>NC_048224.1:36661861-36994171 GCF_002007445.2 Ailuropoda melanoleuca | reverse complement strand
GAAAAATATCCTGGATAGGACTGATTACAGAATAGATATTCCAAAAAAAAAGAACTTGAAGACAGAACAATAAAAAAATTTCCAATATGACAGAGAGAAACAAAACTCCCAAATAATGTTTGAACAACTTTCAGAGGCCTCACATATATGTAGTTGTAATCCCTAAAAGAGAGAAGAGAAAAGAGGAGACAGAAAAAAATATTTGAGAAAATCATGACCCAAATTACCAACTTTAATGAAACTATAATCTTATAGATCCAAGAAGTTTAATGAACTTGAATTATAAGAAATGTGATGGAAACTCAAAGGTTTCAATCAGAGATTTAAAAAAAAAAAAACTATTCAAAACAGCCCTGGAAAACACAAACATTTTGTAAGGAGGAATAAACATAAGGTAGGATTCTCATAAAATATGAGTTAAGCAAGAATATTATGGCAACATATATTTAAAGCACTGGAAAAAAAATCTGTCAACCTAAAACAATACATCCAGCAAAATTATATTTCCAAAAGAAAGGCAAAATAAAGGCACTTTTGGATTTGCAAAGGCTGAAAGAACTCCTCACCAGGCGACTCACCGTGCCAGAAATACTGAAGAGAGTCCTACAGGCATAAATAATATGATACCATGTGGAAATCTGGATCTACAAAATGGAATAAACAGTATAAATAGTAAAAAAAAAAAAAAGAAAAAAGAAAAAAAAAAGAATTATTGCCAAGACTAATGTCGAGGAGCTTACTGCCCATGTTTTCTTGTATGAACTTTGTGATTTCAGGTCTTATATTCAAGTCTTTAATTCGTTTTGAGTTAAATTCTGTGTGTAGTGTAAGGTAAAGGTCCAGTTTCATACTTTTGCATGTGGATGTCCAGTTTTTCCAATACCATTTATTGAAGGGTTTGTCATTTCCCCATTGTATATTATACCTTATCTTTTTTTTGAATAAAAAAATATTTTTTATTAAAACATAAAATTTACAGAAGTTTCCAGACAAACCATACAAAATGGTCATAAGCTTTTTCTTGAAGGAAGGATTCTACATTTGACAGCAAAGTCACAATGTTATTAGTGAAGGCTGTGATGTTTGCTTAATGTTTCCATTTTAGTTCATCAATCTTGTCCATCTACAGTGTCTAAATAAAGTTAGACTTGGCTAGGGAGCGCATTATAAAGAACTTGTTAGCTGCTTTTAACCAAATGCTATTAGATCACCATTAAAAGGGGGAAGGAGCCCATAAAATTAAAATAAAACTACCTCTCCACCTCAAAAAAAAAAAAAAAAACCACCCACACCCTTGCAGCTACCTTCATTCATAGCTCTTTATACTTAAACCATAATGGGGGAAGTGAATAAAAGCAGAGACGGGCCACTGCTTTTAAATGTTTTGAAATAATCCCAATGGTACTTCTAGTCTCCGATCATGCTTTGTAACAGTGAATCAGGACAAGACATAGATCTGCTAATGTGTACTTAGTCACCAAAGGACTGAAGATGTCTGGGATTTTATTCTGTAATGTTTCTAAGACTGTGTCCATTAAATGCAAACAAAAAAGGAAGAAGTCTTGGCAGATGAGGAGAAATGATGCATACTTGATGATTGATTTTAAATATTATTCATGGCATATAGCTAGTCCATGCTCTAGCTGTTTCTATGGCTTGGGCTTCATTGGTCTTGCACTGCTCTGCTCCATCATTTGCTAATGGATTGTCTGGACTGGAAGGACTTAACAAAGCCTGGATCAGTAGCAGAACTGTGCAGATCTGCAGTGCTGGGGACCACTTATCTTTTCAACATATCTAAACATATTTTTTTCAACTTGACTACATTAGGATGATAAATTTTGGTAATGAAATATACGTTAGGGGCTGCCATTGGGTATTCTTCTGGAAAGAATAGTTCAAGTTTAGAAGTCCTTCCTTCCTGGTGCCTGGGTGTCTCAGTCCATTAAGTGTCTGTCTTCAGCTCAGGCCCCAGCATGAGGCCCCTGCTCGCAGGGAGCCTGCTTCTCCCTCTCCTCCCCACTTATGCTCTCTCTTGCTATATTTCTCTCTGTCTCTCAAATAAATAAAATCTTAAAAACAAAGAGTCCTTCCCTCAAAGGGGGAAATCCTGGGGGCTATCAATGACCACATGAAAATATGGGCATTGCTTCCATCTGGTTCTGCTTTAATATCAGGAACTGGTTCTGCCAGCAACCGCTGGGTTTCCTTGATAAATCCTTCAGGGCAGCCTGGCCATCTTGTCAGATCCTGAGTTTGGCCTCTGGTCTTAACTCTGGTTTTCTATACCTTGTCATTTAGCCACAATCTTTGATGTTGTGTTTCCAACATTTCATATATGCTTTTTGATTTTGTGGGATTGTTTTCACAGTTGAAAACATAATTAACTATCTAAATGTACTACTATGGCTTAAAGATTTGACACTTTTAGCACCCCTAAGTACCCTCATTTTTCTCAAATATATTGTTTGTAAATCTCACAGATCTTATCAATAGTATTAATGTTTTAATTTTTTCTACCATCCATTTTTTTTAAATACTAAGGGTAAAGAAACAATGCTTCTCAAAAATCTTAGCCTTGGATTTTTAGCATTTTTTCAAATGAAACCTTAGGTGCAAGCCCAGTAAGTAAAGCAGAGCACTGTAGCATGCTGTGGTTGGAACAGCAGGTGTGTGTTTTGGGGGCGGGGGGATTGGGAAGGGAGTACAGGGTCTGTGAGGGGAGCAGACAGATGGCTGTCAACTCAACATGTAAAAAGTCAGTGAGTTACTGAAATAAACTATTCACACAGGATATAGACCCTTCTTTTGGGTCAAAGAAGGTGGTGCTGCTAAAACTGTTGTTGATTTGCAGGTGGTGCCACCGTGATGTTTTTGAGTTGATATTACAATAGCCTGAAATTACTTGTTGAAAGTTGATTTATGACTGTCAAAGTGAAATATACAAATCTGTGGGGTGGTTGGCCTGATTGGTCCCTGCTGGATTCTTAAATCCCATAGTGGACAGTCCTGGAGGGAGGCTCTGTTTGTTTTGTCCTATGAGAACATGCCTATAATTTGGGGGTGGAGGAAGAGAACTACAGATAAAGACACTTCACTCCATGCTCAACAACTTGGTTTTATTTCCTCACCATCGAATTCCCTGAAGATTGCGGATGATTTTTCTGGCCAGGTTTTCCCCATAAACCAAGACAATGAAGTATGGGACACTTGTTAAACACATAAAAGTGGACTACAGAGCTCTTGAATACCCTCCTTCCCTGCTCCCTACTCTCTTGTCCCACTTGGCGTGTTTGGCATGATGATGGGGAGGGCAGAGCTCCAGCATCCCAGGTAGGCATGAGTGACACCATATTAATAAATGAGTATTTTATTAATGGTGAAGAAGAAGTTCCCACTTTTCCAAATGATCTGATTTCAGTGAAAGGGCAAATACTAAGATTCCTGTGTAAGTGAATGGTTTATGAAATCGTCCCGCAAATGAAAGCAGATAAACAGGTTATCAGACCCCATCCTTCTTTCCCATCAGCATTCAGCTTCTTTGGCTCTGCACAGTGGCATTTAGTTTCCAAAGAAAATGAAAAAAAAGGTGGGAAGAAGGGTACCAGGTTTAGCTTTATTTACCATATGATTGGTACTGAATGCTTTAAACATTTATTTAAATGGTAGAATTTACTTTTCTATTCAAATATTAGATAACCCAGGCTCAGAGAGGTAGAGCATTTGCTGAAAGTCACAAAGCTGGTAACTAGGCATTACTCTAAAATCCATTTGCTTACGTAACACTAGGAAAATACTCTCAACATATGAGTGAGTGGTTTCTACTTAGGATCCCTATAGCCCTTTGTACACAGTAGAATATAATACACACCATGACTTGTGTTATGCACCTGTTTGTCTTCCTCACTGTACGTAGGTTCCGTGAGCCTAGGGACCAAGGCAGATACTTTTGGTTCTCCTCCCATCAGACTCCCCTTTCTTCTTTGCCAGTAGGACTTATCTCGTTGTCTAGAATATATCACATGACTACACCTAGCTGCAAGGAAGATTGGGAAATGTAGTCTTTAAGTGGGTCATTTCTGCCCTTAATAAAAATTGAGTTCTGGGGCACCTGGGTGGCTCAGTCAGTTAAGCATCTGACTCTGATTTTGGCTCAGGTCACGATATCAGGGTCATGAGATTGAGCTCCATATTGGGCTCTGCGCTCAGGGCAGAGTCTGCTTGAGATTTTCTCTCCCTCTCCATCACTCTAAAATAAATAACTATCCTTTTAAAAAAAGTTGAATTCTATTGATAAGAAAGGAGGGGAGTTTGGATATGGGGTACAAAGCTTTTCTGTATAGAGTACTTAAAAAATATATATTTTAGGGGCACCTCGGTGGCTCAGTCGGTTAAGCATTTGACTCTTGATTTTGGCTCAGGTCATGATCTCAGGTTCTGGGATGGAGCCTGAGTCGGGGGTGGGGGTGGGGGTCCCTGCTCGGTGGGGAGTCTGCTTCTCCCTTTGCCTTTCCCCTTGCTTATGTTCTCTCTCTCTCTCAAATAGATAAATAAAATCTTCAAAAAATTTATATTTTAAAATACCTTAAAAAAATAAAATACCCTTTTAGGAAGGGCACATTTTTTTTTTTTTTAGCTTCCTTTCTTCTCCTTTTTCTCTTTAACTTACCGTAATACACATATACGTTACTTCTAGGCATTGGGTTTAGAACTTGGCAGAAACCTCTGTGGAGGCAGCACCCTCCTTACTTTTCCTGACAATTCCTTTCTGAGGTCAGGAGTGGGTTCTATTCACTTTCTGCCTGGAAGGGGCTTTCACCCTCTGCCCAAGATCTGGAAATGACACTTTGATCCCTGGTAAGTGATCCCCTCAAAGCTGTGTTTGCCTCATCCTTGCTTTCTAAAGCATTTCTTCAGTCTTAACAAGTTCTTCTCATATGTTCAAAACACAGTTCAATGTGATTTTCACCTCATTTGCAAAGGTCTATTGAGAAATGTGGGGGAAGAGGTATTTGTCATAGCTATTGCAATTTCCTGGAAACTATTTATGATATGATTAGCCCGTTTGGAGAAGAGAGACTCTGAGCAAGTGGTAAGAATAAAAGTATTTCCCATTTAGGAAAAAAAAATTCACTCATTCACTTATTTATTTATTTATTTTTTAAGATTTTATTTATTTATGTGACAGAGACAGAGATAGAGACAGCCAACGAGAGAGGGAACACAAGCAGGTGGAGTGGGAGAGGAAGAAGCAGGCTCATAGCGGAGGAGCCTGATGTGGGGCTCGATCCCATAACGCCAGGATCACGCCCTGAGCCGAAGGCAGACACCCAACTGCTGTGCCACCCAGGCGCCCCCACTTATTTATTTAAATTTTTCCAGCGGTTTCTTTGATTCTTGGGAAGGCTTTGAGGGACTTTTTGAAATTTTAGGCAATTTTCAAAGACTTCTCCAGTTGTTTTCCACAGGAAATGTAAAAGTACACATTTAATTTTAGTTCATTTGGAGGTATTTCAGGAAAACAGAATGTGGAAATAGGGAGAAATGTATAAATAAATAAACTTTTTAAAAAAAATCAGGACATAAGTCATTTTGTGCTCTTTTACTAAAACCCAGTTAATACTAATCATGCCTGCCATTAATTATTTGAGTTCAACTGTCTTTTGGCAGGCAGGATTGCTTGGTAAGCTGGCTCTGTAGGGCAGGGTTATGGTATTGGATTCATCTTAGTAATTTTAATAACCAGCACAGAGATAAGCACAACCAGGGGCCTGAGACATATGTGTAGACTTGAATGGGCACCAACAGTAGAAAGTGTTTCATTAATGCACCTAATTGTTTCATGTCTTAAAACTTTGATGAGACTCTTACAAACTTCTGGCCATTCTTGGGGGGAAATCAATTTGCAAGTTAATTAACTAGCCTCACATATATTATTTATTCAGTTCTAATTGTTTATGAACTTTATGCAGATGGTTTTGCTCTGAATGAGAGAATCAGTGTCCATAAATTGTGAAAATATTTGATTTCTCTGCACTCTGCTTATGTGTCTGTATTGTGCATATTATGGCAGGACCCAAGGTTAACAAATTATTTTGACACAGAGAATCGTAATCAGGAATTTCCACCTAAGTAAGGATGTAAGCAATTCTCCACAGTGATGGTATAAATAGAAATTTGAATTTGTTAATTGGCAAAATAGGTCACTTCCATTAGGTCAGTCTTATAGCCAATGGGGAATCTTTTGACTATCTAATTAAAAATATCAGCAATTAGGGACATCTTGTAGTGGCTGTGAAATAATAGAAAAAACTATATTAATTAAACCTTTTTAATTTCCTAAGTGATAAGAACACTAGGAGCATCTTTTGTTCTAATATTTGTTCTTTGATCCTGATTCCTGACGTAGAGCTCCTAAATCCCTTATAATTTCCTGGGTAATAGCAATGTCTTTTGTTTTAACAAGATGACCTCTCTCGGTGGGCTCCTGGATGGGGTCTGGTCGCCAGAAGGACCAAGCCATGATTAGATGCTTGGAATTTTCAGCTCCACCCCCTGTTTTCCAGAGAGGGGAAAGGGACTGGAAATGAAGTTAATGATCCATTATGCCTCTGTGATGAAGCCTCCATAAAAATCTCGAAAGTATGGGGTTTGGAGAACTTCTAGGTTAGTGAACACATCCACTTATCGGGAGGGTCACACGCCCCTACTCCACGGGGACAGAAGTTCCCAGACCTTCCCCTAAGTATCTCTTCATCTGGTTGTTCATCTGTATCCTTTATTTTATCCTTTATTACATAATAAACTGGCAAGTGTTTCCCTGAATTCTGTGAGCTGTTCTAGCAAATAATTGAACCTGAGGAAGGGGTAGTAGGAACCTTCTATTTAGAACCCATTGGTGAGAAGCACAGGTCACAACCTGGACTGGCTGTTGACGTCTGAAGTGGTGGTGGTGGGGGCGGGCAGTCTTGCGTGGCTGAGACCTCCACCTGTGGGATCTGACGCCATCTCCGGGTAGATCGTGTCAGAAATGAGTTAAATTGTAGGACATCAGGCTGGCGTCACAGAACTGACTGGTGTGGGAGAAAGACCCACACGCACCTGGTGGCAGAAGTGTTGTGAGTGTGGCAGTAGTGGGAGAGTACAGGAGACACACAGGAGGAGTAGAGGTCTTCTTTACGGTAGCCCACGGAGATAGAGTCAGGTTTGCCACATATTTGAAACACTTCTTTGTTAAAGTATAATTACATAGAGAAAAATGTAAAAATCAAAAGTGTAGAGATTAAATTTTTATAAATGAAATCTACTCATGTAATTAGCACTCTGATTAAGAAACAGAATATGACCAGGGGCGCCTGGATGGCTCAGTCGGTTAAACATCCAGCTCTTGATTTCAGCTCGGGTCATGATCTCAGGGTTGTGGGATTAAGCCCTGTGTTGGGCTCCCTGCTGAGTGTGGAGCCTGCTTGAGATTCTCCCTCCTTCTCCTTCTGCCCCTTCCCACTCACACGCTCTTGCTGTCTCTCAAAAACAAGCAAACAAAAACACAAAAGAAGCCCAGCAAAAAACCACAACAGAACGTGACTAGTACCCTAGAAAATTCAGTCATGCTCCCTTGCAGGCTGCCACTGTTTTGTTTTGTTTTGTTTTGTTTTTGATAGACACACAAGCACACCTTTTTTTTTTTTTTAAAGATTTTATTTTTATTTATTCGACAGAGATAGAGACAGCCAGCGAGAGAGGGAAACACAAGCAGGGGGAGTGGGAGAGGAAGAAGCAGGCTCATAGCAGAGGAGCCTGATGTGGGGCTCGATCCCGTAACGCCGGGATCACGCCCTGAGCCGAAGGCAGATGCTTAACCGCTGTGCCACCCAGGTGCCCCAAGCACACCTTTTTCTTAGGCACCAGTCCCTTTTAGTTTCCATCTATTCTTAATACCGTCTAAAAGTAAATGAGTTCTGACATTTCTAGTGAGCCCCCAGGTGGAAAAGATGCCACTGGTTAGCAGGCCACACTCGGAGTAGCAAGGATCTAGGGCTGCAAGCTCCAGTAGGGTGACCATGAGCCGTGTGTATTGGGCATGTGAAACGTGGCTGGTCCAGATTGCAATGTGCTGTGACAGAGAAAGAAAAATGAGAAACTGGAGGGGAGACTTTCCTGCTCCCATTTCCTGCACGAAGAACCTCTCTTGAAGTGAAGGAACTCAAAGTATTCCCACACTACACTGCATCACTCCATGCTGCTCACTTCACAAGGACACGTACCACATGTTTCAGTGAGTCATTATGATTCCAGCACCTGGCATGATGCCTGACCTGCGAACGTTCTTCAACATAGACCTTGAATGAATGAATGAATGAATGAATGAATGAATGAACGAATGTATGAAAAAACAAAGTGGTGGTCACAGGGGGCCCAAGATAGAGAAGAAATCACAACAAACTCAGTGTACAGCTGCTTGACTGCCTCCATGTAATTTGGTAGTTGAGCTCCACGGGATGAGACCCATTCATCTTTGAACCCCCCACAATGCCTTGACTTTAATAGGGGGAACTCAATAAATGTTGCATGAAATTCTATTTTTAAAAAAAGTAAATGAATTCTACTAACGGCCATGGACATTCCTTGAATTATTCTTATGGTATCTAGGTCTTCCTTGCAATCACACAGCCCAAGATTTGGCCAACAGCTTCCATTTTCTCTAAAGCTCCCATTAAATCGTGTTAAGTAATTTCAAAAAAAATAAAAATAAAAATATTGACTGGGGCGCCTGGGTGGCTCAGTTGGTTGAGTGTCCAACTCTTGGTTTCAGCTGAGGTCATGATCTCATGGATTGTAAGATTAAATCCCATGCTCAGCAGGGAGTCGGCTTGAAGATTCTCTCATTCTGCCCCTCCCTCACTCACATTCTCTCTCTCAAATCTTTAAAAAAATAGTATCGATGATAGTCTGTTTAAAAGTTTTATATTCCCATTTATATTACTTTAAAAGTAGGTTCAGAGGTATCTGGCTGGCTCAGTTGGTAGAGCATGCGACTCTTGATCTCGGGGTTGTAAGTTCAAGTCCCACATTGGGTAGAGAGAACTGCCAGTGAGGTAGGGAGATCACACAGCCTGCAAGGGGTCCCAGGACTCACGGATTCAGGGCAGGGTCTTTGCTGCTCCACCAGGAGAAATGTATGATCCTTCACTGACTAGAGTGTATAAGGTCTCAAAGACCTTGAGAATCCTTTGTTTCTATAACTCCCAAAAGGAGACATCTTCATCCTTCATTCAGAGACATTCCAAGTACGCAGATAATTCACAACAGTGCTGGGGGAGAGTTGCTGTCCATTTATTCATGTATTCATTCTTTCTTGATTACTCTTTGCCAGGCACTGTTATGAACAACGTACAGCTTGGAACAAGACAGATAGTGTCCTTGTTCTCTTTTGGTGCTTATATTGTAGAGAAGGAGACAGAAAATCAATAAGTAAACACAAACATAGACAAGTTAATTTGAAATAATTATAGTGTCATGAAGAGAATAAGGCTAACAAGAGAGGCAGAGGGTGGGGGGCATGGGATGGTTGGGAAGGCTTCTCTGAGGAGGTGACTTATTTTGTAAAGTAAACTTTCGCTGAAGAATAACATACATGCAAAAATGTGTGCATGTCCTAAGTGTACAGCTTGATGAATTTCTGCAGAGTGAACACATGCAGCTAACTACCACTCAGGAGAAGAAATAGAGCTTTACCAACACCCCGGGAGCACCCCCACTCCCTGATGAGGTGACATTTGATCTGAGACCCACATGCTAAATAGGTGACTGTGCAAAGCTCTAGGCTCAGAGTGTTCCTGAGGAAGAGGAGAACAATTGAGAAGCCAGAAAGAACCTGGTGTGTTTGAGGGACAGAAAGAAGGCCAGTTGTACCAGTTTGTTGATGTGGCACAGCAATATTTGGGCTATGTGTTTGTAATATGACTCTCAGCTTGGGACTGGAAAGGAAGCAACACCTTGATTATAAACGCTATTCAGGCCCCATCTCTCAGTAAGTTGGGCTCTTCGGATCCTAAAGGAGCTTGGAGCAGAGAGTCTTAGCAGGAAAATCTTCAGATAGTTTATGGATCACATAGTGTCCACCACATCCAAGGAGGGCAGTTGTCCTAGTCCATGCCCAACTCAGATATAGAGACTTACGAAAGGATTTTATAATCTCTCACATTATGATAATTCCCTTAGATTTTTTTTTCCAATTCCATCAACCTCCCTTCACCATAGTAACCCATTAAATAAGAGTACCTCCTGTTGTCTTGTCCAGGGCCTTGGTCTTGACATTGGATATTCCAGAATTTCATCATGACAATCTGCCTGAAAATCCCAAGTTACCTAAACATTTGAATATAGGCGGGGTTGGTTCCTGAGAAAGGGATGTAGGGAAACGACAGAGGTACTGGGAGACACTTAACGTAACTGGAAACAGTAGGAATGAGGAGGTTGTTACACAAACGTCTGTTCCTCAAAACTATTATGCTCCGAGGAGATATGTCAAATTGTTTTCTTCCCACCTTTATGTGTGTGTGTGTGAGAGAGCAAGAGCGTGAGAGCACAAGTGGGAGGGGCAGAGGGAGTGGAAGAGAGAATCTCAAGCAAACTCCACGCTGAGCATAGAGCCTGATGGGGGACACCCAACAGACTACTCCACCCAGGGGCTCCCACCCTCATTAAATTTTAAATCTGCTTTAACATTAGACAGTCCTACAAGTATTGATATTTTCTTGTATGAACAACATTCATTCAGAACTTGACAGATGAGCACTTTGGTGAGGCAGTCATGCCTTCACACTGGGACACAAATTAACCTAATTTGGTCCCTGACTGCCTATGCAGAGGCTCCATCTGGGCCCCCAGCCGCTCGTTAGGGTTTCTGATGAGCTCAGAGCATATCCACTGCTTTCAGTGTCCATGCTGGGCCACCATGGAGAACTCCACAGGGTGTGACCACTCCTGTGGTGGACATTGCTGCTCTAAGGTAGGCACAAACAGGGACCCTGTTCTGTGCCAGTCTGTAGATGGCTGTGACTTCTCCCACAGTTCTTCGCTGGTGCTGCCCCCAGCCCTCAGATGCCAGAAGTGTATGGTGGAGGACCATCTCCTCTCCTTTTGCTACACTCTGTGAGAGGGTCCCCAAGCAGAGCTGCGTGAGCTCCAAAGTGTTTCCATGTTTATTTACAGCCTTTTGCTCGACAGAGAAGTCTGACATGATCCCCCTGGCGGCTGAGTCAAGAGACAAATTAGAAGGACAGATACCTGGATGAGCTCAGAATTTTCCCATCCTTAGGAGTCTCTTACAGCTTAACAGGATGTTTCTTACCCTTAGGGTATGTTCCTTCCCCGGAGGCTCCTTAGTTTACCTCCATACGGGTATCTGTCAGCCACTTCCCGTCTGCCATGTGTGTGCAGGCATCCTGACTCTCCAGCCTCAACACAGCACTAGATCTTTCTCAGGGTGGCTTTGCAGCTCACTGATGGTTTACCATACAGGCTCAGGAAGGCCTGAATCTTGCAGCCTTGCACCGGGAGCCCCTACTCCTTTTAAAAAATGTTCAATGCTTTTTTATTTTTTCAATCAGCAAAAGCCTGATCCTTGTTTGGACAAGTCATGTCCCAACAATAGAAGGCAGTGCTTGCAGTCAAACTACCTTAACATGTAAATCTCCTGGGAAGTTGGATAATTTCTTTGGCTCAATCTTAGTGAGGAGGTGAGGGAAGGCAGTGGGCTCCTAAGTGATCTCTCAGACCAGAGTCTCACCCCCACAATTCATCTGCTTACATGGGGCCATTTGAGTAATCTTTCTTTTCTTTTCTTTTTTTTTTTTTAAAGATTTTATTTATTTATTTATTCAACAGAGATAGGGACAGAAAGCAAGAGAGCGAACACAAGCAGGGGGAGTGGGAGAGGCAGAAGCAGGCTCATAGCGGAGGAGCCAGATGTGGGGCTCGATCCCAGAATGCCAGGATCACGCCCTGAGTCGAAGGCAGACGCTTAACCGCTGTGCCACCCAGGCGCCCCGAGTAATCTTTCTAAAGTACTGAGTCATTCCTCTGCTGTGGTCGACTCTCGATTTTGACTCAGGTCATGATCTCACCCAGGTCATGATCTCACCTCACCCTCAATAAGGAATCAGCCTGCATTGGGCTCCCTGCTCAGTGTGGAGTCTGCTTCTCTCTCTCTCCCTCTGCCCCCCTCTCCCACCCCCGTGCACTATCTCTCCAAAACGAATAAATCTTAAAAACAACAACTTCTGCTTACCCATCACTTAAAGGCTGATGCCTTCCTGGTCCTTCTTGATCCAGTAGCCACCTTACTTCTCCTGCCTCTGCTTTCCCTACTTCCCTCTGCATGCCGAACTTCCCAGTCACATTTGTCTACTCCATGCCCGTACCTTTCCTCATGCTCTTCCCTTTGTTTGGTATACCGCCTTCCCCTCCCCTTTACTACTAGCTGGCAAGCTACTCATCCTTTAGGCCCAGCTCACAGGTCCTCCTGACATCTTAAATTGTCTCCTTACTGCAGGGAAGGTATCCCCAGCAGGACGTGCAGGGCCTGGCTCACTGTGTTGAGGCAGAGTTAAAGTGCTACTGAGAGGTTGGTTGTTCTGAGGCCTGGCGTGCCTCTCTATAGGGCATGGATTTTCTCCTTGGTTGTGTTTGTGAAATGCACTTTCTCTCCTTATTTGGCTTCTGAGGCCCAGAGTGCCATCCATGAGGGCATAAGGGAGTTGCCTCTTCGTGCAAGATCATCAGCCTCTTTAATCCCCCTTTGTAACTGGATTATGTCAGATTTTACCGTGTGCCTGGAGGCATCCTGTGGGTCTCATTTCAAAATAACAGAGAAATGGCATATTAACCGCCCCTCCCAGGCCCCCACGACAAGGTATTTGTTTTTGAAACATTTTCATAGAATAATATTCAGGGAAGAAACAGGAACCCAAAGGGGAAAAGAACCCAAAACCCTCCCAAAATCATGAGACAGCTAATGCGCTAAGTGTGTCCAAAGACTCTCAGCTCCTCTAGGAGGTCTGCAGGAGAACCAAAAAGGAGTCACCGTGTGGAGGGGTGAGTGCCTGTACTGCCTGGACAGATGGAACTCTATTGGGCTGCCAGTGGGGAGGACCTGGTGTCAACAGGACCCTTAACCAAAGCCCAAGCCACTGCTAATTGACTAGGTAGTAAATCAACAAGGGGCAGATACTGAGGGTGGCAGTGGGGTAGGGGTAGGGGTGGTATAGGGCTAGGGGGTATGGGTGAGGGGTGGGGGGATTAAAGTCTTGGAAAGTCAGGGCTGAGGCACTTAGAATGAGCGAGATTCTCTGGCCTGTGCTATTCCTATGACTCCTTGGCTCAGAAACCAGTAGAGTGCTTCCCTTTTATAGCCACCCCTGGAGCCCCCTTCCCTGGCAACCAGTCATCTGTTTCCATCTCTCTCGTTTGGTCATTTCAAGAATGTTATAGAAATGGAACCATACCGTCTGCAACTGTTTTGAGGTAGGCTTTTTCGCTGGGTATAATTCCTCTGTGTATCAATAGTTTGTCCCCTTTTATTGCTGAGGAGTATCCCATGGTTTACATGTATTACCAGTCGTGTAACCATTCCATGAAAGGGTGGTACAGGAAATTCTTGTGATGGAATCATTCTGTATCTTGACTCTGGTGGTAAAATTGAACAAAACACATGTACACACGAGTGGATGCACAAGTGCTGAAAGTTGAATAAGGTGGGTGGATTGTATCAATGCTAATTTCTTAATTGTGATTCTGGGCTATAGGTCTAGAAGACGTCAACACTGGGGGAAACTGGACGAAGGATGTATTGGATTTATCTATAGTGTTTCTTACAACTGCGTATGAATCTACAATGATCTCAAACACAAAACAAGAAACGATTGGTGGTGCTCCTTTGCCTGTGGAACAAAGGATAAACCCTTTGATCTGGAACTCAAGGCCCTTCCGTGGTCTGGCTCCACCTTCACCTGCCTTCAGTCTCCTCTCTCACGACGTCAGCAGGGCTGACTTATTCAACATTTCATACCAGTTATTTTTCTTTAAAGTAAACTTTTCTTTTTAGTTGAAATGTAATGTTCAAATGGGAAAGGGGTCAAATCACAAAGGTGCAGCTTAATGAATTTTCACAACATGAACTCACCCACATAACCAGAACTAGAATAAGAAGTAAAACATCGCCAGGACTCCAGATGACCACCCCCTACCCCCTGCCCTGCCCCACTGCCATCACCTCCTGTCCACTTACTACCCTCCAAAGGATAATTGCTGTCTGATTGCCATCCCATATATTGGTTTTTCCTGTTTTTAAACTTCATATGAATGAATTCATGGATTCATTTTAATTGGCTTCCTTTGTTCAGCCTGTTGATTAGATTGGTTCATGTTGCAGGTAGTAGCGGTTCATTATCTTTGCTGTATAGTATTTTTTCCGATGTGTGAAAAAACCCACAATTGCTCAATTTATACATGGTACTATTGGTGATTATTGGCTTGTTTACAGTTTGGGTTATTTCAAATAGATCTGCCATGAATGCTCTTTAGCATGCTTTTTGGCTCATGTCTGTACTCATTTCACTTAGATTAAAACCTAGACATGGAATTGCTGGGCCATAGGACATACATGTGTGTAGCTTTAGTCGGTAGTGCCAAATACTTTTCTAAAGTAGCTACAGCAGTTTAGACACTTCCCAGGAGCACGGGGGAGTACTTGTGGTTCTGCATCCTTGCCAGTTTTTGGCATCATCAGTCTAATTAATTGTAATCATTCTGGTGGGGTGTGTAGTGGTAGCTCATTATTGAGGACTGGTTGCAAGAGGGTTTTCTGCTCTTCCCCACCAGGAGGAGAGTGCCATTGCTTGTTACTCAGTGCAAGGGTTACCATGGGGATAGAGAAGTTTCCCACTTCTTCCCCAGAGGCAGATGGCTATGTCTTTCCCTTCTGCAAACAGAGGATCTTAGCCTGGGCCTCAAGAGTGGGGGGTTGCCTGCCACTCCCCTAGTGGTTTAAGGTTTTGACTTCTTGTAAGAGAAGATTCTGGAAAATGGACGGGGTTGCATTTCTGCAGGCCAATGAGGGCTCTCTCAGCTGTCCTGCCTGCCTCAGTCTTTCTTCTGAGTAGCTGGTGGAGATTATGGAAAACAGCTTGGGCATATGAACCTCTCTTCTATCTGGGGTTCCCATGGATTCTTAACTTCATGCCAACTCACACTTCACTTTTAAGAATTTGTTATAATGCTAGCTCTTTTCTTCTTACCCTGTTCCTCCAAAGAGGCTCTGGCAAAGGTGAAACAGTTCTTGTGTATTGTCTCTCTGTGGTAGGGCTTGTCATTCATAGGAATTCAGATCTCCTGATTTGCTTTGTAACCTCCATGCTCTTGATGTGCTCAAGGGAAGTTATGGTTTTATAGATTGTCTGGTTTTCTCTCATTGTTGGGTTAGGAGGTGTGTTCTCTTGTGGCTTTCTACCTCTCACTGTGGTTTTTAATTTGAATTTCTTTCATGACTAATGAGTTTGAGCTTTTTTTTTTTTTTTTTTTTTTTTTTTTTTTTTTTTTTTTTTNGCAGAGCCAGCTAAAGCTTTATTTGGGAAAAGACACTTGAATTGACTTTTACTTAGGGGCATGGGCAAGAGAGGATACCCAGGACAGTAGACTAACCCCCAAGGGTAGAATGAGGACTGGGGCTGAGCCTTAGGTGGGTCTCCTATTCCCAATCACTCCCCTGCACATTCCCCCAAAGGCTCTATGGAAGCTACAGGAGAGAAGACACTGGGAGGGACCTCAGTGGCTGTTTACTTGGACAGAACAACAGGCAACTCAGACATGAGCTTCCCTTTGTGGGTCTCGATCTTCTTTGCAACCATGGCCTTGGAGAAGCTGAGCAGCTGAAGGAGGTGGAGCCCCTGACAGAGCTGAAGCTGGCCCAGAAGAAGCTCAGGCTGTAGCTGAGGCCAGGGCTCATGAAACGCCCATGGACTGAGCTCAGTCCACCAGAGTAGCTGCTGGTGGTCTTGGTGTGGCTAGTCATGCTCTGCATTCCACATTCCAGCCAGCTTTCCTCACCCTCCAGCAGTGTGGTAGGTGGTGATCTTGATGTTCAGGGCCAGCTTGATGTTCATGAGCTCTTGGTACTCACACAGCTGCCATGCCATGTCCTACTTGGCTTGCTCAGGGGACTCTCTGGCTCTGCCAGCTTGGCATTGGCCTTCTTAATGGCCAGCTTCCTACACTGCTCTGCACCAGTGATGGCAGCCTCCAGGAGAGCCCTTTGGCCTTTGAGGGTGTAGATTTCAGCCTGGATTTGTCTGACGTTCCGGTTCATCTCGGAAATCTCTTTGTGCAACAGAGGTTATCCTTGTGCTTCCCAGACAGTGTCTGCAGTTCCTCATACTTGATCTGGTACATGGTTTCAGCATTGGCCTGCCTATGGTTGGTGATCTCCTTGTACTGGGCCTTGACCTTGGTGATCCAGGGAGTGCTGTTGTCCATGAAGAGGACCATGGAGGTGCCAGAGACCTATGACTGCAGTTCTTGTTTCTCTTCTTCATACAGTGGCTTTAGGGAGTTGCTCTTGTCGGTCAGCCCCTCCAGGTGGGACTCCGGCTCTGCCATGTTCATTGTCAGCTTCATCCATAGCCATTTTGACAAGGACAGTTTCATCCTCCGTCTCTGCATGCTCTTTGATCTCTCTTTAATCTCTTGCTTGTGCTTATTCTTGAAGTCCTTCACCGGCCCCTGCATGTTGCCAAGCTTTGTCTCCAGCTTCAGCTTCTCCTGGGCCACTATGTCCAGCTGCTGCCCAAAGTTGATGTAGCTCTCGAACACGTCCATGTTGCTCTGAGCCATTTTCTGTCGCTGTAAGAGGCTCCACTTGGTCTCCACAATCTGGTTGCATTGCTCAAGGTTCTATACCTTGTTGATAAAGGAGGTGAACTTTTTCTTGAGGTTCTTGATCTCCTTGTCCTAGGTGTGCGCGGCCTGGGTGTTGGTCCACTTCCAGCTTAATGGGGCTGAGGAGGCTCTGTTTCACTGAGACAGCTGTGATATTCCTCCTACCCCTGGCCCCAATGTAGCCCCTGACCACACTCATGCTAGTGCCCAGGCCACCCCAGAAGCTGCGGCTGCTGCCCACCTGGGAGAAGGCCGAGGAACTGATGTGGGTGCCAGGCACACTTGTGAAGGAGTGGCTGCTGAAGGCCCAGGGACCAGAGGTGGACACCTTCTAGGAGTCACCTCTGAGTCACCCTGCTGGACGCAGTGGAGGCTGGAGTGCAAGCGAGTAGGCTGAACCAGACAAACTTGAGGCACTGAGAAACTGCTTCTAGGTGTGGGAACTTGAACGCCTTTTAATATAACAACCATATCTTTCATTTATCTGCTCCATTGCCTTTGTCTGAAATGCCTTTTCCTTTTATTTTCTGCCTATTCCTTTAAGGGTCACTTCAAGGGTCCCTTTGTCCATGCAGCTGTCCCTCACCACCTCTGTCTTCATCTGCCATCCCTACCAAAACATACTCTCTCCTCTCCTCCATTTCCCCAGCATTTTGTACTATTTGACTTAGGCAACTGGGAATTGGGGAAAGATATTACTTTTTTTTTGGTTTCCATTAGTTTTCCTTATGATCAGCTAGCAGAAGCAGAGTAGGTGGATGAGAGGAAATATAAATGCCCAGGGTGGATTTTTCCTGGGACTTGAAGAGAGGAATAGGGCACAGAGACGATTTCTTCCAGAACTGTTATGGTTTCACCTCACTTCCCCAAAAGACAGAGCTTATAGTCTGGGAATTTGTAGGAGGGTCATCTCATAAATACCCTGAAGGCATACTCCTGGTTTTGGTTGTGTGTGTGTGTGTGTGTGTGTGTGTGTGTGTGTGTTTGCCAGGCACTTTTCCTGGTTAATTGAGCCCAAATTGCTGAAAACAAACTTTCTCGGGGTTATCCTCATCCTGCTGGGTATCAGCTTTCCCTAAAACCAAAATTGCTGCTTAGTCTAGACCTGCGCGTTTATCGTTCTATTTTAAGAGAAGCCCCAAATCCACGCCAGAAGAGCAGAGGTGGCTGCTCTGCATAACACTGCCTTTCCCTTTGGCATTTACTTGTCGCCCTCACAGCCGTGAACCCTTTGTACATTTGCTGTCCCTGGCTACTTCTGGGCAGACCTCAGCTGCCTTGTTACCTTCCAGGGCAGCAGCAAAGCCAGAAATAGCAGTTTCAAAGTGAGAGAAGAGAAAAATAGGATATGTCTCAGTCACAGAAAAGGAAGCCTGCATCCCGAGGGTGGTCACAAAAGACCACCTGTTAATTAAGCCCTGACCAGACATGCCTGGCTGGGTATTCCTGTCCTTCTTTTCCTCTGATTCTGTGGACCGCATTTTCCCTTTACATTTTGCCTCTCTGTCTGGATTTTCTGGGTGAGTTGGTAAAGCACTTTAGTTTTCTGTGATTTTCTCCTGCAGTGACCTCAAGACAGTGGTGTGCTGGTAAACTTTTAACAACCAGCTTCCAGGAAGAGAAGCCTTGATTTGCAGTGTTTGCCCATTTCTGTAGTGTAAATACTTTCACCGTAGCTGATTTTAAGCTACTAACGTGGTATCACTGAAAATGGCATTGGGCAGAGATGTGCAAGAGCACAAAATTATATAGTATCTCCACCATATGAGTGAAATAGGTGTAAATAACTTCAAGATCATAGATCAATGATTGGCAAATTATGGCCTGTAGGCCACATTTGACTCATGGCCTGTTATTGTGCAGCCCATGAGCTAAGATTGGTTTTTATCTTTTTAAAGCATTGTTAAAAAAACAATATATGACAGACTGTCTGTGACCCTCAAAGCCTAAAATATTTAATGTTTGTCCCTTTGCAGAAAAAGTTTGCTGACCCCTGGCATAGATAACAGTAAAATGTAGTAAAGTAACTGGGAAATGGCGAATTTGGGGTATTTTCGCTGTTGGATTTTCATATCATTTATTTAATTGTTAATGTGTATTATTTAACTTTTTAAATGATAGTTGTGTTTAACAACCACAAAGGTTCCTCCAAATTTAACAGCTGGTTCTCATGATCAGTAAGAGCTGACTTTAGCATACCACTGCCTCAAGGGTCATTGCTTCGGGGACCTCAAGGTTCTTTAACCCAGTCTCTTCACATTATAGATGGGGAAACTGAGGTCCAGAGAGAATGATTTACCCAAGATCACTTGGCAAATTAGTGGCAGAGCCAAAGTTTTTGCCCCCTACTTCTGTTGTATTTGGTCCTTTGATGCTGTCTAACAAATACCTTTGGTCCCTTTTTTATTGCTTTTACCTGTTAACTCCCTGATTTCCTCTGAAGTTGGAGCTGGCACTTGGCCCCATATGGTGCACCCCCGCACTGCACAGCCTGGGCCAGCACATGGAAGAACTGGTACACTGACTTAACTGGGACCCTGTTCAGATTCACTGACTTACTCATTTTTCTGTTTACTTTGAGGATAAATATTCTTTTCCTCTCCTCTAGATTATTGCCCCCTGGGTATGTTCTCAACTCCTGACTTTTCACCCAGTCTTGGTTTCTTCCGACAGGATGGGTGTTCTTGTACTAGCCTCCTTGACCATCACCTCCCCTTTGGGGTTTGCATTTGGGCACTCTTCTGCTAAATCTTTGTTCTCAGCCAACTGGGACCCTGTTTATTGTGAGAGAACCTAATGTTTTCTGAGGAGTGAGGCATGGGTTGGGGAGGGAGCAGAGAAAGCTGGGCCTGAGAAAGAGAAAAATGCTGGGTGCGTGGCTGGGGCTGTATCTCCTGTGAGTTGTTGAGTGAGGGGTAGGATCCAGGATGGAGAGCGGAGACAGGAGGGAGAGATAAGAAGCAAGGAGCAGAGACAATCTCTGGGTTCGATGGCTTCCATAGTCCCACAAGGCTAGGCTAATGTCCTGTGCTTTGGGGGTATCTCTGATCTCTTTAGTAATCTTATAATCAACTGCCACGTACTTTGAGCTAGTCTAAGTGGATTCTTGCTCCTTGTGACCATTAAAACACTGGAAGTCTCAGCATGTTTATGGACCAGGACTAGCTGAGGCACTGAGGGCAGGTGACCCAGTGAATGAGCAGGCACTTTTCCATCGGAGTCCCCTGGCTGGCCAGAAGCTATGGCAAGGTCCAGCTGCTTTCTGCTGTTTTCTCTTCCTCTTCTCCCAGAGTGGTTGAATGGCAAATTGTTGTTATAGCACAGTTAATGTAGTCACAGGTGGGGGCAAATATAGATATTGGCCTGATTTTGATATATTCTAGGGTTCCACAGAGAAAGTGATAAATTATAAAAGATTTCCTATAAATATAGAAGTAAAAAAATCTTAGTTTGAAGAAAGTTTTCATTTTATGTTTAGTTCTGTGAAGCAAAACTAAATTCATTTGAATCAATAGATCGAACAGATAATTTGGGAATGCACATACATCTGGCATTAGAAAATCATCAGAGATTTGGGGCCCCTGGTTGGCTCAGTCAGTTAAGCACCCGACTCTTGATTTTGGCTCAGGTCATGATCTCAGGGTCTTGAGACTGAGCCCTGCATTAGGCTCCATGCTCAGCACAGAGCCTACTTGAAATTCTCTCTCTCCCTTTGCCTCCTGCCCCCCCCCCCATGTCCCTGCTCACACTCACATGCACACTCTCTCTCTCTAAAAAAAAAGGAAAAAAATCAGGGATATTATAAACCTATTTATTGTTAAGACATCATAATGGCACTAAAAAACACCTATAAAGAAAAAAAAATAATGCTCAGAATTCTATTTCCCTGCAAATAATACGTTAATTTTGTCTGACTTTCTGCCTGTCCTTATTTACATAAGCTTTTGCACAGTTGTGTGCAAAACGATATACATACACATTTTTCAGTTATGAAAAGTTTCATGTTTCTATAATCTATGAAATTTCCCTTTCTAATGTTTGAATGATAGTGTTTCTAGTGGGTTTGCAAGAGTTTGCTTAATTATTCTATAATTAGATATTTAGATTGCTTCCAATTTTTGGTGTAATTTTTGATAATTCAATGAACTTTTTCCTAAGATTTTATTTATTTATTTTAGAGAGTGAGCAAATGGGGGGAGGGGCAGAGGGAGAGGGAGAGAGAGAATCTCAAGGAGACTCTAGGTGGGGTTCCATCCCAGGACCCTGTGATCATGACCTGAGCTGAAATCAAGAGTTGGATGCTCAACTGACTGAGCCACCCAGGTGCCCCTGATTTTAAAATTAAAATGCAAATTTCCTCAGCAAAAATCCCCTGGAGTGGGATTACTGGGTGATGAGAGAAGGCCGGCTCCAGAAGGAACACTGAATTTAGAGTCAGAGACCTAGGATTGATCTTTGATCTATTACCTGTGTGATCTTGGGCAAATTACTTCATGTCCATGACTTGTAGTTTTCTCACCTGTAAACCTTATTTATGCTGTTTCATACCTCATAGGATTTTAATGAGCATTGATGAGATATCATAAGTATTTACACATAGCATATTCAAATGAGTTAGTTGAAAGGGGATAGATATTTTTATTTTTCTTGATCTGTATCACCAAATTCTTTTTCAGAATATGGAATCATCAGTGATATAAGAGTATATGCAGGTTTGAGGGCTAACTTACCAGAATTTTATGATTTTAAAGTTCATTATAACAGGTGAGATGATATTAACAGATATTTAGAGATATTCCTAAGTGTGCAAAAGAAATGCTTAGATACTAAAAAGTAAAAAAAAAAAATTAAAATAGTAGGCAAAGCACAGCATGGTATGAAATGACTGAAATAAGAGGAAGGATCAAAGAGACCGGGGTGGGGAGGGGCTGTGGCAGAGGAAGTCAGTACTTTTCTGACGCATCTCTAACCTTTGTCAGGTCGGCTTATGGGTGGGCCCAATTCAATATTTCCCTTTCTTTCTAGATGGGCAGTGCACAGTTCTCTCCCAGGGCCCTGGCAGATGCTCCCCAACTCAGTTCTTCCCTGCCCTCCACCCTTAGAGGAGCAGATGTAGAACAGGGAGGGAACAATGCCCACATTGTAAGCCCAGCTGTCACACACAGCTCCCTGCTTCCCTCCCCACCACAGAGGCTGCCTCCATGCTGCCAGAGCCTTCAGCCCACTCCTCTGCCCACTCAGGCTCATCCCTGCCAGACCCCAGGGCAAACAATGCCTGTTTGTACTCAGGCACTGGTTTCCTTCTTGCAAGGAAACCGACCTTCCTTTGCAGATTAGCCTTTGGCCCATCTCTGACTTAGGAAGGTAGTGTTCTCTCTCTAAAGCTGTGTCCTTGGCACTGGAAGAAGGGACAGCCACCGCAGTTTCAAGGGATCTGGTGGAAGTGACTTGGGTCTATTCCTTCTTCTCACGAGGCTTAAAGTGGTTTTGACCATGAAGTGAAGGAGAAACATCAAAACAACTATGGTGAGACCCATGCTTCAGAACTGTTCTTCTGGAAAAGTCCATAGTCTCTACAGCAGTGGTCCTTGTTGAGCACCCATACTGTGGGCTGAAGAAACCATCTCTGCATCAGGCAGTTGATTTAAAGTCCAGTAAAAAACCTTTCTGACATGGGAGGGGGATTTCTTCTACTTTCATGGTACTTGATATTCTATAGAGCTCATTCTCATCTATTTTCTTTGAGGGAGGCAGGAATATAAGTAGGGAAACTGAGGTTCAGGGATGGAGAGTAGTGAATACGTTTGGAACTGGGACTTTGGAATCTAGGTCCTCAGTCTCCTGGGCAAAATTGTGTTCTTTTTACCGTACCACCCTGAGCTTAGGAAAAAGCATGGAGAGTGCAGGAAATGAGCAACTCCAGGGATGTGAAGAGGGTCCCAAGGAATAAGCTGGAGGGGCTCTGCAAACAGCAGAGCTACCCTGGGTGGAGCTTGTGAAGTAGAAGCAACACAAGCCTCAGATTTCTTCTGAGTTAGGTTTGCACCAGAGCATCTTCATGGTTTCCTCGAGTGCTCTCTCCCCGGGGTTCTTTGGCTTCTAGTAGGACCCAGAGGGTTGCTCTGAGCTGAGCGTTTGTGAGAAGCCATGGACTGAGGCCAGCTGCTCAAAACTGGATTGTAATTGCTGGCGGATCTCAGATCACTTTGATTAGAGATTGATAGTCTATACTTTTCCCTTCGAATGGGCCCCCAATGTTTCTCCCTTCTCATCAGGGGCGATCGTTTTAAAAGGAAACTCCCCCTGGTTAGTAGTTTTCCATGGCTTCCCATGGAAAAGTACAATCAATCCCTGCAAGATGACATACAAATCCCACACAGGTCCCCCTGTGTGGGACCCTAGCCCCTGGCCCTCTTCCTCACTGCTTTTCCTCTGACTCCCACCCTGAGCCCCCCCTTTCTTTTCTTTTTTTTTTCTTTTTTTTTTTTTAAGATTTTTTACTTATTTAACAGACAGCCAGCAAGAGAGGGAACACAAGCAGGGGGAGTGGGAGAGGAAGAAGCAGGCTCCCAGTGGAGCAGGGAGCCTGATGCGGGGCTCGATCCCAGGACCCTGGGATCAGGCCCTGAGCTGAAGGCAGATGCTTAACGACTGAGCCACCCAGGCGCCCCCACCCTGACCCTTTATACAGAACTTGATCAAGCTTCCTAAATGGAGTATGCGGTTTCATGCTTCCATTCTTTTCTTCACGCTGTGGCCCCTGCCTGGAATGACTTTCTTACCTTATTCCCCTGCAGAGTTTGTATGCATTCTTTAAGGTTCAGCTCAATTTAATCTTTCTTCCTCAGTAGAGTGTCCACTAATCCCACTTCTGGTCTCTCTGCCACCACCGCCTCTATTATAGCACCCAGTACTCTGGTCGCGTGTCTCTCACTCTCTCTAGACTTGAGAGCTCTTGGAGGACAAGGATCAGGCCTGGTTCATTTTGGTGTCCTTGGCACCAAGCAGGGGTCAGAAGGCTTGTTGAGTGATTGGTCAAGGGGTTTTCTCTGGACTTCTGGCATAAATTGCCTCCTACTGGGCTCCAGTCCATTGCCGGACAGTAGCTAGAGTATTCTTTTAAAACCATAGATGGCACCATATTGCTCATCTGCTTTAAATTCCTCAGTGGTCTCCTGCTGCGTTCTGGGTAAAATCTTTATGATGGTAGCCCCAGGTTCCACCTCTGATCTCACTGTGCATGTCACTAGAGCCACACTGGGTCCTCTCAGGTCCTGGAACATTTCTTCCTGCTTTTAGAACTTCAAAGTGCTGTTTCTTCAATCTAGAGTGCTGCTCGTTCAGTTTGACATGCCCGAGCCAGCCTGGCTCTTCGTCAGCCCGCCTAGCCTGTGAGATGGCAGACCTCGGGCAGAACTTGGGTTCTGGTGCAGGTACTCTATGTGCCATGTGATTGCCTATCACTAGTAAGGCTTACCTGTGTGTGCCCATGAGCTGAGGTGGTCACCACCCTTTAAAAGAGTGAAAAGAAGAGAAACAAAGTGGTCTGGAGCCTTGAGGAGGCACAGCAGAGGGAAGAAAAGGAAAAAAAGGTAGGAATCAATCAGTCAGACTCTTATCAGATCTAAGTCCAAATTCTGGCTCCATGCTCATTAGTTGTGGGATTTTGGATAAGGTATTTAGTCTCTCTAACCTTAGTTTTCTCACCTGCAAAGTCCGGTTAATGGTTTTTGCCTCATGGTGTTAGAGTGTGTAATGAAGTTTAGCACAATGCCTGCTGCATGAGTCCCCAACTTTATTTATAATTAATTTATTAGAAAACACTGTGTATATAAATATATAAGCATTTATTCAAAACCACTTCCGAATCTCTCTTTCCTCCCCCCTTCTTCCTTTCTCTCTCTTCTCTCCCTTTCTCTGTCCCTCTTTTTTATCTTTTTCCCTCCCTCCCTCCCATAAATTTTATTAGGTGCCTACTGTGTGCCAGGCAATATCCCAGCATCTGAGAAAACATTTTAGCAAGAAGAATGTGTGTTTTGTTTTCTTTTCTTGCCCATGTCCCTGGGCGAACTTTGAATTTGTCTATATGACTTAGCCTCAAATGACAGACTCAGCAAATCTGAGGAGGTGAGGGGTGGTGGGGGGTGGATAAAAAGGTTCTGGAGATGAAAAGGTTTCAGTTGGGCCTGCCTCCCGTGATCTCTCCTCTCCACCCACCGCCCAGCAGGAAGTCTCCACTTGTGATATGAAAATGCCCTTTCAACAGCACCAGTGTGGAAGCTCAGATGTTTGTAACAGTTGCTTAATTTCAGGAACAGAGATATATTTTGCCAAGTCGTGATCCCACCGGGCTTCTGAGCAGTCTGAACTTGGAATGAAATCCAAACCATGACGTCTTAAAACTCTTGAAACTGAAAATAAAAAAGGGTGGGGGGAATGATTTCTAGGTTCAAAGAAAAGAGCTTCACCAGGATCCTGGATGAAGGAGTTGATCTAAAATATAATCATCCAAAAATAATATTCTGAAGGTTTCCTTTAGTAGAATCAGAGACCTATTGGTAAAACGTTCTTTATAATAGAGATACAAGAAGGTAGTGTGGGGGAATGGTTCTCCTTTCCAGAGCACTCAACCAAGAGTTATTTTGCGATGTCACCTGCTAAGAGAAAATGTTTTTCCTTTTTGACTAGGGAAGATCATCTATGGTGAATGGATTTATAAGTTTGAATTCCAGTTATATTGCTTACATTTTAAAGGTGTAGTTCACAATTATCCGTCCCAAAGTGGAGAGGCCTTAAAATGAGTGAGACCAAAGCATAGCTCAAAGCAGATTGGCAGTTCATAAACAAACTGGGATTATGAAGAGTAGTTAGTCTGATGTGATATTTCCTACTTGTTTTTCAGGATGCAGGTCAGATTTTAGCTTCTTTGTAGAATGTTCCTATTCCTCTTCTCCTCAGCCTGTGTCCGCCCACTTCCCCTGGCCTATTTCCCTCCTTACTCCTACCAGCTGCCTCCTGCCTCAAGTTTGTGGCCTTCCACTAGACCTGCTGGTCACATCCCCTGCCTCAGTCTGATGTCTTAGGACTCCCTCACAAAGCCTGAAATCTTTGGGAAAAGGGTGTGGAGTGGGGAGTGGTAGCTAGTCCCAGGTGTTGGGCATTTCCCCATTTGATACAACTCGGAGTCAGAGGGGTATCTTGGTCTACCTGCCTGCTTATGGGGAGGAATAAGAGATATGGTCCCTGCACCAGTCCCTGGGAGGGATTGCTGGCTAGGATAGGAGTCTGAAAACTCTAGAAGGAAGAGTTGTACATGCAAAGCCTCTCTTGGGGATCACTTTTGGCTTAGCCAGCTTTCCCAGTCCTGTAGCGGAGAAGGAGAAGTTGCAGGACACAGTTCTGCTGGCCTGAGTTGACTTAGACCATGTGTGGTGAGGTCTGGGACCTTAAGGAAGGGTACCTGGGTGAAGAGAGGTCTCAGCAAGGTGGGATGCATGAGATTATGGGGTTTTTGGCTTTTTCATTTTAATTTATTGTGTTTTCTGATTTAAAACTTTTTTTTATATGAATATAGTTGACACACAATGTTGCCTTAGTGTTGAGTATATAACATAGTGATTCAACATCTCTATATGTTATGCTCTGCTCACTCCAAGTGTAGCAACCATCTATCACCATATGGTGCTATTATAATATTGATGATATTATATTCCCTAGGCTGAGCTTTTTATTCCCATGTCTTATTCATTCCGTAACTTCAAGCCTGTATCTCCTACTCTTCTTCACCCATTTTGCCCATCCCTCCGCCCTCCTTCCCTCTGGAAACCATCAGATTCTTCTCTGTATCTATAGGTCTTATTCTGCTTTTTGCTTGTTTATTTGTTCTATTTTTTAGATTCCACATGTGAGTGAAATCACATGGTATTTGTCTTTCTCAGTCTGACTTATTTCACTTAGCATAATACCCTTGTGAGTTTATGGTTTAAGTTCTGTCATGGCTGCCTCAGAAGTTAGGCCCATGAACCTAACTTGATGGGACTGGAAGAAGCTTCTGGAGGAGCAGGAACTAAAATCCTAGAGCTTCATGGGGTGGCAGGCTTAGTGTGGGGCAATAAAGGGAGAAGCTCACCCCTCTGAGGCTAGACCCTTCCTGCTCTCTGGCTCTGGATTCAAGAACCATCCGTGGTTAATTCCAACACCGCCCCATCTATGAAGTCCTCAGCTCTCGTCTCCAGGAAGCCTGAAGTCGGGCCTGGGCTGGGAAGGAGAGGAATACACACTCCCTGGTCTAGGAAGTGTAGCTTTAAAAAAGGACTCCAGTGTGAGGCTTTTATGGTAGTACCCAATATGGTGGTTCTAAAACAAGTTTGCATTTTATCTGACACTACCCTTCCAAAGGTGGAGCCTAAACTCCTTTTGAATATGGGCTGTCCTTTAGACTCACTTCTAACTAATGGGATGTGCCAGAGGGGATGGTACATGACTTCTGAGGGTAGGTTTGAAAAAGCTATACAACTTCTTGGAACCCAAACCACCATGTTGTAGGGAGGCCCAGGCCACAAGGAGAAGCTCAGTGTGGGCATTGGAACAGACAGGAGCAGCTAATGTCTCCGCTAACGGGCAGCTTCCATTGCCAGATGTTAAATGAGAGAGCCTTCAGATATAATGAGATGAGCCTGCAGCCGTTGACCCTGCCCAGCTGATGCCACCTTCCACCCCCATGCCCTGCCCAAATTGCAGATTCATGAAAGAAATAAATGCTGCATTGTTTTAAGTCACTAAGTTTTGGGGTAGTTTGTTGAGTAGCAATAGGTAACTAGGACACAAAATGTCAGAATTCTCTGGCTTTTGTCATTTATTAGACATGCGGGTACGTCTTCTGTCCCCCGGCAGGAGAACGGTTCAGTAAATCATCGCACACTCAAAATGCAGAATATCATGTGGCCATTAAAAATGCCATTTTTGGGGCGCCTGGGTGGCTCAGTCGTTAAGCGTCTGCCTTCGGCTCAGGGCGTGATCCCGGCGTTATGGGATCGAGCCCCACGTCAGGCTCCTCTGCTGTGAGCCTGCTTCTTCCTCTCCCACTCCCCCTGCTTGTGTTCCCTCTCTCGCTGGCTGTCTCTATCTCTGTCAAATAAATAAATAAAATCCTAAAAAAAAATTTCTAAAAATGTCATTTTTGAAGAATTTCTAATGACTTGAGAAAATGCTCTTTTTATAGTATTGGAATTAAAAAATCTAAGTGAAATATTGCATGCGTGATAGAATCCTAATTCTGTTTTAAAAACGCACATAGGAAAAGAACTGAAAGGGAACACATGTATAGAATGAGGTGGTAGGATTATAAGATATCTTTAATTTTTTCCCTTTCCAGTTTTCTGTAGTGCATATATTCTATTCTTATATCAAGAAAAAATGGTTACCCTAAAAGAGATGATCTATGCCTTTCTTTTTTTGTCACGCTAAACATGGTGTCATTTTCTCATCCTTAATTTCCAGTTTCAAACTTTGCCTAAGGGGAAATTTCATATTCACTCCAGGAAACTGTTATAAATAGATAATAGTAATTGAAAAACTAGCTTCATCAAAGTGAATGTAGATTAAATGACTTTTCATCAGACTTTCAAAAAAATTAGTCCTTTCATTTCTTGCTTCTCTTATTCTGTAAGTGGGTCTGAACCATGTTGCATCCCACTGAGTGTCAGTCTTCTCAAAACTTCACGCTTTCTGAACAGTCTCCTGGAGCTGCCTCAGTGCTGCTCTGATTCCCATTCCCAAACTTATGATTTCTCTCTCTCTCAGGAGCAAGAAATACCTTTCTGGAACTGTGTCTCTAAAAGACACACACACTGTGCAAAATTAGTCTCCAGATGAAAGCTCACTTGCACACGCGCTCGCTCTCTCTCTGTATGGCCCTAACTCAACATTGTAATCCAAGAGATAGTAAATGAGTCAAATCATGTTAGACTTGGAAGAAACCCCATAGATGATCTGATTCTACCTTTTTTTTTTCCAAAGAGAGGGAAATCCAGTGGTATTCCCAAGATCACAACATGGATGATGACAAACTAGCATCAGGGCCAAGTTTTTCTAACTAGAGACAGCAGAGCCTGGGGGAAAGTGTGAGTGTTTTGGTACCAGACGTGCTTGGGTTCAAGCCTTTGCTCTGCCAGTTCCTGACTGTGAAGTTGGGCCAAGTTAGTTAATCTCTCCAAGCCTTACTTTCCCCTTCTGGAAAGTGAGGAGAATAGCATGCACCTTGAAGAACATCTGTGATGTTAGAAATACTATACTTTATCTTCCCTTTGCATGAGCAAAAGACAAAGTGGCCCTTGCCGGGGTTTTTTGAGCACATAATTTCTTCAGAGGAATCAATTCAAGGATCCCTCATACAGATACATATAGTCCCAAGAAACAAATAAAGGCATTTTCAAAGTCCACAGTTTTAAATACCTAAGTTAACAAATATCTTTCCCAGGCCAACAGCACCCTCCTCCCAATCTGATTACCTTGCTTCTTATCACCTGGTGGCCTGTCAGTGCCCCTTTACCTCATTTGCATCCTGAGCTAAATACCTCATTCTTCTCCAACTGTCCATGGTTTACTTTACTTCTATACCCATTTTTAAATATAATCCTTTTCCTTCTTCTGTATCTTCTAACACATGTCAATTGCCTCAGAAAAATCTCTCTTTATTTTATCCATAAATTTAAAAACTCCCTAAGTCCTGGAAGACATGTATAAAAATACTTACGGTCATGATTCACTTGTGTGCAGGAAAATGAAATCCACATGCTTTTTTTTTAGTGTTATTAGATTAAAATAAAACATGATTAAAAATTAAATAACATTTTTCATCCATCAGATTGGCAAGAATGACAAAGACATTATTTATTGTTGGTAAAGGTGAGGAGAAATTTATATTATTATATACTATAATGTTAATAGTAATATATGTAAAGTATAATATGCACTATTATCTTGCATCAATACATGATTATTGATGTAGCCCTTTTGGAGAACATTTTGGCTCTGTTTGTTTAAGTAAAAAATGTATTTATCCTTTATTTGGATATATGCACAAAGAGGCATGTCCAAGAATATTTACTAAAGTATTATTATTATTTTTTTTAAGTAGGCTCCACACCCAGCATGGAGCCCAATGAGGGGCTTGAATTTACGACCCTGATATTAAGACCTGAGCTGGGATCAAGAGTCAGACTCTTAGCTGACTAAGTCACCCAGGCGCCCCTAAAACATTTATAGTAAAAAAAAAAAACACAAAAACCCAAATGTTTCTTGGTAAGGAAATGATTAAATGAATTATAGTTCATTCATTTTATGGAATACTTTGAAGCAGTTAAAAAAATAAATGTAATAGATCTATGTTTGCCAACATGGAAAGGTCTCTAAGACATAGGGTTATGTGAAAAACACAAGTTGGTGAACAATATATATGGTATGATACTATTATATAATAAGTAATTACATAAAAAAGATGTGGAAGGATATGCTTCAAATGGGTAGAGTGTTTATTTTGGGAGAGGAAAGTGGTTTTTTTTGGGGGGAAAAGTTTTAAATAATTAGGATGTTTTTACTTGTAAAATTTAAAAAACAACACTTCAAAATTAAATATGGCTAAAAAAACCATGTTCATACAGGTTTGGAGACCAAAATATGTAATCTTTTGCTGTGTAACAAATTACCTCAAAATTCAGCAAAATATGTAATCTTTTGCTGTGTAACAAATTACCTCAAAATTCAGCAGCTTAATGTAACACACGTCTGTTATGTTTTTTGGGGCCAGGAAGGCAGGTGTGGCTTACCTACTAGACTCTCTGCTTTAGGATCTCTTGAGGTATTTTCTGGGGCTATGATCTCATTCCATTGGTCTATTGGGAAAGGATCTGCTTTTAAGATGACTCACATGGTTTTTGGCAGAATTCAATCTCTCATAGGCTGTTGGATTGAGAGCTTCAGTTCTTCATGGTAATTAGCTGAAGGCCACCCTCATTTCCTTGCCATGTGAGCCTTTCCAGTGTGGCAGCTTGCTTCGTCAAAGTGTGTTAGCTGAGATGGCAATAGAGAGAGACCAGCTAGATGGAAGTCAGTCTACTGCAGTCTAATCATGGAAGTGATATTCCATCACTTTGCCGTAGTCTGTTCATTAGAAGCAGCTCACTAGGTCCAGCCAACAGTAAAGAGGGAGCGGATTACACAATGGCATGAATACCAGGAGGGGAGATCACTGAGTGCTATATAAGACCCTGCTTACCACAGAAACCACTTAGGTAATTAAGAAAAAAATCTAAAAATGAACTTGTTTTTGTCAAGCACCATTATTCAGATTTTAAATTTGCTTATTCAGTTGCATTTCTACTTTAATTATCATAATTACTTAAACATTTTTATACCTTAATGTATTTCTTAAAAAATAGTGGTTAAATATACCTTTATGGACCAGCCTAGGAACTCCATCATCTTCTAGGTCAGAGTTGCTATGGGAAAATGCATTTGAATTCTGTACAGCATTTCTGCACATTGTGGGGACGTCAGTCACTTCTAAACTGAGGGCAGCGGGCCACTCAATCTAGAAATTAAAGTGACCAATATATCTTCAAATCTCTTTCTCACTTCAGAATTTGCTTGTAATGGGTGTCTGTTTCAGTTCACATTGCTATATAAATACCACCCCAAAAGTTAACGGCTTAAAACAACAACCATTTTATTATTGTTCGTGAATTGGCTGACTGCAGTCAGCTGTTCTGACCAGATGACGGAAGCTGGAGCTGTAGGATGACCTCACTCACATGTCTGGCAACTGGCAAACTGGTTATTCAGCTGGGACAGCTCTTCTCTACTCCATGTGGTCTCTCATTCCCCAGGAAGCTAACCTGGGCTTCAGCCTAGTAGTTTGAGGGCAAATCTCATTGGTCAAAGCAAGTTACATGGCCAAGCCTGGAGTCAGTATGGGAGGGGACTACTGAAGGGGAGGCCTAAGTGACTAGGGGGCCATTAGTGAACATTACTGCCACAGTATTGGAAGTTTTCAAAATCTTTTGTCACTTTTTTGTTCCGTACTATTTTGTTAAACATAGCCACCAAAGGGTATGAATTTTGTCAACCAGTAAAGGAGTCGCTACGCTTTTGGGTCTCACTAGGGAGCATATCTCAGTGAGAACTGATCTAGTCCTTGTCCAGAGCTAGGCCAGGGCTGTTGCAGTTTGAGGAAGTAATTATTATTATTTTTTAAGATTTTATTTATTTATTTGACAGAGAAAGAGAGAGGGAGGGAGGGAGAGAGCGATAGAGAGTACACACATAAACCGGGGGAGTGGCAGGCAGAGGGAGGAGAAGCAGGCTTTCTGCTGAGTGGGGAGCCCAGTGTGGGGCTTTATCCCAGGACCCTGGGACCATGACCTAAGCATAAGGCAGATGCTTAACCAACTGAGTCGCCCAGACGCCCCGAGGAAGTAAATTTGAATGACATTTCTTCCATTCATCCCTGTACTCTAAGCTCTATCCTCACAGCAATGAAAACCAGTCAGCATCAACATGCATACCTGGACTGCAATAACTCAGCCGCCTGCAAGGAAAAAGCTTCACCAAGTAATAGTTTCATGTCATGCCCTTGACTTCTACTCATGGTCAATATGAAAAATGACTGTTGGATGAAATCTGTATGTATGTAATAGAATCAATGTGGAGCATGCTATTGGGAATGGTTTTCAGTGTCCCTCATATGAAGTGCCAAATGATAAATTCCTTCCAGAAATTAGTATCAGGAAAATGCTTATCTCTCCTGAAAAAGGTGATCAATCAGTCTTCCTTTATAAGGCAATAAGAGTCAATAACCTTTCTTTTTTTGGCTTTGGATGGTAGAAATAACTAAAGTTGAATGTAATGTTTTATTATAGTAACTCTATTAGCCCTATTAGCTATGGCTTCTGATACATTTATTTCCCTCTCTCTCTTTAACAGATGATATCTTTCTATTTTAATCCTAATTTTTGGGGAAGTGTTTTAGGAATAAAATTACAAATACATGAACAAACAGATAAGTGTATTAAGCAATCTCAGTTTTGCTAACAAGTAGTGTAATCATTTAAAGATTTATTTATTTGAGAGAGAGATACTGCAAGTGGGGGAGTGGCAGAGGGAGAGAGAGAGAGAGAGAATCTCAAGGAGACTCCACGCTGAGTATGGAGCTCCACGGGGAGCTCAATCTCACGACCCTGAGATTATGACCTGAGCCGAAACCAAGAGTTGGCTGCTTAACTGACTGAGCCACCCAGGCACCCCAAGTTGTGTAATCATTTAAAAAAACAATCATCACATGATGATTAAAAAAATAATTTTCCTTTTGCACCTAAGACCGAGATAAGATTGGACTAAGTGATCTTTAAAGTCCTTTTGGCTCTTAATAACTTCCAAACTGTTTCTCCTGTGACTCTTCCACTTGAACATTTTATATTTTATGATTTAGTCCAGCTATTAGATGTCTTAAATGGCTTAGTAGAAAACGGTAAATTCAGACCTCTTTCAGTGTGGTTGAAAATTTTTTCAAATATTGTGAGTTTGGCAAAAAGTGATGGATGTTGGCAAGCCTTTGTCCCTTGTTGCTAAGATCCAGATGTACGGTGTTTCTAGGGAAGTGTAAAGCATATGGCACTGATTCATAGTACAGCTCATCTGCAGTGTTCATCAAAACCCACTTGACACCTATGAAACCTCTATGACTTGACACATAAAAAGCTTTAAGTTTGATTTGCTTTTAAAAATAACGTAAATGCTAGAAGTTACCAAAAGGCAACCATTGACTCTCAAGTGCTCTTAAATTCAACCAAACACTTTCCTCATGGTAATTGGGGGATAATTTAGCTTTTAGACACTACTCAGGGATTCTGTTGTTTAGACTGGCTGGTTTGTTGTACAGAAAACTTTTTTATTTTTAAAGATTTTATTTATTTATTAGAGAAAGAGAGTGCAGGGAGAAGCAGAGGGAGAGGGACAAACAGACTCTGTGCTGAGCGCAGAGCTCAAAGCGGGGCTCGATATCAGGACCCTGAGATCATGACCTGAAATGAAACCAAGAGTTGGAGGGTTAACTGACTGAGCCACCCAGGCGCCCCCAGGAAACTTCGTAAAAAGAGACTTTGGATTGGAGTTTCTTATGAAAGCCCATTAGAAAATAATGTAATATCTTCCTGTACGATTTATTAATTGCTGCTTTGGAAGCATAAGGAAGCATGAATATCTGAATGTGTTGCAGCCTCATGGTTTCATGGTTAAGAGATTGGTTATGGGTATCAAACACCACCTCTGCCTCTCTCTCTGTATGACCCTGGCAAGCTACTGTTCTAAGCTTAGTTCTCTAAGTTTTAAAAGAGAGGCCATAACTATACCTGTTGTGGGAGGGTAAATAGGAAATGTGTGTAAGCCGCTTAGCGCAGTACCTGGCACTACACACTTAACAACCATTAGCTATTGTTAATGCTGTATTATTATTAATGTTAAATTACATCGGATTAGGCCTATTTTTTCCCCCTTTGTCTCCCTTCTTATGTGAAAGGTTTTATTGAGATTGAAATGAGCTGAGTGAATTTAGGGGTTGTTGATAGTTCAAATATCATGTATGTGTAAAAGGAGCCAGAAGATCTGGGCTTCTGTCTTGATTCCTTACCAGCTACATTACGTTGAACAAACAAGTTTCTTCACTTCTCTGAACTCCACTTTTCAAAGCATGTCAGTTTTCCTGTCAGTCTGGTGGGTATGTGAAACACAGGGCTCCCCACTGAGTCACCAACATAGTATGCTTTTCCATGAATAAGCCAGCAAAACTCTGATAGCAAGAATTGCCTAAGATAATGGTTCCTGAGAGTCCCACATGGGGTTCTCAGCCGGGAGGTATTTGGAAAATGTTTGGGGTTGATTTGATTGTCACAATGACTAAGGGTGTTGCCCGTAATTAACAGGCAGGGGGCAGGGATTCTAACTGTACTGCAGTACATGAGATAGTCCTGCACAATGGAGAATTGTCCTGCCCCAAAGACCAATGGTATCCACGCTGAGAAATGTTGAATTTGAGGGCTAAGAGAGGGGTCCCTGGTTAAGAGTTGTAAGGTTCAATTGAGGTGTGGATGGCGGTGCCTCCTAAGGAACTAAGACTGTTGAGGTTCAAGGATGGCTTTGTGGGTGCTGCCTTTTCTAAGATTTCGCTAACGGTATGGGTACTGAATCATGTCCTTAAAGCACTATATGAAAATCGCTGGCTTTCTTAGTTACATGGCTTCCTTGCTCTTCCATGCTGGCCATGCTCACCACTCAGGGCCTTTGCACTGGCTGCAGCTTCTGTTTAGAGCACTGCCTTGAGCAGCTCTACCTTACTTGCTTTACATCCTTTCTCAAAGACACATCAATGAGGCCTACTCTAACCACCCAATTTAAAATTGCGCTCTACCCAAAACTCTTGATTCCTCTTATTCTGCCTTTTTTCCCCCCTCATAGTACTTAATGTCTTCTGAAATACTTTATTACCTATGTTGATCATGTTTGTTTTTTATTTTCTGTCTTGCCATCACTGGAATGTAACCTCCACGGGCAGGTGTGTGTGTATGTGGCGGGGGGGAGTTCACAAATGTATTCTAAACCCTTCATCCAGTGCCTGGCACATAGTGAGTACTCCGAAGATATTTTTGAGTGCATATATGAATGAATGAATACCAGCAAAAAGAGCTAGAAAATATAACGCATGGAAGGTCTGGGTTCCAAACACAATAGCAATAGAAAAAAGATTTTAAAAGAGGGATAAATTTGAGAAATATGCAGTGCCTGTGTGAGAAAACTGTAACATCTTATAGAGAGGCATGAAAGACTGGAGCAAATGAAATATTCTCTGATTACTTGATTTGAGGATTTTCTATTAAAAAGAAGTGTATAACTTTATAAATTTAAAAAAAAATATTTACTCATTTATTTGACAGAAAGAGAAAGCACAAACAGAGGGAGTGGCAGGCAGAGGGAGAGGGAGAAGCAGGCTCCCCGCAGAGCAGAAAGCCTGTTGCGGGGCTTGATCTCAGGACCCTGAAATCATGACCTGAGCCGAAGGCACACACTTACCTGACTGAGCCATGCAGGTGCCCCTTTAACAAAATTTTGATTAAAAAATATATGTTTTTCTGAACTTGGCAAAAATGGTTCTCAAATATTTTTGGAGAATAAATGTGAGAAAAACTCGGAGATGTAGAAAAGAGTTACAAGGAGAGGTATACCCCAGTTTTACTGAAACCATTTATAAAATAAAGTAATTAAAAGGTGCAGGAGTAATCAGGCAGAGAGATGGACCAGAATAGAAGCCTCAGGAAAAGACACAAGTATGTGTACAGATTTGGAGTGGGATAATGGTAGTATTTTGTGTGTGTGTGTGTGTGTTTTAAGATTTTATTTATTTATTTGACAGAGAGAGAGACAGCCAGTGAGAGAGGGAACACAAGCAGGGGGAGTGGGAGAGGAAGAAGCAGGCTCATAGCGGAGGAGCCTGATGTGGGGCTCGATCCCATAACACCGGGATCACGCCCTGAGCCGAAGGCAGACGCTTAACCGCTGTGCCACCCAGGCGCCCCAAAGGTAGTATTTTGAATTAATAGGGAAAAGTACAAATAACTAACATTTATTAAGCATTATCTATTATCTGTGTTATTTACTTCTTGCCACAGAAAGCATGCACTATCATTACCCATTTATTACAGACAAGGGAAGGAGGTTTAGCTACAGTCGCTGCCCGGCCTGGAGTCCCCCAGTTTGTACATTGTGGAGTTGGGATTTGAACCCAGATCGGACACCAAAGTTCATACCCTTAACCTCTGTCTTACATGAATAAAAGATACTGGCTAAATGACTTGGAAAAAAGAGTCACACACAGATTTAAATGTAGAGAATGAAAATGTAGCAAAGACTTAGCTTTAGGGAATTTTTACAAAATATTTTTATAATAAAAATTAGAAGCCACATGAATTTCATTTTCTATTTTAAAATAATTATATATTTTAAAATTATATCTACAAATTGGAACACTAGGCAATTATCAGAAAATGAGGGAGGGGAATAGTTAAGTGATTTGAGAAATTATTTGCAATACAGGTAAAAAAAAAAAGCAATTTGTGAAATAGTGTCCAAAGTATGTTATTTCTTTTTTTTTTTTAAAGATTTTATTTACTTATTCGACAGAGATAGAGACAGCCAGTGAGAGAGGGAACACAAGCAGGGGGAGTGGGAGAGGAAGAAGCAGGCTCATAGCAGAGGAGCCTGATGCGGGGCTCGATCCCATAACGCCGGGATCACGCCCTGAGCCGAAGGCAGACGCTTAACCGCTGTGCCACCCAGGTGCCCCCCAAAGTATGTTATTTCTATAAAATGATTTGTAAGCATCAACAAAAGAAGACCCTCCGTCTCCCCAGTATAAGTTATATGTGTGTAAGGGAAGGTTAGCTGGCACCTGAAGAAATCTGTGACTGTTTTTCTGTCTTGTGGGATGGTTGCTGCTGGTGCCAGGCAGAAAATGGCACTCTGGTCCCTTGCAAAAATAGATGCCCAGGTCCTTTTTGGCCACAGTCATTTCTTAACTTGTCACTCCTATCAACAAGCCAAAATAATAGCCTGACTTTCTCTGCGCCGACTTCCCACAGGGTTCCTATCTTCCTTGACCTGACATGTCAAACCTGGTAAAAGACAAATTGGAAGCCTTGTTAACTCTCTTTCGACTCTGCCTTGGCTTGGAGCGTTTGAAGGCTGCGGCTGGTTAATGATGTCTGTTTTTGCAGTTACTCAACCCAGGGCCTTGTTTCTTACCCAGGTGTCAGACTGACGGGAGGCCGTTCTTCAAGCTGTGAGCATTAACAAGCAGAGAGGTTCATGCACCAGCTCCCTGCTCCACCTGGCTTCTCATCTGGGATGCCCTGGGGTGGGGGAGGGCTGGGAGCCCTGAGCACATTGCGCTCGCTCAGTTCCTGCCTCTGTGCAAACAGCACTTAGGACTCTGCGTCTGATTATTTAATATGAGTCGGCCTGCCTAGTTAAAATATGGGAACACAGTAAGATCAAACAGCCCAGCAGGGGCTGGATCTTATTCATCTCTGTGTCCTCAACACTTTGTACTCAGTGTGATGTTGAGGAAGGAGCCCTGAACCGGGAATTCCCCGGATCTAAGTTGGAATCCTCATTAGCTTGCTAACTCTGGACAAGTGATTTAAGCTTTTTGAGCTTCCTCATCGTCTATAAAATGGGTCTAATGATAGTCACCTAACATGAGCATTAGTGAGACTAGGTATATGAAGGCACATATCCCAGAGCATGGTATGTGGAAGGCTTTCAACTGATGTCCATTGACCACGCCAAGGTGAATCCTGGACAAACCTAATGGCTCCAAGTGGGTAAAGGGGAATCCTCCCTGGCAGTAATCCCTAGTATTGCCACTAAGAGGCGTGCGAGCTCCATGATTGAGGCTTTCTTTTCTTTTTTTTTCTTTTTCTTTCTTTTTTTTTTGCTCTTCCTACTCCAAGCCCATAGTATGTGCAAGTCAACTTCTGCAAATTTACGTTTATTGTGTAAGAGTTGATGAATGGCCTGCTGCTGTATTCCTTTCCTATTCAAATTATTGTCATTAAATTAAGACAGTGGTGCTGGCTTGTAAAATGTTGAATCCTTTTTGTTTATTTTTTGCTGAGCTCCATTTGGGGGATGAGCCTTGTTAGTTGGCTGCCCAAAACTTAGCCTTCGTTTTGTTCTATGTACACTTCATACCCTTGGTCAATACCTTGTGTCTTGTTCCGACAGTTTGGACTATTTATGGGAAGTAAAGTGAACCTAGTCTTGATCTATTATCTTTTATGCAACCAAGGACGTCCATCTGTGGCCCCAAATGTGCTGTGGCTCCTCTTTCCTGCCTTTAGAAGAAGTGTTCTCAGCTCCATTTTTGTCTATTGTCTCTGGCTGTGTTCCTGGAGCTGTAGCAGTATGCTTCCAGTCAGAGAGCTGGGTTTGAGCCTCAGAGATGGTTAAGTTAGGAAGAGCCTTCATGGGGGCGCCTGGGTGGCTCAGTCAGTTAAGCCTCTGCCTTCGGCTCAACTCATGATCCCAGAGTCCTGGGCTGGAGCTTGATGTCGGGGTCTGTGTTCAGTGGGGAGTCTACTTCTCCTTCTCCCTCTGCCCCTGCCCCCTGCTCATCCTCTGTCTCTTTCTTTCTCCTAAATAAATAAATCTTAAAAAAGGGGAGAGCCTTCACGGAGCAGTGAGTCCAAGCTACCCCAGATGGGGAGACTGAGGGTCAGAGGGGGCCTAGGACCTTGGGCTTTAGCTTCTTTATGGGTAAACCAAGAGGATCAGGCTGAGTATTTTCTAACAGGCTTCCAGCGCTGACGTTTTTCCACTTTCAAATCTAGAGGACATACAAGCCCAGTTCTCCAGCTCACCTGAGGTGTGTGAATCCTGGTTATGAAGACCAGACAGAGATGTTGTAAATTTGAATGTCACTGTGATTTATGGGTGTTGTAGCAACCTAGCCCTTGGAGCCATGTTGGGGCTTTCTCAAAGTAGACATTATGCCTTGGAACAAGCTGTTCTGATGAGCAACACAGGAATACATCAAAGACTCCAGCTCCCCTGCCTGGCTTTGGGGCCCATGGTTCTCCTTTTTATAGTCTTATGACATTGGTACAACATCAACATTTACTTCCATTTGCTAAGCAGGGCAACATGCCATGTGAAAGCAATGGTTATGAGTATTCTCATGGAAGTACGTGGCCAGCCTAGGAAAAGAACTCAGTTTTCTGAGACATGTGAGGCATTGGTGTCAACTGCAGCAAGAGTACAGAGGATAGAACCCACAACTGTGTGGGCTTAAATCCTGCCCACTGTTTACTGGCTGTGTGACTTCAGGCAGGTAGCTGAACCTCTCTGAGGCTCACTTCCTTTCCTGTGAAAAGGGATAATAATACCACCAGCTGCCCAGGGTTGGTTTGAGGTTTGAGAAGAGAGTGTTACTGTAAGGTGTTCATGGAATATGAGACATTTTTATTTCTTTCATTTTGAAGCCCAAGGGCAATGAAACATGCTTTTTTGTCCTGAAATGGGGGGTTAGGTAGGGCTAAAAAATGAGGCAGAATAATGTGAGAACTTGAAGAATGTCAGTGAGCTATAACAGAGTCTGAACTAAGGATAACTGAGCATAAAAAGAAAAGAGTGATTGGGATTATGTAGGAAAAAATAAGCAAGACCTGCTAATTGCTAATGTCCCTGAGCTTCTGAAAAAAGGGAAGTCAGAATCTTGAATTCACTGGGGTTTCCTGAAGGGCCAGATTGCCAAGGATAGTATCAAACTGGTGACCATGGCTTCTTATCTTCCATTATCAATCTGCCAGAATATTTATCCTCTTTCTGACTCTCTGCTTCATTGGGCCATGCAGACATCTGTTGGGCATCCATCATGAACCAGGCATGTGTCGCTGCTGGGGACACTTGGAGGCCAAGGACAGGTCCTGGCCTCCATGGTCTGATAGGGAAGACCCAGGTGAAAAGGCAAGTTCACTATACCTAGGGCGAAGGGCTTCAGCTGAAGCCTTCCCCAGCAAGGAGGGAGGTGTGGGGAGCATCCAGCCCTGTCTTCCAGGCAGGGGTCAGGAAGGACCTGCCCAAGGAGGAAGTGTCTGGGCTGGGGGCGGAGCTACTGAGGGCATGGAACCAGTGGGTCCTGGAGGAGCCAGCGATGGGAGAGGAGACAGCCAGCTCCTGAGGAGCAGTGTGCTGCCTCGCAGAGTTGAGGAGGAGGAGGGCAGGATTGTTGGAGGGGTTGTTCACCCTTTTTCCTTCCTTCTCATGTCCACCACGAGGGGTGAGGTTAGCCCATAAAGAAAACGTCAACGCAGTGAGAAAGCCTTCTTCTGCCTTTAGCTCTAGGAAGATCATTCAAGCATATCAGTGTCCCATTTTAACTCTGACCTCCATCATCTGACAGTGTCATCTTAGCTATTAAAGCAAGCATCTGAAGGATGATGCACGGGTCATGCATGTGGGGAGCATGCATATTTAAATCCATAGCTTCTCTTCAGGGACTACTGTGAACTAACTCAATTAGCAAGTTTTTGAAAAAAAAATGTTGACATTCAATGCTGTTGAGTTTCTGTTGAAAACAGCTACATTTGCTGTCTACCAGGAGCAGGGAAAATCGGTACAATGCCTTAAGAGAACAATCTGGTAATATATAGCAGCAAGCGGTGAAGCTATATATATCCCTAGGCCTGCTCCTGGCCCTTAGTTCCATTCACCTACCCCCTAAAGGAATGAAAGGAATTTGCCCCAAGCGAGCAACTCCCCACTGTGGCCCATACAGGCTGTGCACTGCACTCTGGGGGTGTCATTCACATACACAGGAACATAAATGGCACCCCCTGGAATTGTGTGCTGCTGCAGTCTTGAGAGCAGGGGCCTTGTCTTGGTCACTATTAGATTCCTGGGGACCTGGAGTTACATCTGGCACACAGTAGGGGTCTAGTAAATACTTCTTGACGCACTGTGGCATGCTGAAGTGGCATGCCAACTCACGAGTCCATTGCAGAAATTTAAAATGATCATCATGAAGATAATACATAAACTCACAGATGCAGGAACTTTAACCAGGAGAAAAACAAGACTTAAATATCACTGCTTTGCAATTACCACCATGCAAAATTGTATATGAATATGAAAACAAGGCCTGAAATGGAATGGGCAAAAATGAAAATAATTCTGTTAGTGTGCTGAGATTATGGACCATTGCTTTCCATCGTTAAGATGTTTCCAAAATAAAGTCAAGTCAGATATTTTTTGACCACATATTTAAGGTTGATTTAAGAAAAACAAGGCAAGACATTATTAGTAGTAGAAATGGATTTAAATAACTACTTTATTTCACAACTTTTTTTTCCTCCCTTGGAGTCGATAAATATTCTTCAAGCATCTGTAATCCATACTTTGTAGCATCAGTCCCAAGGCAATCAACAAGCTCAAAAGCAAAAGGACTGCCAAGATGGAAACCGAGAAGAGTACTTTTGTTTTCAATATCTACTGTGAGAAAGCACGCAAACGAACAATAAAGAACCACAAAGAGAAAAGCAAGCCCTGGTTTGTTGGGAGGCTTAGATTCACGAATTGGCCAGAGATAGAATTCCCCTGGTGAGTTGAGGGTGCAGTGAGTGCAAGCAAAATTGGGTCTAGCGTTTCCTGAGGCAGGACTGGCTTCGCCGAACATTCTCATTTGCCTGTTTCAGTGTCAGCTTCTATTCCTTCTCACTGCAAAGGATGGATGAGTTCCTAACTGTGGGAATGGAACTTCCAGTGAGGCTTTTTGGGTTCAGTGCCCCATTCCACAAGGGACTTGCGTCCTCGGAGGGAGATGCATTCCTTTTCCGTGTCTAATGTTTTCAATCTGTGGCTGGCTAATAGTGTTGGTTGCCACTGATGGCACAGAGATGCCATACCCAGCAGAAGTTCTGTGTTTGATGGGCACCCAAATCTCTTGGAAGAGCTTGCCAACACCAAGTCCTGGGCCCTGCCCCCAGCTATTCTGACTCAGTATTTCTGGGTGGGGCCTGAGAATGTGAATTCTCACCAGCCTCCAGGTGATGCTGCTGCTGCTGGTTGGAGGACAAAACTTTGAGTAGTGCTGGTGTGTAGCTCTCCCAGGTGGGTCACCAGATGCTGGTCCAGAGGGGCACCTGGGTAAGGACCAGGTTACACTCACTCCCTGTGAAGTAATCCACTTTGACTTCTTGAGAAGTAGCCTGACAGCTTTAGAGTAAGGTCCAGGGTCCGATCCCTGCTCTGAGCTTTTCTCTGTGGCTGTGGGAACCCAACCCTCTGGGCCTCAGTTTCCTTGTCTGCAACAGGGCTGATGTTGACCAAGTAGAGTTTTTGCAAAGATTAAATGAGACAATGTTAGGAAAATACCTTGCACAGTGTCTAGCTTGTAGTAGTTATTCAATAAATAGTGGTTCTTAGTAAAATTTCTTTTGAGGTTCTATAGATGACTAAAATGTTGTTGAGTTAAGTCTTTAAGCATCTGTAGGGAGGTTCTCAAGAGCTCTTCTAAGGGGTAGGTGCGTGGAACTAAAGGTTAGAAAGGGAAGTGGAAAGGGGGAAAACTGATATAATGCATTAAACTGCAGCTTCTCAGCCTCATTTTTGTCTTATCTGAGGCAAAACACTCTCTGTTCTGTTCTGTCTGTTCTGTTCTATCCTACCCTGCCCCACTCCTACCTATACTATTCTACCTTATTCATTAAGATTTGAAGTCTCTACAGTGCCATGCACTACCCCAAATGTTTCTATTCTTAAGGAGAAGCAGCCCCGTGAGATGACAAAATTGTGGATTTTGAATCAGGCTGATTTGTGATTGATTTAGGACTCTGCCACCTCCCATTTGTGTGATCTCCAAGCTGGTCATTTCAGTTCTCTGAGCTTTAGAGTCCTTGTTTGTAGAGTGGGGAAAGAACACAGGGAACACGGGGCAGGAAGGTGCTTAGCTAACCTGACTGGCTCCTGATGGAGACTCTGGACTGTGATGGGTAGAGAGAGCCTGCAGCTTTTGGAACTGAGAGCCGTCCTTGGCTAGCCTAGATGGCTGCTATCTTCACTTGGAGCAGAGCTGGGATCCCTTCCACAGGGTTCTCAGGTCCCGAGGGACCAGTGCAGGGTGGGAGGCCTTCCCTGTAGGGCAGAACTGGATCTCTGATATTTCACTGGAGTGATAGGGGGAGGCCGGGTATGGCTGTGTAATCACCCAACCTGAGTTTTAATCCTGATCCTGGTATTGATGATCAGTGTGACCGTACCACTGTTTGTTTTCTTCTTAACACCTGTCACTGTCCGCAATGACTTAGTTAATTGTTTCCTTTTTTGGTCATTGTCTCTTACCCCCTGTACTGGACTGTGAGCTCCCCGAGGGGTGGGAGAGCATGGCTTATTTTAACTGTCTGTTCCCTGCCTTATCAATCGCCTGGCAAATGTTTGTTGTCTAAATGAATGAATGAATAGCGACTGTGGCATAGACTTTTGTTTCCTGCTGTCATTCACTAAGTGGCCGTAGTTCAGGGATTCAGTTTCTCTTGTCACGAATAGAGAGCAATGAGTCCCATCTCACAGAGATACTGTGGAAATGAAATCAAATAACAGATATGAAAATGCTTTGTTATAAACCATGTAATACTATGCACACATGGGGTGAAGAGGAAATCGTTTCCTTTTAGCTGTGGGACTCATGAATATCCGTACCTGTTCCCCCAACAACCTTCTTGACTTTTGCTCTTTCGATCTGATCAATTTTGGGGGACTGGGGAAAAGTTAATGCCACCTTAGTCGGGGAACCTAATGACTTCCTGCTAAAGTAATTTTAAACTAATTATGCCCGAAGTGGTAAATTCTTCCATTCTCTATGAAAGCCTGTGATACTTTGTCTTAGAGCAAGAGGGTTCTTGGTTAGGTAGGTAGTCTGCTACGGAGGAATCATCTTTGAACTTAAAATTCAGAGACCCGGGTTTCAATCCTGGTTCTGTCAAATGAGAGACATTGGGCCACTTTCTTCCTTCTAGGTGAAAGGCAATATCATGGCTAGAAGTTAGAGGTCCTCTCGTCTAGGAAACACAAACTATAGGCCAGTGAGCCAAATCTGGTCCACCACCTGTTTTTGTAAATAAAGTTATATTGGGACACAGCCATACTCATTTGTTTACATAGTGCCTGTGGCTGCTTTCTTGCTACAAAGGCTGGGTGAGTAGTTGCAACAGAGACCATATGGTGTAGAAAGCTGAAAATATTTACTATCTGGCCATTTACAGGAAAAGTTTGCTGACTTCTGCTCTAGTCCAATATCCCACTCCTTTTTTTCTTAAATATTGGAAATTAATTCCAGAAAAAGAAAGGAAATTGCTCAAGATCGCATAAAGAATTAGCAAAAGCAAAAAGGCAAATACTTAGGAAAGAAAAGAACTAAGGTCCAGAGACTAAACATATCAATTGTTCTAAGGTCATTCAGAGATTTTGAGGTGCTTTGCCCTCCCTTACCTTCAATCTGTCCAAATAAGACTAGCATTATCACATTTAAGTGGTTTCAAGGAGGTGAGTGCCTTGGAGAGTCCTATAATGAAGCTTTTACAGTGTGAATATGACAAATTCATCCTAATGAACATGCAGCCAAAACATCCATTCGCATGTTGTTCTTGTAAAAATGTCCCTGAGGTTGTGATTCATCTGAACTTTACTAATTTGGAAGTTGTGTTAATTTGATGACATAGGCTCTGGTAAATTTATCTTTGCATACCGCCTGACAAAATGCTTCATTAAGCACGTTGATAATGTAAACAAGATTTTGGGGGAGTAGTGTTTAAATTACTTAAAGGACTGAATGACTTTTTAGGTATTGCCAAGTCATTCAGGAGTGTTTATTTGAAAATAAATGATTACGAATGATTTCTATCTGCCTATTAATGTATATTCAAGGTCCTTCTAATTGGAAAATGTTCTGACAATGTTTAGCTGTGGAAAGTAATTTCTCTCAGAATAGCCTGTAACTCAAATTTTCCACTCATTATGATCACACTTCCTCTACAGTGGGGCCAAATATGAGTGTGGGAGAAGATCTTAGAAGTGATCAGTTGTTTCCTAAACCATAGGAATATTGAGATTATTCAGGTGATAAGGATAGGACATTAACATCAAGTCCTGTAGTGAGAAGTTACTCCCTTTTAAGTTTTCTTTCAGTCCTTTTTGATGAGTCAGGGAAAGTCTCTAGTGGGTGTTGGGATGCCCTTAACCCCTCTTTACCGTTTATGAATCTCCCTGCTTATGGAACAGCAGATCTCAGGCAGCCAGTCCTCAAGAGACAGCACTTCCCAGACTTAATTAAAAGCATTGTTCTTTTTGTTGCATTTGCTTTTATGGCTGCCTTCTGTTCTGGCAAGTGATAGTGGTTTCCATTCATGGTAATTCTATCAAGTTTCCTTTTAAAATCAATTTCAAGGAAGAAAAAAGCGAGGAAGTGAGGCAATTTTAACCAAATACATAAACAGTGCAGATGATGTAGATGTGACAAAAATCACAATGTGGCATATTGTTAATATGGACAACTGTGAAGATGGGCTCACACGACAGAAGTTTGGGAAAAATTAATGTCCAATTGCCTTATTTTATGGTGGAGGAAACTAATGTCCAAAAAGGGCTAGAACAGGCAAAGTTCACCCAGCCCTGATGAAAGAACTGAGACTAGGAAAGGCCCCTGACCCTCAGCTCATACTCTTTCTGCCATGCGCCACCACCTTGCACCCATTTTGGTGCTCCTAGCCAGGTACAAGCAAACATTTGGGAATGTGAGCTTGTTCTCTAAATGTGAAGTTTTTTTTACCAACCCACCCTGCATCAAAATGTTTGCCTCAAATTAGCCTGCTCTGTGGTATTGAAGAAAAATTTGCGGGAATTACAGTGAGTGGAATACAGGATTGGGCCCTCGCCCTATTGTGGTTCTATAATTCCTTCTGTGACTTCCCTCACACAGCCTTAGGAGGCTAAAAAACATCAGCTCTTTGAGAAAAAAGTGATTCTTTTTCAGAATGTGGTTGTTTTCTCAATAATACCTCAGAAAGTATTTGTATTTCCTCCTTAATCGGTAATTCACTACGTCATAATGTGGCCCTCCCTTCCTTCCCTCCATCCTTCTTCCCACCCTCCCTCTCTTTTCTTTTCCCTTTCCCTTTTCCTTTCCCCTTTCTCCTTGCCTTTCCCCTTTCTTTTCCTTTCCTTTCTTTCCTTTCCACTGACACAAAATGTTTCATTAGTTTTCAGGTGTACAACCTGGTGATTTGACAATTCTATATGTTATGCTGTGCTCACAGCAAATGTAGCTGTCCCCATATATCACTATTCCAGTACCATTGACTATATTCCCTGTGCTGTACCTTTCATCCCTGTGACTTATTCATTCCATAGCTGGAAGCCTGTACCCCCACTCCCCTGCACCCATTTTTGCCCATCTCCCCATCCCCTCCCCTCTGGCAACCATCAGCTTGTTCTTGGTACTTACAGGTCTGTTTCTGCTCTTTTGTTTGTGTAGTCATTTGTTTTGTTTTTTAGATTCCACATATACGTGAAATGATATGGTATTGTCTTCCTCTGCCTGACTTATTTCATTTAGCATAATACCCTCTAGGTCCATCCATGTTGTCACAAATGACAAGCTCTCATTCTTTTTTATGGCCAAGTAATAGTCTATTGTGTGTGTGTGTGTATGTGTATACACACACCACACCTTCTTTACCCATTCTTTTCATCAGAAGTACACGAGGTTTCTCTTTCTCCACATTCTCACCCATACTTGTTATTTCTTGTCTTTTTGAAAATAGTCTTCTAACAGGTATGAGGTGATACCTCATTTTGCTTTTGATTTGCATTTCCCTGATAATTAATGGTGTTGAGCGTCTTTTTACGTACCTGTTGGCCATCTGTATGTCTTCTTTGGAAAAATGTCTGTTCAGATCTTCTGTCCATTTTTAGTTGGGTTGTTTGTTATTTTGCTATTGAGTTGTATGAGTTCTTTATATATTTTAGATATTAGCCCCTTTTCATGTATATGATTTGCAAATATTTTCTCCCATTCAGTAAGTTGCCTTTTCAGTTTTTTGACGGTTTCTTTTGCTGTGCAGAAGCTTTTTAATTTGATGGAGTCCCACTTGTTGATTTTTGCTTTTGGTTTCAGGTTCAAAAAATTATCACCAAAGCAGATGTCAAGGAACTTACCATCTATGTCTTCTTCTAGGAATTTTATGGTTTTGGATCTTTAATTCATTTTGAGTATGGTGTGTGTTTTTTTTTTTTTTTTTGTGGGTATGGTGTAAGCTGGTGATTGAGTTTCATTCTTTTATTTTTATTTATTTACTTATAAAGATAAATTTATTTGAGAAAGAGAGTGAGAGTGAGTGGGGGGAGGGACAGAGGGTGAGGGAGGGAGGGAATCCTCAAGCAGGATTTCAACCGAAATCAAGAGTGGGACACTTAACCAACTGAGCTACCCAGGTGCCCTGAGCTTCATTCTTTTAAATGTAGCTGTGCAGGGGCGCCTGGGTGGCTCAGTTGGTTGGATGGCTGACTCTTGATTTTGGCTCAGGTTATGATCTCAGGGTTCTGGGATACAGCCCTGTGCTGGGCTCCGTGCTCAGCAAGAAGTCTACTTATGGATTCTCTCCCTTTCCCCCTGCCCCCGCCCTCTAAAATAAATAAATAAATCTTTAAAAAGATGTAGCTGTGAAGTTTTTCCAACGCCATTTATTGAAGAGACTGTCCTTTCCCCATTGTGTGTTCTTGGCTTCTTCATCATAAATTAATTGAGCACACAGGCATGGGCTCTTTATTCTCTTACATTCGTCTATGTGTCTATGTCAATATCATACTGTTTTAGTTGCTATAGCTTTATAATATAGTGAGAAATCAGGGAGCATGATGCCTCTAGCTTTGTTCTTCCTTTTCAAGATTGCTTTGGCTATTCAAGTTCTTTTGTGGTTCCATTCAAATTTTAGGATTATTTGTTCTACTTCTTTGAAAAATGCCATTAGAATTTTGACAGGGATTGCATATGTTCTTAGTAATATCCCAGGAAGTATTTGTACTCCACCTTTAGTGGGGAGCTCACTACTTTATAGGGTGGCAGTGAATGCAGTCCTGAGGACCTTCTGGAGTTTAGAAGAATGGCGCAGGGCCCTGAGATTTCATATATATTTCCTTGAGCTAAACCAGCAGAGATATTGAAGCTTCAGATCTTAGAATCCTGCTGGGGGTAGGGGGCTGCAGTAATGGCCTTCTTGGTTTCTGCCTTTCCTTGCAGCAGGCCTGGAGGAGATCTTGCAGGGTGATTGGGTAGGAGATTGCCCCATTTCCCCCACATTCTTGGTCTCTGGGTATAGCCAAGACACTGGGCCCTTCCATCGTGGGGTACACCCATTGGCTGCGGCTCTCTGGCATCCCAGGCATGTGGAGCATGGACAGATGTCACCTCTTTGCTTTGAAAGTAAAGTGGCGGAGAGAACAAAGGTTCGCTTCTCAGAGTATTGCGCCAGGATACATATTTCCTATGCATTTTTCAGATGCCACTTGACCCGCCTGAGCCAATAATTGTCCCAAAACCACATACCAGCTCTCATGGCACATGGTGACATCTGTTTTTAACAGTAGCTCTTCAAGTTACATGGTGATTGGCAAATCAGGAGATGAAAGGTCAGATGATGAAGCTGGCTGGAGATCAGTATCTCCCCTTGGTCCACATTTAGGAATGACTAAACCAGGATTGAAATCATGGTAATGAAATTGTGACCACTTATTGTGCATCTGCTTTGAGCCAGGCACTGTCCTAAGCACTTTATTTCTCTTGTCCTATTGAATTCTCTCAAATACCTTTAAAGATACATTTTATAGTCTTCAATTTTCAGGTGAGAAAATGGAGCTCAAAGAGGTTAAAGTATTTGCTTCCAGCAAGAAGCAGAACTAGAATTTGATTCCAGGTCTTTCTCATCTTGGAACCCTTTTTTGAACTGCAGCAGCCTTTACAAAAACACGGGATTGTTGGGACTCCCTGGTCTTGCCCAAATTACATTATTTATCAATGACACATTGGATTAGAGTCCATTAAATGAGAGATATTACAGACGGGGCTAGGGGAGGGCTGACATTAAAAGGAAAAGGTTATGGCTGGCTTGGTTTTGGATCCTTGAGGCAGCTGTCCCATGGTCTCATGTCCACCAGATTGTGGGTGCTTCCGGGACAGGGATGAGCACGTAGCACAAGGCCCTGCATCCAGGGGATTTCCAGTTGAATTGGATTTAGAATCATTTATATCCCCGAGCCCTAGAATAAACACTTACTGGGGAGAGGGAAAGTCATCAGGAACAGATTACATTGAAGTTTGAAAAATATTAATAAGTGCTTCACGTTTTTAGTTACTTGATTTTTCCCTAATGTTACGCTTTTTTCCTTTCCAGTATGTGTCCTCATTCTAATTAAGTCGTTTGGATGATAACAGATTCCCACATGCAATCTTCCTGCCTATAATCTCTCCCTCTTCCAATCTGATTACTCTCCCCTGGGCCTGCTAGGACAAGGGGCGTCTTCCTCAATGTAATCCTGAGCCTATCCCTCCTCACAAAATCCCTCTGTTGTGACAGAACTCTGTGAGCCCTTCTTCCCCCTTGAAGGTGGGGGCATTTTTGATTGTGTATTCTCTCTCTCTCAGGGCATACTGCTGTGCCTGGCACAAAGCAGGAGCTTTATAATTTTTTTTTTTTAAAGATTTTATTTATTTATTTATTTGACAGAGATAGAGACAGCCAGCGAGAGAGGGAACACAGGCAGGGGGAGTGGGAGAGGAAGAAGCAGGCTCATAGCAGAAGAGCCTGATGTGGGGCTCGATCCCAGAACGCCGGGATCACGCCCTGAGCCGAAGGCAGACGCTTAACTGCTGTGCCACCCAGGCGCCCCTATAATTTTTTTTTTAATCAAAAATATTCCCTCTTACTGAAATGTCCTTTCCTTTTTTCTTCATTAGAACACATTGCCACTCATTCCTGACTGCCTTGGGTCAGGTTCCTCGAAGCAGAGCCTGAGATGGGGATAGTTTCACATGTGGTTTCTTGAGGGAGTGCTCTCAGAGGAAAATCTTGTAAGGAAGTGAGGGTAACAGGATAAGCCAGGGATGGAGCCAACCAAAGTGGAGTTTTCAGCTAAACTTTTGCCCCAGCCTCATCCCACAGGCAGCTCTGGAGCATGAAGAGCACCCTTGAAGCAAGGGGCCAGCCTTCTCTACTCTGAAGAGGTCAGGCACTGACTGCTGGTTACTGCTGGTTTTATGTGGTGGGGGAGGGGCTTTGTCTCAGGCTCTGTCAGGCCAGGTGGCTTCTGTCTGCTGCAGGTAGTTTTCTCAAAAGTGGGAGGCTGTGAGCCCTTAGCAGTTAACACAGCAGCTGGGGGATGGGCACACCGATCAAGCCAAGGGTTGCTGGGCCAGAGGCTCCACCACTGTCTAGAGACTAAGCTCAAATATCATCTCTTCTGTGACTCACTGGGCAGGGTGTTAAAAATTATTGCTTTTTACTGTTACAAATACAGAAGTTGCTGCCTTATTCAACATGTGAGTTACTTGCTGGTCACGGAAGAAACTGAGGCTTTGGAACCAGACACATCCGGGGTTCCAGTCTAGCTCTGCCCTTCGTTACTTTGGTACTTTGAACATCGCTTTACCTCTCTGAGCTCAGTTTCCACTTCAGAGAACTGTTACAGCACTGCAGCAGCTGTGGATACATAGCACCCGGCCCACAGGAGGCTCAAAAAAGTGGACCAACCATTACATGAATGATCAAACTTGGAATGAATTTTTTGCTTTTCAAAGAGCCCACATTCCCCGCCACTGTTATTCCCACTACATGGATGAAGAAACAGAGTTGAGGGATCTGGTCAGTTGCAGAAGGTGGCAGTCAGTAAATGGCAGGGCTGGGTCTTACCCTGGAACTCCATGAAGCAGCACGAGTGGGTTTTGCTGTGTTTTTCCATGTAGCCATTACTTTTAGCTCTGAGGAAACCCTGGGGATAATTGGATTGATGGGGAAGGTAGATTGAGAATAAAACTAGCGTTTATTAGATACTTGCTGTGGACCAAGCACTGTGGAAAGCATTTTTTAAAAATTATTTATTTATTTGACAGAGAGAGAGACAGCCAGCGAGAGAGGGAACACAAGCAGGGGGAGTGGGAGAGGAAGAAGCAGGCTCCCAGCAGAGGAGCCTGATGTGGGGCTTGATCCTGTAATGCCAGGATCACGCCCTGAGCCGAAGGCAGACTCTTTTTTTTTTTTTTTTAAAGATTTTATTTACTCGACAGAGGTAGAGACAGCCAGCGAGAGAGGGAACACAAGCAGGGGGAGTGGGAGAGGAAGAAGCAGGCTCCCAGTGGAGGAGCCTGATGTGGGGCTTGATCCCAGGACTCCGGGATCACGCCTTGAGCCAAAGGCAGACGCTTAACGACTGAGCCACCCAGGCGCCCCTGTGGAAAGCATTTTTATCCCTAAACTCTTTTCTTTTTCTTTTTAATATTTTATTTATTTGAGAGAGAGAGAAAGCATTAGAGAGAGAGAGAGAGGGAGAGAGAGGGAGCATGAGCAGGGGGAGGGGCAGAGGAGAAGCTGGCTTGATCCCAGGACCCTAGGATCATGACCTGAGCCAAAGGCAGATGCTTAACTGACTGAGCCAGCCAGGCGCCCTATCTCTAAACTCTTTTCGTTCTGGGAGGGAGATTTTACCCCCCATTTAACAGATGAGGAAAGTGAGCTAGTTGTTGGAGTCACGTATTTACTCTGTGGAGCATCACACTTTCTCCAGGCCTGGGCTGCCTTCTTCCAGGAAGAGGTGCCGGCTTCTGCATTTGTCCTTTGCTGTGGTCTGACCTGACAGTGGTGTCTTATTCAGCCCTCATCACGTGCCACCTCCTCCGTTGGTGTGTCTCCAGCCCTGCCCACTGTGGCTGGGGATGGTATTTTTATTGCTGTGGGCACAGAGCTAGACTTTTCCCGGGCCAGTGCCATCTGTCTGCCCAGTGGACACTGGAGGCTCTTCATAGCAGATACTGTCCAGAGGCACATTCCATGCACTGCTGAAAGGCAGCGTTGTGTGGGCCCACGTGTGTGCACTTGCCCAGGCATCTCAGTCCCCAGGTGAGGCCCCTGGGATCAGACAGTCTGTCAGTATGCCTCTCAGGAAAGAGGTTGGCAAGATTGCCCCTGTCATCTGTCCACAAATGTCCCCGTGCTGCAGCGCCCAGGTGCTTGGAGCCTTGGTGCTCCCTCAGTGTGCATTAAGAGGGGGAGGCTGCAGTTTCAGCCATTGCCTTTTGCTCATTTGTCTATCCACTCATACATTCTGCCCCGACTTACTGAGCATCTGCCGTATGTCACTCAGAATCAGTGGGAAGACCGTGATAATGTAGTTTGTACAGAGATGAAAAATTGTCCAAAATTTACTGTAGAGGCTGCTGCTTTCTCAGGGAAGCAGAGTAATCCCTCTCAGGGAAGCCCCTTAAGTTCCAGCCTTTCCTCTCTCTTAGATTCTTCGCTGATGGGTTCAGGCAAGATTAACCACTCAGTCCTCTGTGCACAGCCCCTTGTGGTCACACCCCTGGTGGCCAGTGTCACTTCTCCCATCTACTTGTTGTTATCTGTGGTGCTCCTTGAGAGGTTGAACATTGTCTGCCTTTTCTGACTTTTGGAAGAATGGCTCTGGAATCAGAAAAACCAGGATGTGAATCGCAGAGCTGCTGCTTACTAATTTAGGGCCAGGACAAGGATGAGGAGAGTGAGGCACTCTCCTTAGATTTAAATTTAAAAAGGCACCAACAAACTCAGTAATCAAGATAAATAATATTTTAATGCAATGTTTAAAAAAAATCAACATTAATGCAAAAAAATCCACGGTGAACAAAATTTTAAAGAAAGATAGGATCTGACCCCGATCTTGCCTGAGTTGCCTCTCTGTAATACTGGTCCTGTCATATTAGGTTTTCATTAATTTGGCTTAATTTCTGCCTTAATTTTGACTTAAAAAATATTGCCTTCAAGAAGCTCACATTCTAATTGGAGGGGCAGATATGTGCACGGATAACCATAACACGTTCCATAAAGGCACAATCATCTCCCAAGGTTGCTGCTGCTGGTAGTGGGATGAATGTTGGGAAATGCTGTCGAGAAGTGGTGACATTTGACTGGGGTCTTGAAGGATAAGTAAGAGTCAACAGCTGGTTGACAGGTAGAAGGTGAAAGGGAAGCAGAGGGATTTGCCCGAGAAGCAAAAAAGCATGGGAATGCTGACATGTCTGGGGCATGCAAACAGGTTGGGTGTTAGGTTTAGTGAGAACTATTCAGCTGGTAAGAGAAACGGTTATTTCCATTCTTGATGTGTTTCTGAGAACATTCAAGTGAAGTTTCCCTTCAGGCAGTTAGAGATGCTGGAAGTGAGACTTGAAGAGGGATTTCGGAATCAGAGGTAGTAAGAGGTGGGAGGTAATGTAAAGAAAGAATGTTTCTCAAGGAAATAATACAAGTTATCTGGCTCTGTACAGAAAAATGTAGCTGACCCCTGGTCTATTACATAGCAGGTGTACATTTAGTTTCTTATGTAATTATGTCATTCAATCCTCACAGCGATCCTTTGTGATAGATTTTATTAGCTTATTATCTCTCTCTCTGTCTTTTAAAGTAAGCTCTATGCCCAGTGTGGGGCTTGGACTCAAGACCCTGAGATCAAGAGTCACATGTTCTACTGACTGAACCAGCCAGGTGCCCCTATTATCTCTCATTTTAAAGGTGAAGACCTTAGTGAAATTAAGTAACTTGTTCAAAATTACATAGTATGAGAGTCACTGAACATGAGTTGAGGTCATGGGAAATTGCCAAGGGGAGAGTATAGAGGCTAAAGCATGTATCCTAAAACTTTCAAAAAGGTCACAAGCCTCTGGAAATCTGATGAAAACTAAAGACATCCCCTTCCCTTCCCTGCCCCAAGCATGCATATATACAAGATCCTGCATATAATTTCAGGGCATTCATGGAACCCCCAAAATCCCCTGTGATATTGTGATTTACAATAATAAATATGTATTTGGTCTTCGTCCCTGTCTATGGTGTCACCATGCCCAAGGTCATCTAGGTTTTCTTCTATGTTACCTCCTAGGAGTTTTATAGTTTTTCATTTTATATTTAGGTCTATGATCCATTTTGAATTGGTTTTTGTGAAGGACGTAAAAGTCTCTTTGTTTTAATTTGTATTTCTCCGATGACTTAATGATATTAAGCTTTTTTTGTGTGTGTGCTTATTGACCATTTGTGTATTTGCTTTTGTGAAATATTTATTCTTTTGTGAAATATTTATTCAAGTCTTTTGCTCATTTTAATTGGGTATTATTTTTTGTTACTTTGTAAGGGCTCTTTATATATTCATTTTTTCTGCATGGATATCCTGTGGATCAGCACCACTTGTTGAAAAATTTTCTCATTGAATTGACCTAGTACCTTGGTAAAAAGTCAGTTGATACTATACGTGTGGGAGTATTTCTGAACTCTTTATTTTGTTCCATTGATCTGCTTGTCTGTCTTATACCAGTACTACCCTATTTGGGTTGGAATAGCTTTCTAGTGAGCCCTGAAATCACATCGTGTAAACCTTCCAGCTTTGCTTTTGTTTTTAAAGATTGTTTTGGCTATTCTAGGACTTTGCCTTCCATATACATTTTAGAATCAACTTGTTAGCTAGAAAATTGATTGGTATCTTTTTATTTAACATCGACTTGGAGGTATGGACACCTAACACTGTTGCCTTTTTGAATCCATGAACCTGATATTCACATATTTAATTAAGGCTTCAGTTGTTCCAAGCAGTGCTTTATAGTTTTCAGTGTGGACCTATTATGCATTTTTCATTAGATTTACTCCTAGATATTTTGCCTGCCCCATATTTTTTTTTTTTTTTGGAAGGCCACTGCTGAGCACTTTGTAAAGTCCTAGAGAGGCTCAGAGGAATTTTCCTCAGTTCTTCTGGTCTTGCCCTCAGCTATCAGTAGGCCCCTGCCTTGTACTAGGCCAGTCTCTATGCTTCTCAGACGGATCTTTCTCAGATCTTCTGCCACACTTCAAGCCTTTAGAAACCATCCCCATGCACTTGGTGAAGGCCTGTGGCAAGGACGTGGTTGGTGGGGTAAGACTTACTCTGTGACCAGCACTGCTGAAATTCTGATCCATTACTATACTCTACACCTAGATGTTAACAGTTCATTAATGTTCAGCTGGTTTCTCTTTTCCCTGTCTATGGCAGAGCTCTCTCTCCTCTCCCAGGAAAAGTTTTCTACTTGCTGGAATTTAGTTCATGTGGGTTTCTTTATATTACTGCCTCTCTGATGTGTTTCTACAAAACCATGATTTTGTAGCATACCTGGTTTGGTCTTGTTCTTGGTTCTCTGTGGGTCTGATAGTATCTTCTGACTCTCTGCATTCTAACTGGAACTGTATCAAACTTTTATATAAACACCCAGAACCATGAGTATTATTATTTTGGTTGAGTTCTGGCTGCAAAGCCTTGCTAAACTTTCAACACCCGTGAGTTCTCACTTATCATACTCCACGCCCCCTCCCCACCCCATCAGTCACTGGATTGCTGAGTCTTAAATGCTCATAGAACGTGCCAGTCTTGGCTTTTGTGTTGGATTCAAAGAGCTCTCTCCTGAGGAAAAATAGCTTGCTTATTAAAGAAAAGAGTCTGGGGAAGCGGATGCTGACGTGATGGCCCGGACTGGGTGCCCTCTAATTTGTGGGCTTCATGTTTTGAGAAAGAACGAAAACTTCTAGCCTGTGACACACCCTGCCCAGAACTTGTTACAGCAGCTAATGTTTATTGGCCATAATATTTTTTATGTTCTGTTTCAGGCCTCCTGCAATCTTGTCCCCAATAAGAGGATGGGTCACAGCAGAAGTGGGTAAAATAGGAATAATAAAGCCTATCCTACACTGCTAATGATGAAGTGAGGTAATGTCTATGGCATGGATGGCATGTAATAGGTGCTTCATAAATACCACCTCTTCACACCTTTAGTTGGAAGAAAAGGGCTCTCAGAATTGAGGATGAGTTTCCTGTTTTCATGTAGAGACTGTATGGGTCTGTTGAGAACGTGTGTAGCAAGTAACCCATGAGAGTCAAAGCTGGATAGAGAGCTCGAGTGTGTGCCCCATGATCTAGTTTCATCATCTACCATGGAGCCTCCTGCAGAAAGTTCATCCAAGGGGAGAAGGAGTCAGGTGCGTAGCTTGGTCCAGGCCTTGAGGGCGAGGGTGACGCTTATCCTGCTCTCACTTGGATTTCTCTTCAGCATCAGTCCTTGTGGATTCCTGTCTTGGTCCTGAGAAGGGAGAGTGCTGTGTGTAAAAATAATTCTGTTTTCTTTGGTATAAAATCATTTTATGTGAGATCAGGATGTCAAAGAGATATCTGCACTCCCAGGTTCACTGCTGCATTATTTACAATAGCCAAGGTATGGAAACAACCCAAATGTCCATTGATGGATGGATAAAGAAGGTGTGGTATACGTTTTTAAGCTGAGTCCAATATTCCATTTATGTTAACTGCTGCTTCTGATAGTATACTTTAAAAGAATCCCACCATTTTTAGGAGAATTGATTAAGCCCACTGCAAGTAGTTTCTCTTACAAATGAAAATAAATCCTGAGCAAAATTGCCTTGGTCTCCATAGTACCATTGAGTTCACATAAAAGGTGGAGGCTCCTGGTTCTATCCCACGACTCCATGGGATCTGTAGAATACTGAATTTCAAACAAAGCAGTCAGTAATGGTATTTACACTGGTGTATATTAAAACTGATGGAAATTGAACATCAGGTTAATGAGAAGAAGTTACCTTAAGATTTGTAAGCTATTAACCAGGACTAAGATTGGAAAACTCATGGTCATCAGATGACCTTTTAAGTGCTAAGATAAAAAATTAAAGTTGGCTTTGATCAGAATTAAAGGAAAATGATGTGGTGAATGCATGCAATATCACTCAGCGTTAAAAAAAGAAGGAAACGCTACTATTTGTGACAACGTGGATAAACCCGGAGGACATTATGCTAGACAAAATAAGCCAGTTCCGGAAGGACAAATACTGTGTGATTCCTCTTATACGAGGTACCTACGTGAGTCAAAGTCATAGAAGCAGAGAGTGGAGTGATGGAGTGGTGCCAGGGGCAGAGGGGAGAAGGAAATGGGGAGTTGTTGCTCAATGGGTATAAAGTTTCAGCTATGCAAGATCAGTTCTAGAGATCAGCTTTACTGCTTAGTGCCCAGAGTTAGCAGTACTCTCCCACTTGAACGTTTGTTAAGAGGGTAGATCTCATGTTAAGCATTCTCACCACACACACAGAAAGGGACGCAGGGAAACTTTCAGAGGTGAGGATGAATGTGTTTATTACCTTGATTACGGTGATAGCATCACAGGTGCATGCACATGTCTAAACTTATCAAATTGTATACATTAAGCGTGCAGTTTTTGGCATATCCATTATATTTCAGTAAGTCGGTTAAAATAATTCTGTGATGCTAAATCCAAGGCCATGTAACTTGAGAATCCATGCAATAGAATGTAGCATGAGAGTAGGAGAGAGGCATTTTTTCCACTTGGCAGGGGGCCGCACAGGGCTCTGGTTATCTTAGTAAGGATCTTGGCTGAGTGGCTGACGTCAGTGGGTAGAGGTAGAGTCTTCAGCTGGAGTGCTATGGTGTGTTTTCACAGGGTCTCCCCAGCTTGGGGATACCTCTTTTCTCTGGGCCTGACTCTTGTGTTTTGCTTGATGTGAATGGGATGGAAATTTGGGGTCACTGAAGACAGAGATTAGTAAAGAGTCTCACCCAGGCTTAATTCACTATCAAAGTCAATGGTCAAGTAATATCCTGCTTGACGGTAGGGGTCTTCAATTGCCTGAAGGGTCAGGCCCCAGAGCTGATGGGGTTGGACCAAGGGAGAGGGGTTATACTCACCACCTAGTCTCTCTTGGGCAAGGCTTCCCTCTAGCAAAGAGAGGGTGCCTCTGCTGACCCTTTTTATTATTTACTTTGGTGTGAAAATTGTAGATTCAAGGTGATATTCAATTAGACTGTTCTGCTTCATTTGGGATATAGGGACAAGTTTCTATTTATGGAGGCTAACATTTCAAAGAGCAAACAACACACTTCTGACACCAGAGGATGTCTATGTGTGGGTTTAGTGGATGGTACCCCCTTTTCCTTCAATGAAGACATGCAGATATCTTAGACGAAGGGGGCTCACCTTGGATTTATTAGTTTCCCCTATGCTCCTAGGGAGGAAGAATCCTGTTGCAGCTGATGCCAGGTGTGCAGGCACCATTGGGGGATTTTCCCAAGGTTCTCCCATGGCAGGTGGCACCAGCAGCTCCATGAGGTGGCAGCATCAGGGGCTTTAATGGGGACTCGCAGTTGCAGAAGTATTTGCAGCAGCTGGCAGCTGCTGGGAGCCTTGAGGGACAAAGCCTCTGCCATGATTCACCGGGCCCTTGCTGGTGGGTGCTGGCAGCATGGTGGTAGGAGGCCCAGTGACATGACTTGCCAGTCAACAAAGACCCAAGTAGGATAAAAGGGCCACAACAAGAGAAAAGAAAACTGGTGGACACTCCATGGTGGTGCCCAGAACTTGCTTGTGTGTCCATGTGTGGTCATCCTGCCCTGCTGGGGCAGAGTGGAAACTTTGAAAAGGGTTCTATTAATTTCTTAGGGCTGACGTAACAAATTACCAACAACCGGGTGGCTTAAAGCAATAGAAATTTATTCTACAGCTCTGCAGGCCAGCACTAGGAAATCAAGGTGTTGGCAGGGCTGCACTTCCTCCAAAGGCTCCAGGGAACAATTTCTTCTTTTCCTCTTCCAGCTTCTGGTGGCTGTTGTCATTCCTTGTGGCTGCCTTACTACAGTCTCTGCCTCTGCCTTCTCATTGCCTTCTCCTCTTTGTGTTTCAAATCTCCCTTTGCGTTTTTCTTATAAGGATACTTGTCATTGGATTTCAGCCCACCCAGGTAATTCAAGATGATCTCATCTTGAGATTCTTAGTGTAATTCTATTTGCAAAGAACTTTTTCTCAAACAAGGCAACATTTACAGGTTCAAGGGATTTGATGTGGGTGTATCCTTTTGGAGACCCAATCCAACCCACTGAAGAGGGTCAGGGTCCCAGGCCTAATAATGACCTGGCTGGTGGGGGTGTATCTAGAGAGAACAGAGTCAGTAAGATTCCTTTCTCCCCATGCTGCTGCATATGGCCTCATGCATTATCCCCCTCTTCAGCCAGACATCCACTTTGGTCCTGAATTCCAGACCCCCTTCTTGATCCTGCCCCTCTCACACAAATGTGCAGTCATCTACCACCTTCTAAAGCCTTCACATTTTGGTTAAAGAACTATTTGCTGACTTTCACAAAGGTTTGAGACCCCTTCTTTACCAGATGACGAATGTGTAATATATACTTGCGTTTGTGAGTGAGTGAGTTTGTGTTTGTGTGTGTGTGTGTATTCAAAGATTGCCCTTTTGCAGCAAATGACTTGGGGGACCAGCACCTTCCCTATGTCTGTAGGCTCATTGGCATTCTTTGCCCCTGTGCCCAGGCATCATCTGGTAACATTTGCATTTACAGGTCTAGATAGTGATCTGGCGATAGAAGGAAAAGAGGACAGCTTTGGAATTAGACCTGGATCGAATGCTGGCCTGGCCACTTGACTCTGCTGTGGGACTCTGGGCATGTCACTGAGTCTCCATCACTCTGGAGAAAGGGGTTCATAACTCCTATTTTTATAGGATGGTGGTGGGGAGTAAAAGAAAAAACACACACGTGGCTCCTGGCACAGGGGAGGTGCTTAATCAGCTAGTACCTTTTATCCTTTATTTCCTCTCATTTGGGTGTCTTGAGAAATCACCGTCCTGTCCCCTCAAAGACATAACTCACTTCTAGTCCTTCAGCTCCAAAGACAAACACACAAATTGTTCAGCAGCGACCAATTTTGTACCATGGCAACCTGCTGTTTTTAATTATCCGTCTTTACTCTGTAACAGCTGTGGGGCACTTGGCCTGGCCAAATGTAATTGAGTCTTGTGACGTGCTCCAGATGTGGAGGTGTTCTGCCAGGTGTTTATTTTGAGTATATAATGTGGCATTTTAGCACACACAGTCTTTGTTTCCTCCGCCCCCTTTCTCTACCCCAAGTATTCTTTCAGGAAAGATCCAGGCTCTGGCCCCCAGCTCTAGGCCTGGGCCTCTGAGCCAGTGTTGTGAGTTTGGAGTCTTTGTAACTGGGCTTCCTACCTCTTCTGGAAGTGGGGTGGGGGAGCGTTCCTCAGTTCCCTGGAGACTTGCTCTGTTAATTAGGAAAGTCACTGCTACTGCTTTGAGAAGGAGCCACACAGTGCCTTGGGCCTTGCCACCTTCCTTGGTGGTCTGGATCAAGTCTTCTGGGCTTTCACTTGGCTGGGCCAGGCCTTGCTTTGTGGCTTCATTTTTCGAATAGAGGCTTATCTTCCTGTGAGGGAGGCGGCAACTCTGCCTTTGGAATGTGGCTTGAAGAATTAAAAATATATGTTCTTTAAGAATCCAGGAGGCCGGCCTTGAACCCAGTATCTGGAGTGGCTCTCCCCAGCAGCTCTGGGCTGAACGCATGCGCTTTCTCACGGTGCCGCTGCCCCAGAGCCCTGCCTGGACCCAGGGTCTGGCTGTCATAGACTCAAAATGGGGCAGCTGTTGGGAAAGTGCTGCTCTTGGAAGTGGAAATGTGTTTGGGGAATTTTTTTTTCCCTTTTCATAATCTTTGTAAATTTGGGACAAGTCCTTTGGATTGTTGAAGCTTTTTCCCTTGTTTGCATTTGACCAAAACCTTTAGGGTAATGTGTTGGAGGTATTGAATAAATTTGGTGGCTGGTGGCTGGTATGAAACTGGGTTTAGGTTGCTGTTTAATTCAGTTTCACTTTTAACCTAATCTAATCCACTTAATTTATACATTCAACAAGTATTTTTTAAGCACCTACCATATGTCAGGCGCTGTTCTAAACACTGAGAAACAACTGTAAGCAAAACACAGCCTCTGCCCTCATGGAGCTTATAATCTAGAACAGAACAAAAATAATAAAACAAATATGTTAGGTATGTTAAGTGTTAAATAAAAATTAAGCAGGAGAGGAGAGAAAAGGAGGATTTGTCCTTTTAGAAAACCCCCAAAACAGTAGATTGAAGAAGGTAGAAGTATACTTTTTTTTCCATGCAAAACCAAACAATCCACGTCTTTTTATCCTCTTGTTCCATCATCCTCAATATGTGGCTTGCGCATCATGGCTGTACATGGCTGCTTCAGCTCCAGCCATCACTTCTGCATTCCAGTAGGAAAGGGGAAAGGGAAAGAGCAGGGCATGGCCCTTTTCGAAGGTATATCCTGGAAGTTGTGCACATTATCTCTGTTCTCATTCACTTGGTCAGATATTAGTAACATGGCCATACCTAGCTGCAAGAAAGTCCAAGGGGATGTTTTCTTTATTCCAGGCTTTATTCTGTGCCTGGCTAAAAGTCAGGGGTCTTTTTCATAGACGACATAGGGAAATAGACATTGAGGGATAACCATAGGTTGTGAAAGAATATCTCCCTGAGGAGGCATTACCTGAATAGAGACCAGAATGACATGCTTTTCCTCTAAGCAATTTAATGAATGAACTGCCGCCTCTGTGTTTGGTATTAGAGATGTAAAGATGAATAATAGTGTATGGTCTTGTCCTCAAGGGCTTGTAATTCGGAGCAAGGGTGGCAAACTGGCATTGCAGGGGCGGGTGTAATTTGTTTGGGTGGCACATGTTTTCATAATTAGGAAATTTCACATAAAAAGTCAGATTTCTACGTTTTCATAAAACCTGAGAAGATCTGGTCATATAGGATCTGCCTTCCCACATGATGAGCTGACTAGAGGCCGACCTTTACCCGTTGGTCACGAGCACTGTGGTTTGCTCCAGTCTCCACCATTCCCAACTGTAACACACTGGCTCGTTTTCCTCTTTTCTCTCATTTACTGGCGTGGCCCCTCTAGGCAGTTGACTTTGGAATCCAAGAAGTCAAGTGAAATAATTAAAATAAAACAGGTTTCATGATTTGGCTTGCTTCTCTCACCATTGAGGAGCCACAGCTACTTGTTTCTTCTTGAAACCTGGAGCGCCCAAGGGAATTATGGGAGTTCCAGTCAAATGCCCTCTGAATTTGTTTTTCTCGATCACATGATATAGTGGGAAAAACACCCCACCGTGAGTCAGAAGACCTGAGTGCAGATTCTTCCCTTTATAGCTAGCTGGGTGAGTAATCTTGGAAAAGTTCCCTCCTGTCTTTGGGCCTCAGTTTCCCGATCTATGAAAGAAGAGCAAGCGTCATCTTTCCTGGTCTCCTGGTCTTCCAGGACTTGACGAAGGGCAATCAAGATAATGTAGGTGGAAAAGATTTGTAAAGTGAAGGTGAATCATTGTGGCAAGGGGTGGAAAGCAGAAATTCAGACTCTCAACACTGAACAAACCCCGAGGCATGACACCGAAATGGAGCACAACCTTGCCTGTGAAAATTGGAGCTGGGAACTGGAAAGCCATTAAAAATTAAGGTGGCTTGTGCCCTGTTGGTAGCAGTGTGAATTGGTGCAGTCACTATGGAAAACACTATGGAGGCTCCTCGAAATTAAAAACAGAACTACCATATGATCCAGCAATTCCCCTTCTGAGTATCCAAAGAAAACAAAAACACTAATTTGAAAAGGTATATGTTCCCCTATGTCCTTGCAGCATTGTTTACAGTAGCCAATATATGGAAGCAATCTAAGTGTCTATCAGTAGACTGGATAAAAAAGAGGTGTACACACACACACACACTAGAATATTGCTCAGCCATAAAAAAGAATGAAATCTTGTCATTTGTGACAATGTGGATGAACCTAGAAGCTATTATGCTAAATGAAATAAGTCCAAGAAAGACCAATACCATGTGATTTCACTTATACAGGAAACTAAAAAACAGAACAAATGAACAAACAAAACGAAACAGAAATAGGCTCATAGATGCAGAGAATAAACTGATGGTTGCCAGTGGTGGTAAAGGGGGTGGAGTGACAAGCAGAATAGGTGGTGGGGGTTAAGAGGTACAAACTTCCAGTTATAAATAAGCCACAGGGATATTACGTATAGTATAAGGTAGATAGTAAATAATATTGTAATAACTTAGTAGAGAGACAGGTGGTATTATCAAGGTGATCATTTCATAGTGTAGAAAACATAAAATCACTATGTTGCATACCTGCAACTAATATAATGTCTGTCAATTATAAGTCAATAAAAAAAGAAATTGAAGTGGCTACTGTCTTCTCTCTCTGGGACCACATGAATTCTTTTCTTTTTCTTTTTCTTTTTCTTTTTCTTTTTCTTTTTCTTTTTCTTTTTCTATCTGAGCCAATCTCCCTCTTCTTTGTAGACTGTTTCCTTCTTATTATGTACAAGGCCAAGAAGGGTGCCTCCAGCCCTAAAGCTATAAGACTTTTTTTTAAGATTTTATGTATTTGGCAGAACAGGAGTGAGTGAACACAAAGGGAGCGGGAGAGGGAAAAGCAGACTTCCCGCTGAGCAGGGTGCCCAACACAGGGCTCCATCCCAGGACCCTGGGGTTATGAGCTGAGCTGAAGGCACACACTTAACCGACTGAGCCAACCAGGTGCCCCACTATATGAACTTTTAATTTAACTGCCCCTGATCAATTAATGGCAATCTCTGCATTTTTTATTTTAAGTTCCCATGAGAAAGATTCTTTCTTTTCTTTTTTTCTTTTTTTAAAATTATGTTATGTTAGTCACCATACAGTACATCATTAGTTTTTTATGTAGTGTTCAATGATTCATTATTTGCGAAAGATTCTTAACTGATACGTTGGCTTCTCCTGGGTCAGGTGACAAGCTGAGTTTCAGCTGCCTTGAGACGATGGAAGAAGGAAGCCGGAATCACACAGTTCATATATGGTGGCTTAGGCCCAGCCCTTCAGCAGATGCTGAGGTAGCCATTCCTGGAGCAAGGGCTGTGGCTGGGCGAGGACATTAAGCATGTCTTCTACAACATGAAGTGTTTAACGTTATACCCACAATGATTCTGTCTCGATTGGCTCTGCTGATAGTTCTTCTGGCAGGTGGGGTGGAAGGGTCTTTTTAAAGAGACAAGCCATCTGAGACAACTCTGTAATGAAAACATGATCATTTCCAGGTATGGGCATGTGTACCAAAGTCCTTTGAAAAATTATGCCACCTCCGTGCTCTACAGAGCGTATTTAGTCTGTAGCTGCTGCTAACTTCTGGGCTCCAAGAGAAGGAATGGTGCTCAGAGAGGCTGAGGAAACGAAATGAGGGTTTCCATGGCTACTGGCTTGAGTGCATGTAAGACAAAAGTTTTTGAACTGCAAGTCATCAATTCATCCAAAATATTTTTCCTCTTCTATTTCACTTGTTTACTTGGTAAGCAGAGAAACAGAGCAGGGAATGTTCTGGTACAAATACACAGCCTGAGGGAATCAGAACTTTTCCAGCTGCCAGGAACATCCCAAACAGAGCTTTGAGTGTTCAAAAAATTTGGGGGTCACTCAGAACTAGGTTGGGTAAATGTGGAGACCGGGAGTTTGGGTCTCATTCCTGCCAGTCTCTAGCTGAGAGATGTTGGGTGAATGACTTTACCTCTCTGAGTTTAGATGTTCCATCTGTAAAACATACAGATTCTGGTTGAATGTGAACCCTTAATTGAAGTTAGTGCTAACAACCTATCTCAGGTAAGATTAAACTCATCTGCATGTGAGAGAAACTCAAGTCGATTTCTCAACATTTACTGCAACATGGACGGGACTGGAGGAGCTAATGCTAAGCGAAATAAGTCAAGCAGAGAAGGACAATTATCATATGTTTCATTCATTTATGGAACATAAGAAGTAGGAAGATCAGTAGGAGAAGAAAGGGAAAAAGAAGAGGGGGTAAACAGAAGGGGGAATGAAGCATGAGAGACTATGGACTCTGGGAAACAAACTGAGGGCTTCAGAGGGGAGGGGTTGGGGGAATGGGATAGGCTGGTGATGGGTATTAAGGAGGGCACGTATTGCATGGTGCACTGGGTGTTATACGCAAGTAATGAATCATGGAACTTTACATCAAAAACTAGGGATGTACTGTATGGTGACTAACATAATATAATAAAAAATAAATAAATAAAATAGAAACTCAAGTTGAGAGTGACTTTACCTCTTAAGGTTTTATTCTTTTGAGCGAGAGGCAATGTTGATGTGATGAAATCACCAGGGGCTCAGGCTTCTCTTTCCTGTTTTCTGATCCACCATCTCTAGGGTGTGGCCCTCATCCTCACCATCCAGGATGGCTGGCAGAATTCTAGCCATTATATCTATGTTCCAGGCAAGAGGATGGAGGCCGGTACATTTTTGTAATCCCCTTCCCTTGAGTGTGGGCTGGACCTAGTGACTCACTTCTAATGAAGAGAATACAGCAAAAGTGATGTGATGTCATTCCTGAGATTAGGTTACAAAAAGACTATATCCACTCTTCTCTCTCCCTTCCTCTCCCCTCGCCTCCCCTTTCTACTTTTTCCCTCTCTTTCTTTCCACTCCCCCTCCCCCACCCACATCTTCCCCAGTTTTGGGGGAAGTGAGCTGCTATGTTATGAGGCCGCCCAGTGGAGAGGCCCAGTTGGCAAGGAACAGAAGCCTACTGAAAGCCTTTTGGGTGAGCTTGAAAGCAGATTCTCCCTCCCCAGTCACACCTTGAGACAACTGCAGCCCTGGCTGACAGCTTTAGCAGCAACCTCATCAGCAACCTTGAACGAGAGGTGTCCTGCAAAGTTGCACTCAAGATTCCTGACCCTCAGAAACTTTGAGATACAAAGTGCTTGTTGTTTTTAACCACTAAATTTTGGGGTAATTTGTTGTGCAGCACTAGAAAATGAATTCACTCTGCAACTGCTTTAGAGGCATTCAGTGAACTTTGGGTAAATATAGAGACCACCAGAGACAGGCTAATAGGAAATTGGACTTGGAGCCTCTAGTTCTCCCAGGTGGCACATGAGCAAGCATTTGGGGTGAAGCTTTGCTCAACTTCCTATCACTTGGGTATTTTTCCTAAAATTTGCTTAGAGGAAAAGAATGAAACCATCATGAGCACTCTATGCATAACAGCAGAACTGACTTAGCACCCATTATCAGAGCCTGCTCTTTGCATGCCATGGTTTGACCCTGTGCTCTGGGGCATGGGGCATAGATTTGGCACAGACGCGGCAGATGGATGGCGCCAACTGTGCTTGCCCTTGCTGGCTCCAGTGTGATCAGAAGCAGGCTCTCTGGGTCCACAGTCTCCACGGCTAGAGTCAGCCTTACTCAGACAACAGCACACACAGCGCCTCCATGCAAATCACACAAGGGCCACTTTCCCTGGATGTCGTTGCTGTGCCAGGGGGCTCGCCTGGAGCCTGGAGCAGGCTGGCTTGCAACCCTTGTGCTCCCCTGGCCTCTGTGCAGGGCACAGGGCGCTACAAGTGATAAACCAGGCACAACCGGTCCTCTGAGGACCAGTTTCATAAGCCATTAAGAGGATGATAAGTAAACCACCAGGTTCTTTTCACAGGGCTGATCTAAGCTCAGAAGAATGGCCTCCTGAAAATAAAATTTTCTTGATTTTTCACAAAGTATAACTTGAGTGAAAAGAATAGATCACAAAACAGCACGAAGAGTATGATCCCATTTATTAATAATTATATGCCCACACATATAGACACAAACAGATTTCTTGTATTAGCATTAAGATGCTAATAATCTCTGGATAATGGAATGGATGATGTTTACTTCATGCTTTTTTTTCTATAGTATTTTATTAGTTTTTGACTTAATATATTCTTTTAAATAGAAAATAACAATAAATATTGTTTTTATTTTGTAAAAACACCCCTTTCTCTTTCATTTGTGTAGTGCTTTGTGGCTAAGGAAATTGTTTTCAATTCATAGGTTTAGTAACTGTGGCTCAGAGAGAAGTGATTAGCTTATTCATGGAGACAGTCCTCCACTGTATCTTTTCTCTCTGTCTCCCTGCCCATCCCCCAGGGGTCACCCATCTAGAGTTTTATCTGACATCATCAAGCTTATATAACTTGGATTAGTCCTTTCCCCTTTCAGTTTTCTCGTCTGTAAAATGAGGCTAGGAATAGCATCTACCTCATAGGGCATTGTGAGATTAAATGTGCTAGTATGTATGAAACACTTAGCACAGCCCCTAGACCCCTAGCATCAATACTTGTCAGCATTGGTTATTCTTGGGTGACTTTGGAAAAGGCATTTCCCCTCTTTGGGTCTGCTTCTTCAAATTCAAAATGCATGGTTTGGACTTGATGGCTATTGAAAATTCTGCATTTTGTTTCTCTGGTTCCAAAATTTCATTGCTGATACCTGAAACAAAGTTGATTTATAGAAGCTGGGTTGCAAGAAGCAATTGTTACCTACTCATTACTCTATTGAATTAGCTCAAAAATGATTTGAATGTATGAACACCTAAAAAGAATCTGGGGGAAGGGTGTTCCTGGCGGAGGAATAGCATATGTACATACCCTGACAAGGGCTCGCAACCTGGAGGGGGAGGGATAAGAGAATCCTGGTGCCAGGGGTGTGGGCTGACAGCTCTTTCCAGAACCAGGTTCACAGCCACAGTCAAGGAAGTGGTGTCCTGCTTCTCCATGAGCTCTCCACACCAGGTTGCTGGACAGCTGAAGTGTTTTTAAAGGTGCAACATAGTCTCTTAGTGCCAGTTTTACATATCTGCTTTTGCTCATTTGTGTTGGACCGAAGAACATGAGAAAAATGTTGAGTTCATGCCACATTGTAAATCAGAGGCCTGGATGTGGCTTTTCCGTCTTCAACAGGTCCACTGGGCCATGTGTGGGAATTCCCTACCCCGATGGAGCTGATGGTAGGAGCAGGTCTCATGAGCCAGGAAGCTGCTGGGACAGGGACCCTCTGGAAGTCCCTCTTTGAAGTTGATCAGGGAGGTGCAGCTACAATGGGAGCTTGGGAGCAGCTGGGTCATGGGGAAGTTGGACAGGTGGCCAACCATTGACATGATCTGACCAGGGAGCAGTATCCTGGCTTTTACTAATTAGCTGAAGATGACAGACCTGTTACCATGGTGTCATTGTACTCATCTGGTGTAAGGGGACCGGTCCATGACATTGTCTGCATGTGAAAAAAGTCATTTTTACTCAGCTTTTTGAGGATGGGAATGTAGTTAGAAGACAAACAAAAAATCCCAAAACACGATGGAGGATGCTGGTGAGTGAAGGATGCTGCCCCCTCTTCCATTCATTTTTCTTTCCTATTTTTATGATAAAGCATTGATAACTGCTTCCTGTTTGGACAGCGTTTGAATAACACTACCATCCAGCTTTCAGTGCATCCTCCACTCATCCAAGCCTTCGGGGCACTTTGCTAACATAGTGACCTGGTCATATGGTTCCTCTTTCGTGGTTCCCCTCTGGGTAAAGCACAAATGCCCTAGCATTGTGTGCAAGGCTCTTCATGAACTCATGTTGACCCTGTCTTCCAGCCTCTTCTTGAAGCAATCCCATTCCCTCCATCTGGAACCATACAGTGTCAGAGCTGAAATGGTTTTGGAGATCATCTAGTTCTTTTTCTTGCTTAAAAAACGTGAAGGATTTTTCATAACAAAATCTTATCTGGATCATCAGAAGGGCAGAGGTTGTCTAGTTCAAGGAGCTATGGTGGTAGTGGTGGGACCCAGAGGCTCACCCTTACTTGGACTCCTTAATATCTTTCACCCCAAACCTGCAGCGGCCTCTGAATTTATAGAGGGACTGCAGGGCTAAGTGGAAGTGCTTGAAAATCATTGATCTGATTCAGTTCTCCCCAGTTACATAGAGGTTGGGTTACTTTCCTAAGGTTTCTTAACTGGTATATTGCAGAGTCAGTTCTCCAAGATCCAGGGTAGAGGCCTTGCCTATGTGTCTTCCCATTCTCACCTCCACTATTACTGCTCTAATTTAGATTATAAATTCCTTTGAAGTGTTATTCAGTTGCATCTGCAGACCAAGTTCTTTCCACAAGGTGCAACTAAAGAGAAGGTGCAAGTAACCTTGGCCATATATTCCTTTCCCAATTATTTGGTCTTTAGAAACATTGTGAGGATGTGAGCAGCCCATATTGCTTTGCAGTGTCATTGAACCCACAAAATCACAATAAAGAGCTTCTTTTTTTTGAAGGTTTATTGAAGAGCCCCTCCTGCTCTTTGGGAAATTTTCCTCCCAAATAGACTTATTGGCATAGGATCAGATTACCCTGAAAATTCCATTTTGCTGATTTATTTAGCTTTCATGTCATTCTGAGGAATCCTATTCCAGCATCTAGGAATCATAAAGCTGGAGAAGGTGCTTCTTTCCCCTCATCTCATATGATGTCCTTTGCATCTCTGGCCTATCCAGGTTCTGGTAAAATTTGGTCAGAACTGACTTTTATCTGTTCCATTCACCATGCTGGATGGGAGGACTCAGATCCTGAATAGTAACAGCAAGTATTTCAGTTCGTGACCAGTGGAATATTTTTGATATAATAAATAGGATAGGGGAGGCTGAAGTTGGCTGGGAGTAAATTGTATGCTCAACCTGAGGCTCTGAAAATGGCTTTCCTGACTTAATGATGATGATGATGGTAGTGGTAATGATGGCGATAATAGCAAGTGATGTTAAGTTTGCATTGACTTTGTACAAGGCCCCATGCTAAGTAGTTTACATGCATGCTCTTTCTTTTTTTGAATCCCCACAAAAATCCCACAAGGCAGATTCATTTTATAGGTGGAAAGAAAAAAAAAAAAAGAAGCTCAGAGAGAGGCTGGGTCTTTGCCTGTGGTTGTACAGGCAGAACATGGTGCAGCCACCAAGGAGACACACTTGATTACAACTCTCTGTATGACACCATTTCCATGTTAAAGTCAAGGGAAATGCACACACAGTGAAAGAAAGTGACAGCTGAAGGTTAAGCTGTGTCCAAGCCCATTGAAGAATATGTGTGTGTGGTTTTTTTTTTTTTTTTAAGATTGATTTATTTATTTTTGGGAGAGAGAAAGAGCACAAGCAGGAGGGGGAGAGGGAGAGAGAGAATCTGAAGCAGGCTCTGCACTGAGCACGGAGCCCAACCCGGGGCTCTATTTCACGACTCTGAGATCATGATCTGAGCTGAAACCAAGAGCTGGGCGCCTAACAAACTGTGCCACGCAGGTGCCCCAAGAATGTTTTTCTGAGAACCCTACTTCACCTCCATTCTTTGGGAATGGCCTCTGGGGACAGACTGGATAGCCATATTGGTACAAGGTAACCCTCACTCCTGGGCAGAGCTGATTGGTCCAGGGGTAGACACCTGACCATGGGGTGGTCAATTCATTGTCTAATCAACAATTTATCAGACTCTCCATGCAAATATGAAATGAGACGTGGGAACCAGGGTAAGTTGGTGTTGGGCTTTTGGCCCAGATGATGAGTCAGAGTGGAAAAGAAAACTGAAGTTGGCTTCCCTGTGTGCTTATTTTCTCTTACCCAGATTGCTCTCTTGTTATGGGAACTGGGATGGGAGATGGAAAGGGGAACAGGCTTTGAAACAGAGAAGAGAGATTAGTGAATTCGTACGCCATCCCAGGGTTACTATGATTTTGCCGGCAGGCCTTGTAGAAACTAGGAAACCCAAGTCCAGGGAAGCTGTGTGTTGGCTTCCCAACCAGTGGGTGGCAGCAATGGGCCTACAGTGCAGGCTCTACTTCCCAGCCAGGGGAGAGGGACTCTAGGAAAGGGAGGGAAGGTTGTGTTTCACATTTGCATTGGGCATTAGAAAGGAACGATCTGCTTCAAAGAGATAAGCCTGGATTATATATTGCCCTGATCACATAAAAGAAACGTATTAAATCCACTCCAAATGTGAATATTTCATAGTAATCATTACATTTCTGTCCTATTTACCCCTAGGGGTAGGGATATGCAAATTTGGGTTTATTAGCAACTGTATCATGTTTCTCAGGAGTTGATGAAGGTATCCCTCTCTAAAAATTGGGGTGGAGAGGAGAAAAAGGACATCGAGATGAAACAGTGACTTCAAGCGGAGCCGAGAGTCCCTCTGTGGGTTTTTTTTTGTTGTTGTTGTTGTTTGTTTTTTGTTTTTGGCCTGAGCTGTGCATACACCCTGAGAAATCTTTGTCCAGTTAGAAGTTGATTTTCTCCGTCATTGATGATGTTGGATACTAGCAGCTCTGTTTATAATGCACTGTGGGATTTGTTACTCTCCGTGTAACACAATCATCATTAAACAAGGGCTTCAGGAAAGCTGGAATCCTTGTTTTGATTGTGGTTACCACGGCAACAAGTGGCCCATTGGTCCCGAGTCTCTCCTGTGACGCTCACAGTGTTTCCTTGTTCTTCTGTTACATCGTTACATGCAAGTAGCAAGTTACGTTTCCAGTAACTCACGTCAGAGTTTTAACATGCCCAGGCATAAGCAGGGAAAGGCTGGGAGGGAGAGGAGAGCCTTGTCATGGAAAGGGAAAGGGGTGAGGTTGGATGGCTGCCATCATCAAGCTAAAGCAATCCTGTGAGGCCCAATAGACCCTGTCCCTGCCCTTCCCCTGCTTCCTCACCTTCTCCCAGGCTAGACTCATTGACTTTCCTTCTTTCAGCTGGCCTTTGCCCAAGGCCTTAGATTCCTTTGGACCTGAGTAAACAGCCCCAGCCCCTTGGAGATCTCTTTTTGTGTCTTAGAACCTGGTTCAAATAAGCTGCCTGGTCCTATAAGCCTCTTGCAAGGTCTAGAGCCTTGGTCTGGCCTGGGACCTAGCTGCCTCCTGGAGACAGGGACGCAATGACCTCTCGTTGCCGCTTCTGCCATAAGGTATCAACCACTGCAGCCTGGGCTTTGAGTGCCCCCTGTCTCTTGTCACATCCTGCCTCTTACTAGCACACGATATGTATGTTCATCTGGGACTCCCACCATTTACTGAGCCTTACTCCATTGGATCCTATGCTTATGCCTTAACTACCTGCTAGAATGTTCACTGTCACATGGGCTTTCCTCTCCAGAATTTCCCTAGTCTTTAGACGCTTGGCTGGAACCCAGCTCTGGCTTTTCTCTGTCACTGGTCTCTTAGCCAGCTTTACATACAACTTGTTTGTCTTTTCTGAAATATGACAGCAGGCCAGTGGGACAGCTGTTCAGTCACTTTCTGGCCTGGAGGTAGCTGTGAAAATTTGTTTCACTGGCACGTTCTGCTGGATTTTAAAGAATATAAAAATAATGCAGACCCAGCCATGGGTGAGAGCCACCGAGAAGCAAATCCCTTTCTTCTCTCCTGTCTTAGGGTCCTATGATCCTTTCTCTGATTTTGGAGAATCAAGTCTATGCTCAAAAAGCATTACTGCTTCCTTTTGGTTTCCACAATAAACCAGCACCTCCCCAGGTCTGTCCTCAGCCTGCCTCTGCAGCCTGTGGAACTGGTTTACAGGACGACTGAATGCACTTGGAGACTGTCAGGTTTTATTGTTCCCTCACCTGTGCCTCTGAAGGTGCTCCTTCTCCCACCCTGTGTACCAACTTGGAACAGATCCTGTCATTTGCCAGTCACTTGCAGTCTTGAAAGCCCAGTCCAAACCTCAATCTTAATCCACATTCAATTCAAAATTCTCTTCCTTCACGTAGTCACCAGCTCAGGCTTGGCCTGTGGCTTGGGAAACCACTTTGTGGCATTCTGGCTGCACGGCTTCCCGATTGATTCTAGAACTCACCCACCACGTTTCATTTTAGAGCCTGTTTCTAGCCGTCTCTGCCTGGAGAGATCCTCAGAGCTGGTCGTGTGGGTGGCTGTGTCTTAGCCTTTGGCTTTTAGCTTCTAGTGACCCGCTTTAAAAGGACTGATCCTGATTGCCCTGTCTGAACTGTGCCCCTGCTCCACTTTCTAGCACATAATAATAATTCTGAGCTTTTTCACTATTTTAATTAGTTCATTCAGGGTTTTTTTTTTTTTTTTGATTAGTTGAACTCTGTCTGCTTTTTGCCATAGTAATATTAACTCCAAGAGGGCAGAAATTGTGTTTGTCTTGCTTAGAGTTGTATATCCATGGCCTAATTCCATGTCTGTCACACTGTAGGCATTCAGAAATATTTGTTTAATCAATATGAGTTCTTTTTTTTAAAAAGATTTTATTTATTTATTCAACAGAGATAGAGACAGCCAGCGAGAGAGGGAACACAAGCAGGGGGAGTGGGAGAGGAAGAAGCAGGCTCATAGCAGAGGAGCCTGATGTGGGGCTCGATCCCACAACGCCGGGATCACTCTCTGAGCTGAAGGCAGACGCTTAACCGCTGTGCCACCCAGGCACCCCAATATGAGTTCTTTTTTGATATAAAATTCCAATATTTTACAAAATGGCCAAATAATAGACTGAAAGATAGGAAATTGCTGACACTGATTTTTTTTTTTTTTGGGCGGGGAGAGGATCTGGAAAATGGCAATTTCATATGGTTCATTCTAATATTTGAAGCATTCCTATTGAAGTCAACAGCTAGATATCAAAATGGTTGCTATCACTAATATATATTATATTTTCCTGGTAATTAATTCTGGTCAACATAATAAAATGAGAAAAAAAAGATATAATATTGGAAATACCAGTTGCAGAGGATAAAAATTATAAAATCCCAATTCTCTCCATAATTAATGTCAACATTTATTTCCATTCCAACCAAATTCTAATAGAATTTTGGGGGGAACCTAACAAAAAAATGCAAAGATTATCTGAGAGAAAAAAATGGGATCAGCCAAGAGTCCTCTTAAAAAGAAGAGGTGTGTGTAGGGAATTTCCATGCCTGATAGTAAAACAATCCTGCTACAATAATTAAAATAGTGACAGTGGCCCATGAATAGGTTGACGTATGAATGAAATGGAATGGGAACTCAGGAGACTAAATCAACTTTACACAATAACTTATTGTATACCGCAGGTGACATTGAATTCCAGAGGAGAGAAGGGATGTACTCTAAAAAGTATTTTGGGATAACTAGCATCCATTTAGAAAAAAAATTTAAATTCCTATCTCACACTTAATACCAAAATAAATTTCAAGTGAATTAATTAAAATATTTCTTATGTTATTAAACCATAGATATTTTAGAAGAAAATACGTTGTTCAGTCTTAGGGAAGAAAGGGCTTTCTAAGCAAATAAACTGAATATATAATGCCAAAAGAAAAGATTGATAAATTTTATAGTATATGAACAAAAGTATAAACTTCTGTATTTCAAAAATATCACAGAGTTGAAAAGGAGCTATCAAAGTGGGAAAGTGTTTTCAACATGTATGATAGAAAAAATAGTTGAAATTCTTTTTTTTATTATGTTCATTAGGCAGCATATAGTACATCAAAAGTTTTTGATGTAGTGTTCAACAATATTAGTTGTGTATAACACCCAGCGCTCATCACAACACGTAAAATAGTTGAGATTCTTAATATATAAAGGACTTTTACAAATCAAAACAAAAAGTCAAATATCACAATTGAAATGGGCTCAGGACATAAATAGGCAAGTGATGAACTGAGAAACATAGAGAGTGAGCCTGTACACAAATGACAAGTTAACCGGAAAAAGAGTTGCCTCACCTCAGTTATTTTTGCTGTGTGAAATAATGCACATGTAAGTTATTTTGAGTGGAGTTCTTTTGTTTTTATTTTTATTGTAATTGTTATTTGCAACCCAAAGTTATTTGCAGTACTTCCTGATCCATAATTTTGTACCAGGAGTAGGCTATTACTACAAGTATTTGACCTAAAATGTGTAAGTGGCTAAGAGGAGGAAGTGTCTTGGGCTAAGATGGGCCAGTTATTGCAGGTTGAGAAGTTGGCAACTCTTGTTCTATCACCATAAGCCTTTCTCTTAACCTCTCAGTCATGCTACCTTAGGGTCTTAACTGTACGCCCTCAGAGTCATAGTACCGAGGGGGTGATAGAAGCAACTCAGGATGTTAATCTGTGTGACCTCATTCTGTCTTTGACTGGATTCTACTAGAAATGGGCAGGCTTAGCTGAAGGTGACCGATCTCAATGCAGAAAAGGAAGAAAATATAGCTTTGCCAGAAGTTCTTCCAGCCTGTGGCCTCTGATATAGCCCCATCATTTGGAGTTTTTGCAGTTAAGAAATCTGAATGTTATATTCCAAGGGTAATATAATCCAGGCAGGGAGGTGGGAGAATTAGGAGACAATTGACAAGATTTGCTCCTCTCTCCATGGAAGCCTTCTTTCTTTCCCAACAAATTTCCTGTATTAAACAAATTGGTTTGATTTGGAGTTTCTTTCCCTTGGAGTTGAAAACACCCTAAATGATTTTAAAAAATAGCAAAATATTGGAAACAAACAAGATGTCTGATAATGGGGGATTGGTGAAACTATGAAACCTTCACACAGTGGGATATCAGGCAATGCTCATCTATTTAAAGTGAAAAAATTAGGTAGTAAAATTGTTACTAGGACAGGGGTGGGGATTGGAGAGGGCTCTTTTGGCAGAATCAATGTCATGATCACCGATGTTTAATGAATGGTTGCTAAATGGTTGCTAAATACCAGGTATGGTGCTAAGGGCTTTACCTGTATTATTTCATTCCATCTGTCCAACTGCACTCTGAGGAAGACACTGCTCTCAGTCCTTTCACAGATGAGGAAACTGAAACTGAAATTTCATAACTTGCTCAAGTAAATGTTAGAACAAACAAGTCAAGTGTGTACTTAAAACTCAGAGCTATTTTTTTGCTTTCTGTGTTTTGCCATGGTATCCAGTTTCCAAATTCTGTCAATTCTTCTCTGTAAGTTTATTTTATTTCCATGCTTTCCTCTTATGTCCAGTTACAACTGCCCCATTCAGGACCTTTTTATTTTTAGCTTGGACAATTGCAGTAGTCATTTAACTTCTCTCCTTCTTCCATTTTCCCTTGCTCACACCATGAATTCATTTTATCTATCATTTCCAGATGAATCTTCCAAGCATTTCACTCTGAAAGAAATGTTCTTTTCTCCACCAAATACCTGCTCAAAAAATCTCCGGGGACTTCTGAATGTTTACCAAACAAAGTGTAAACTCATTGGCATTCTGGGCTCTTTACAATCCCAACCTGCCTTTTCAACTCTGTCTTCCATTATTCCTCTAAATAGGGATCAGCAAACTGAGTCCTGGGCCTGTTTTTGTGAATAAATTTTTATTGGAACAGAGTCATTCCCGTTCATTTACATGTTACCTATGGGGACTTTGGTGCAGCAGAACTGAATACTTGTGAAAGAGACTGTATGGCCACAAAATTTAAAATATTTACTGTATGGTCTTTTATGAAACAAGTTTGCCAACTCCTCTAACCAGGTGGATCTACTCTTCATCCCTTTCTCAAATAATTTTTGGAACAAGATAGAAATAGTTAAAAAATATTCATTGTTTCCTGAATTCCACTTGAACTTTCTCACCTCCCATGTCTTTTTTAAAAATTAAAAAAATTTAAATTCCAGTACAATTAACATACAGTGTTACATTAGTTTCAGGTATACAATATGATTCAACAACTCTATACATTCCTCAATACTCCTCACATTGAGTGCACTCTTAATGCTCCTTATCTGTTTCACCCATCCCCCACCTGCCTCCTCTCTGGCAACCACCAGTTTGTTCTCAGTATTTAAGAGTCTGTTTTTTGTTTGTCTCTTTTTTTCTTTGTTTCTTAAATTCCACATGTGAGTGAAAACTGGACAGCGGCATGCAAAAATAAAAAAAACAGAAAAAAAACTGGACCACTTTCTTACACCATACATAAAAATAAACTGGATTAAACATGTAAATCTGAGGGACGCCTGGGTGGCTCAGTCGTTAAGCATCTGCTTTCGGCTCAGCGCGTGATCCTGGTGTTCTGGGATCGAGCCCCACATCAGGCTCCTCTGCTGGGAGCCTGCCTCTTCCTCTCCCACTCCCCTTGCTCCCACTGCTTGTGTTCCCTCTCTTGCTGGCTGTCTGTCAAATAAATAAATAAGATCTTAAAAAAAAAACCACTTAAATCTGAGACCTAAAGCCATGTCTTTAAAAAAAATGCTGTTTAATTCAATGAGTGAATGATCAAACAAATTCCACGGCACATCTATCATCTATACTTTGAAATACTACTCAATAATGAAAAGAACCAATGAATACTTCTGTGGTTAAAGTTATGGCTATATGCCATGTATGAAAGCTTTTTTGATTAATATAGAGAAATTCATCTTTGAACTCTTCCTCTGAATTACCCTCCCCTGCCCACACACCTAAAAAATTTTTTTGTATCATTCACATATGTTTGTTTTATTTTTTTCTGATCAAGTTTCTGATTCTTTAGGGCTTTCTAGGATATAGACACTTGTAGGTCATTTTCCCACTGTTATTCCCACAGCAAACCAGTTAGGGTAGGCAGTGATGGGCTTATCATTGCCGTTTTTTGATGGAAGAAGCTAAGTTGTTCTGAGGTTCTGTGATTTGCCAGTTGTCACAAGGCTGGTCTTTGGAATCCAAATCTAGTGCTGGTCCCCTTTGCCATCTCCTTGAGAAAAGCAATCAGGCAGCGTGCACATTTATATTACTAGTACTGTTATGGCATTGAGAAGCAGTGAACCATGGATCAGTAGTTCTCCAAGTGTGGTCCCTGGACCAGCAGCACCATAGTCCCCTGGGAACTGTTAGTAATGAAAATTATCAGGCCCAACCAAGACCTACTGAATTAGTCACTCTGGGGTGGGGCTTAACAACCCATGTTTTAACAATCCCTCCAGGTGATTCTGATGCCCACTCAAGCTTGAGAAGCCCTGGTCTTGGTAATCATGAGACATAGGTCCTGCTGCTCTTCTCTCAGTCTGACTTTGGTAATGAATGGTGGGAATGCAGGGACACTCCTGACTCCCTTTTCTTTCTTTTTTTTTTAATTAAAAAAAAAGATATATTTATTTATTTTAGAAAGAAAGTGATGGAGGAGTGGGGAGCGGCAGAGAGAGAATCTCAAGCAGACACCCTGCTGAGCATGGAGCTGACAGGGACTCTATCTCACTACCCTGACATGACCTGAGCAGAAACCAAGAGTCAGACACTCAACTGACTGAGCCCCTGAGGGGCTCATTCCCTTTTCAATGATGATCTCTCATGCCATCAACTGACAGCAAGGAAAGTTCACCAAAATGTTGCAATTGTATGTACAGTACCTCAAATTAAGTTAACGAAGCCTGTGTCTTTCAACATAGGATCAAAGAGTAGAAATGACTTCTTATGTTACCTTGGTTTTTCCCCCAATTAAATAACTTTTACCTTCCCACAAGAGAATGAGGGAGTTAGGACCTCACGAGGGGTAGAACACATAGTATGCTTTTCTCACAGATGAAATGAATGAATGAATGAATTCATTCATTTAAACATCATCCATACAGTGTCTAGCACTGAGCAGGCACTGGAGTAGTCTTTATTAATAGAGGACACAAGCAAGTAGATATAGACTTACAATATAATATGGAGAGTAATAGAATTAAGCACAAAATTTGAAGTTATATGGAGAAGGGAATAGTGCCCTGTGTTTGTGTGTTTGTACACGTGTGCATGTACATGCATGCATATATGTGTGTGCCTGTGCATGCACGTGTACACGTGTGTATATGTACACGTGTCTTGTGTAAGGCAGGATGGGTTCAGGGAGAGGTGTTTTTCTGCACTTCACAGAGGAGGACATTCTTGAGTTGGATTTTAAGATCACTTAGTTCAGCAGGAACACAAGGAAGTTAAGAACATTCCAGGCATGTTGGACAGAACATGTAAATGTAAGGAGGCATGAAATAGCATGGGATCTGTAGGGAACAATGAGTGGTTTGGCGTTGGTTGAGTCTAGAGTGTTTAGGTACAGCTGACAGGGAGGCCAGCGAAGGAGTCGGGAGTCAGATCACGGCTGTGAATGTGCTGTTAAGGAGTCTGCTTTTGACCCATTGACTAGTGCTTCCCAAAGTGTATCCAACACAGAACATTGGGTCCAGGGGATTATGTTAGGTGTTCTTTGTAAAAAAGGCTTCTCTGATCAGGCAAATGTGAAGAACTTAACAAAATTAAATGGATTTGTGTGTCTGTGTGTGAACTCTGAGAGCCTTTAACATGTATATTGAGACTATCTGGGATGGAGATTCAGATGGCATAGGAAGCTTTCTGATGAGCCTTCTCAATGTCTTAAGTTCCTTAAGAAAGGACTTTGGACAATTCCACTGTATACTGTGGGGGAGGGTTATTTTGTCCTATCCCTCTTAGGATAAAATCCATGTCCTTAGCATGACCTCCAGGGCCCTGCAAAATCCATTCCTGCTTACATTTCTGACTTGCCTCCTACCATCATTTTTGGGAACATGGCCCACATTTATTCATTTCCATATTGTCTATGGTTGCAGAGTAGTTGCTATAGAGCCTAAAATATTTACATTTTGTTCTTAGAAAAAAAACTTGCTGATCCTAGCATTGTAGTATTGCCAAAGTGTTTTCTGTCTGCCCCTCTAGATTTAGAGCTCTAGATGCTAGGGTTTTGATCTTGTTATTTTTGACATATTCGTCTTTGCGTCACCAGCACCAAGCATAGGTCTTGGCATATAGAAGGCAGCCAGTGAATGCTTAATGAAAGAACATGTGAAACTTTCATACTCGTAATGAAAGCCTGGTATTTGTCCAGGCTTTGTGGTTTCATATATACCATCTAATTTAATCTTCTTTCCAACTCTCTGAGATGAATGAACAATAGCCCTCTTTAATATATGAGGAAGCAGAGGCTCAGAGAAGCTAAGTGATGTTTCCAAAGTACCACAGTCAAGTCAGAATTACACAGGGTGGTCTGTTGCTGCCATATCCCATGTTTGTCCCTTTGCACTTGGGTGTCTCACACCGTTGGCCTTACTACCAGATCCCTAGTAGCAGTTTCACTACGACTCATGTCAGTTTCATGTTTCTTTCTGTCAGAGCATCCTCCTGTGGCACCCCTTCTCCTGTCCCAGCTACTGTCCTCTCCTTCTCCCTATTCTCTTACCTCCCTCTCCTTGCTTGCTTCTGCCCTCTGTGCAATTTGTGGCTCAATCACTGAGGGTAGTATTTCCTAGGAAGTCCATGCACAACACAGTATGTGGTCATCTGTATTTTGGCTTGTTTTTCTCAAAATTAGAAGCAATCAAAGGTCCAGGAGAAGAGATTGACCTCCAGGCTATGCCTCAGAGGGATGGACAGTGTCTTATTTTGCTCAGGCTACTATTACAGAGCACCATAGACTGGGTAGCTTATAAACAACAGAAATTTTATTTCTCATAGTTCTGGAGGCTGGAAGTCAACATCAAGGCAGTGTCTGGTGAGAGCCTGCCTCCTGATTTGTAGATGGCCATCTTCTTGCTGTGCCCTCACATGGCAGAAGGGGCGAGGATGTTCTCTGTAGGGCACTAATCCCATTCGTGAGGGCTCCACCCTCATGACCTAATCACCTCCCAAAGGCCTCATGTCCAAGTACCAGCACGCTGGGTGTTAGGATTTAACATTTGAATTTTTGGGGGAAACGCAAACATTCAGTCTATGGCAGACTGACTCCTCTGCCAACAGACAGGGCTTTGTACTGCAGGATGCTGGCCATCTGTGGCTCTGCTCACAGCACAGTGCTCGAGGCCTGCAGAGAAATGCATTCTAGCCTCTCCCCTAAGACTCTTCTGAGCTGGCCTAAGGGTACTGTTTGTAGGAAAAATATTATGCTGAGCACCCCCGAGAGAAAATGAAGTCATTGCTTGCCTGAGAGTGATTTATTCGTTCATTAATAACATATTTGCTATCTTTTCCAAAGATAAATTAGGTCCTTATGGCAAACGCTTTTGTTCCTAACCTGGCTCAAAGGAGAGGCCCGTGCATCACTAACACGTTGTCAGTTTTCCTGGTGTTCGTGTTTGGTCAACTGACAAATCCCTCAAACTCATCACTAGCTGAATTATGTTTGAACTTTATTCTTGAGCTGTCTAATTGTCACATGATATGAGGCAAACCTCTAGAAGGGGTTGCTTTATAACTAGCAATTTGGCTTTTGAAGGAGGTACAATATGCAAAAGAAATTACGTGAGAAAAAAATCTAACACCTTCTCTATCGAAGTTACTATAAAGGTCCAGATAGAAGTCTTGTAAAATGAAATCTGAGGTCATAAACATGCTTTGCACATCTGGAATCTTGCCTGTGGCAGATATTCTAAAATTGGAGATGCTATATTAAAGCAAGGAAAAGAGCATGCATTGAATACCTACTAAGTGTTAGGCTTTTTCACACCTCACCTCATTACAGCAGCCTTGTATGCAGAGGGCATTATTATCATCGGTTTACATAGTTAAATAACTTGCACGAAGTTAAGATTTGAATTTAATCATTTTCTGAGTGCATCTTGCTGCCCCTCCAAGCCAAGTATAGAGAAGACTTTACCAGGAGCACCAAATATTTTCACCTGGGGAAGAGGAAGGATTCTGGTTCCTCAACATCCAGGAATACAACTGTTTGTCATGTGTGAATGGACTGATGTAGGGCTCTGAGCTGAGCATGGGAGCGGGGTTTTAGGATAATGCTGTGTGCGCAGTGGATGCTTTTAAAATGAACACTGCCTGGCTATTTACACCTTAGTTACTGATTTGTGTTGTGGCCCTCAATTTTCTTCTGATCTCCTTTCTCACTTCTGTGCAGGAAGAAGAAGAACCAGGATTTTATTATTATTATTATTATTTATTTTTTAAGTGTTGCCATTTAGCTGAGAGAAGCAACCTTCTTTCAAATGATTTTCCTAATTCATATTGTTATGAGAAATCAATAAATGGCTTCTTCCTTTCTTAGATGAACTTTCACATTCTGCCTATATCCACCTGTCAAGTTCCTCATTGGGATACTCTTGAGCTCATTAAACTGTGACACTTTTCCTATTGTTGAGCACAGATGTTTTGTAGGTCTGGTGTTCATGAGTGCTGCTCACCACATCTTTGTGGTTCTCCAAATTCCTGGTCCTGTGACTGGATGGGGCACGTGGCCATTTCTGGCCAATGGGTTGGGACGGGGAGTGATGTGTTATCACTTCTCAAAGCATTTAATTGTTAGTATTTTTTTTTTCTTCTTTCTGAGGCAATGACTGCCAGTATTCTAGAAGATGCTGGCTTCTTGCTGAGCTTGGTTCCCTGAGTGATTTTGTCAAGCAGAGAGCTTTTTTGGTGTCCTGTGATCGACTTACACTATGGGCCAGAAAGAAAAATTAATTGTTTTAAGACACCGAGATCCTGGGTATTTTGCTATTACATTATAATTTAGACAGAAATAAGAATTGTTTACTGAATGGATTAATCCATTCCTAGTTTCTATTCTCACCACTGTAAGTCCTAATAAATCCTGCTACACTATAAATCCTAATTAAGTCTTTTTGTTCTTATTCACTTGTATAATTATACTGTCTTTGGCCTGCTAACTTCTAGGGCCCTATTTTGTCCACCTATCACTTTTAAAAAAAATAATTAATTATTATTTTTTTTTTAGCAAATTCATCTTCCGTGATTTTAGCTACTCTCTATATTTATAGCAAAACAGCGTGATGTGAGAGAATAATGGTTTTGAAGATGGATAGAGGCCTGAGTTCCAGTCTTGATTCTCCCACTTCCCAGAGGCCTGGGTAAACTGCTTAAGACTGTGTCAGTTCTCTCATCTGTACAGTTGGAGTAGTGATGACTGTCCTGCCTGTTTCACCAGGTTACCCATGAGAATCAGAGGAGAGAGCAGCTTTTGTAAACGGTAAAGCAGTATTCGCACAGGAGGAAGTGTTAATTTAGAGGAACCCTGGACTTCTATCCCAGCAGAGCTTTTGCCCCGCATTACCTCATGTTCAGGATCCACCTCGTATGGCTGTGTCCTCATTAAGACGACCTGTCTCTACATCCGTGCCTGTCTACTTTGCCGTGGTTGCATTTGTATCACCAGCCCCGTGTCCTTAGGGCCCTCCCCACCCTCTCTCCCCGTGGGTGATCACATCTTTATTTCTCTATAACTTTTTCCTGGTGATTCACCTGAGATTCTTCCTGAGTCTCACCTGTTCCAGCCTGGTACCCATCTCCAGGCTGTGACCGAAAGATCCTACCCTGCAGTTGTGACACCCAAATTCAGCTGTGCATCACCTTCTTTTCAAGTTGTCAATCCTTTGACCTAACTCAGTCTCAGCAGTGAAAACAAATTTCCCAAAGCCTCACTTAGCTTGCGTCACTCCGCTCCTCAAAATTAAACACTGGCTTCCAGTTGCCTCATTAAAATACACACATGCGTGCACACACAATTTTTGTGGTTATTACAAAAGCAACTCATGCTTGATGTGCTAAAATAGTAAAATACAGACAAGCAAATGGAAAAAAGAAAACAGATCCCCTATTATCCGATCACTTTAAGATAATAGCTGTAAGCATTTCCATTTTTTCTGTGCTTCTCTGTTTTATAAAAATGCTGTCAAACAATGTGTACTGTTTCATACTTAGCTTTTCCCTTAGTGATATATTCTGAACATTTTTTCAGGGTGTTAAGTAAACTGGTTTAATGAATCAATGGCTTCATTATAGTCCATTGAATAGATTTACTGTAATTGACTTAATTCCCTACTATAAAGCATTGATTATTTCCTTTTATAAATAACATTATGACATATATTCCTGCACATAGTCTTGTGCACATGTCTATTTTATACTTTTTTTTGGAGAAGGGAGTAATGAGTCTGTACAAGCAGTATTGCTTGAAGAGTCCACACATTTTCAGATTTCTGAGCTACATTGCCATTTGTCTTTCTAGAAGTGTGTACCAATTTGTGTTCTGAGCAGTGCAGAAGAGTGTCATCAAACTTTACATCGGAATCTGGGGATGTACTGTATGGTGATTAACACAATATAATAAAATAAAATTAAAAAAAAAAAAAGAAGAGTGTCAATATCCAGACACTCTCAGTGAGTTATAGTCCTTACTAACTTTAGGGGAAGCATAACCCATCTTAAACTTTTAATCTGAATGATTTTGATTAATAGTAAAGTTGAACATTTGTTCATATATTTATCAATTGTATTCCTTCTTTTGGAAACTGACTCCATATAGCTTCCCCATTTTTATAATGTAGTAATCTTTTTATCATTGAGTTGTAAAATCTCCTTAATGTATTAAAGATATTAATTCCTTACCTATCATATATATTTTAAGTTTTGTAGTGTGTCATTTGCTTTTTTTTCGCTCTATAGTTATGACAATTTGTTATTTTCAGATGATTCAATATAACCATATTTCCCTATAAGTTTTCTGACTTTGTTGTTATATTTAAGAGGAATATATGTACATAAAAGTATATACATATATTTTTCTGTTTCGTTTATGATTTAGTTAAAAACATTTACTCTGGAGTCCAACTGTAGTCTATTTTGGACTTTGATGTAAGTAAAAGTGTGATTTAATTTACTTTACAGAGTTAATCCATGAGTTCAACCAAATATCCCATGGAACATAAATGCTATCTTGGTCATTTAATAAATTCTTGTATGGTTATACTTGGAACCATTTCTGAACTTTCTATTCTGCTTCTTTGATCTATCTTTCTCTTCTGGCACCTGTACAGCAATATTTTACTTATTGTAGGTTTATAGTATATTTTAAAATCTGGTAAAGTAAGTTTAGCCACATTCTTCTTCTTTATCCATATTTTTTTGATGGTTCTCATGCATTTTTCTAGCTGAATTAGAAATTACTGTCTCAAGTTCCAAGAATACCATTGTAATTTTGATGAAAAAGTAGTTAAGTTTGTAAGTTAATGTGAAGGCTTACCACCTTTACAGAGTCTGACTCCCCATTCAGGAGTATGGACTTTCTCTCCACTTATTTGAATCTTTGTCTATGCCTCACTATAAAATTCTGAAGTTTAATGAACACTGCTTAAGTTTGTTAGCTGGTATTTTAATTTTTTGGATCCTTATTTTGATTGAGGCTTTTTAAAAAATCCTTTTTTTTTTAAAACTGGTTATTGATGATTCCTCTGAACTCTTTTTAGTGGTTCTAAAATAAATTCTCTTGGACTTTTCTGGGAGGACAATCTTGGCATCTGAAAATAATTATAACCTGATTTTCTCCTTCCAACTATTTCTACCTCTTATTTATTTTTCCTGTCTTATTGCATTGATTAAAACTTCTAAAACAAGGTTAAAAATAGGAGTGAGGATTGGCAGTTCTATCTCATCCTGTGTATTTCCCCGTTAAGAAGGTTACTGGCTGGTGCTTTCAGATAAGTTATCCTTTCTCATGTTAAAAAGTAAGTTTCAATCCTCAGTTGTTGTTGTTGTTGTTGTTTTTTAAACCTTGAATGACTTGAATTTTATCAAATGTCTTTTTGGCATCTTCTACAATGATCATATGGTTTTTCTCCTTTGACCTATAGATGTGATGAATTATGTTAATAGATTTCTTCATATTAAACTATCCTACATTCCTGGAATAAACTCTACTTAGTCATTCTGTATTATTCTTCAAATGCACGGCTGGATTTGATTTGATAATACTTTATTTAGGAGTTTTGCTTCTATGTTTTTGAGATTGGACTATAGAGTTTTTGAGAGGAGTGTCTGTGCCAGGTTTTGATTTCAGGCTTTTTCTAGCTTTCAAATATATAGTAGGGTGGTCTTCATCTTGAATCAATTAAGTGACATTCCTAACATGGACATGTAGGCTCTCAGGATGGTGTGATGGAACGAACGCAAGACTGGGGCTTAAAAGACCAAAGTTTAATTCCTGCCTCTGTCTCATTAACTCTGTAAGTTTAAGCAAATTATTTGAACTCCCTAAACTTCAGTTTCCTTATCCTTAAAATGGGTATTACACCCAGTTTCTGCCCCAACTACATTGCAAGGTTGTTGTGACAGTCCAGTGAGCTAATGAGAATGGAAACACTTTGCAGAGAAGGAAACAACATTTATGGAGTATCTGTTCCTTGTAAGGTGCTGTGTGGCATTTCACATAAAGGATGTCATTACTGGGAAGCCTCACTCTAATCCTCATATGCTCCAGTGACAGTGAGGACTCCTGACAGCCTTGCAGCAGTAGTCCATGGAGCAACTCGTGGTGGAACTAACAAATTTCCAGCCTCACCCATTGAACCAGAATGCATTTCCACAAGACCTTCACGGTGATTTACACTCACCTTAAAGTCTGAGAAGGACTGATGCTCCCATCTCACAATGGTGCAGATTCGTCAGCCTCAGAACAGAAATACAAATGTAGCATTTAGACATAATTCCAATGATGATTCTCTCTTGTTCATGCTTCTGATATTCTGGATGAGGTGTGGCACCGCTGAGACTATAAGTGTTAGTCCTTTAGAAGAAATATCATGAACATGCACGCTAATTTCCAATCCAAAGCTGACTGCCTTTGGAACCTGAGTTAAAATGACCCATCACTTGTGAGTTATTTTCTAACAAGTCCAAAATTAAAAAGTAGTTTTAGTGCCTGCAGATGTACTCTCCTCTAGGGAGACTCAATCATAGCGCATTCCCATCAGTCAGTCTGAAGGAATTTTTCGGCTGATCCTATGAGCAACCACAAACCTTTTACTGGGGCAAGGATTACTGTGTCATTTTCATCACAAAGATTACACTAGTCACTCCCCAAGCGTGTTTTGGCTTCCATCAAGAGCAAAGGGCAGCATGCACTAAACTTCATTACACACATTAATATATATACATGTATGCACATACATGCTTAGAGAACACCTAATATCATGGTGAGAACTGAAACCATGGTGACCAAGACATCAACAAGGATTCCCTCTGTGGGAGTTCTGCAGGGATGTGTAATGCAATCGAGGTAACTGTTTGTAGGCTGTGTCTGGCAGTTGCCATGGAGACTGATAGTTGGGTGAGGGAAATCCTCCTCAGTGACGTGGTCAACAGCTGTTTTATTCCTCTGGGTCTTGCGCGCAAGCAATTCTTTCACACCCTATGTGGGAGGGAAGCACAGGTATGTCTTTTGCTAAGGTAGGGAAGTATAGAGGAGAAAGTCCAACATAAAAATATTCCTAATCATAGCATTTTTCCATGCTGGAGAAGCTATTTCTCTTGGTTAGAATTTAGATGGACATTAAAAAAAAAAAAAGAACATCCATCATGTCAAGGATGCTATCATTTTAACCCAAAGTGTAGAACTTTCTGTGAATGTGAAATAATTTCACTGTGTGAGAACTTACTTCCAAGTTCAAATGTCTTTATAAGGCTTTCTCTAGCTTCTCAGGGCAGAAATAATTGCATCTGTAGCTTCACACACTTGGAAATCTGTTTATAAGTCTGTTATAACATTTTGTAAATTATATTGTTCTTTAGGTATAACCATTGTGTTTGTTTAATAGTTCACCTCCTGCTGTCCCCACCCAGAACTGGGCCTATGACCTAATCAAGCTAATAAGACAACTGTGTCTAGAACAGTGCCCAACTTAAAGCATGTTTATAACTGTATTAATTAGGTATTGCTGTGTAACAAATTACCACAAACTTAGTGGTTTAAAAAACACACACTTATTTTCTCGGAATTTATGTGGGTCACCTGTCTGGCCCTGGCTTAGCTGGTTCAGAGTTTCCTAAAGCTGCAGTCAAGGTTTTTGATGGGCTGAATTCTCATCTGGAGTCCCAACTGCAGAAGAATTTGCTTCCAAGATCATCAAATTGTTGACAGAATTAATTTCTTTGTGGCCTGTAGGAACCCAGGACCTCGGTTCTATAGGCTGCCTATGGTTCCTTACCATGTGGCCCTCTCCATAGGAAGTTTAGAACATAGCAGCTTTCCTCTTCAGGGCCAATAGGAGGACGAGAGTGACTCTGGGGAGACAGAGTTTATATAATACAGTGTAATTGTGGGAGTGACATCTTATCACCTTTGCTATATTCTGTTGGTGAGAAGCAAGTCATAGATCCTGCTCACGGTCAGGGAGGGGATTATGCATGAGTGTGAACGCCAGGAGTTGGGGATCATGTTAGGGTCTGCCTGCCATAATGACCCTTTGTAATTTTGTCCATTGAACTGGCCGTTCACGTGCACCAGAAACATGAATACTCCGTTTGAGCTTGTTAGGTTGGGAAAGGAGGCACCTGTTCATGACAGAACTGTTATCATCTGTATTCTACATTCTTGTGAGAATTAAGTTTCATCATAAACAGGATGCCTGAACTTTCTTCCATGCTGAGTCCATGTCTTTTAAAAAAGGCTTTTTAGAAATTACATTAGCCATTTTTGTATTTAGAAAAAAAAAGTTGCAAAATGTTCAACTGGAGTTGCAAACAAAGCAAGTGTTTCAAAAAAGTTCTGAATATTTTTGCCTGAGTCTGTACAAAAGTACCGTGGCAGCTCTGAGAATGCACCTCTCTGACTATAGGGAGTGTGACCAGCTGCTCTGAAGTTTATCACTGCATTCAGGCCAAAGCCACACTTCCCATAGTTACTCTTGGCAAGGGAGGAGCCTGGTAGAGGTAGTGAAGGGGGCTTGTTCCTATGCAGTGGGGTACTCTCTGATGGGCTACTTGGCCCGAGGAGTACCCCCAATGGTGTGGCCAAACTTCCCTTAGGCCTGAGGGGCATTTTGAGATACTTCTACCCAACTTGCCTTCTTGCCTTCTTTCCCTATCTCCTCCACTCAGGCTCAGACCTCTTACCTGGTCAGCTGTCTCTTCCAGCCTCCTCTGACTCCTTTGCCATCTTTTTCTCACAGCCGTTTCTCATAATACATTTCTGGTACATTTAATCCCATCTGGGAAGATGGCCCAGACCAATACAGTCATTGTCATTGACATAAACCTGCAGCATAATTCAGTGCTGTATCTTTGAATATGGTCGCTTTCTCTCTGCCGAGTCCAGCAATGGCACCGGGCAACTGGAAAGAACATTAGATCCGGGAGACCCACGGTGGAATCTTCCTTGCTTGACCTCAGGCAAGTCACAGTCTCTCTCAGGCTCACTGATCTCATCTGTAGAAGGGGAATAACACTACTATAGTACATTTATGACAGGGTTAAAATGAAATTGTCCCTAAAAACATCATGCCTGGAATAGAGTTGGTGCTTAGAAAGTACTGTGTTGATATTTTGCAAAACATAGTAAAACCAACACTTTTTACAAACTGAGAGGAAGCATTACTAGGAGGTGCATCTTTTCTTGAGTCTCATTAGCGATTACCAGGTAGTCTCTCAGAGGTACAAGGGACATAGGGAGAAGGGATGCTTTCCAGGGCATCTCTTGGATGAAAATATTACAAAAGACCAACTAAATCAACATCCTGTGACATATGCCCTTGGAAGGCTGGGCAGGTTGGGGGAAAGACCATGGGTTTTACAGTCTAGGTAGTGGGAAGGAGGGCCAAACCTGGGAAAGTCTAGAGGGATGGGGTTTGCTGGCCACTGTCCCCCACTTCTGCCCAACAGCAGAAGCTGCAATAGGAGTGATAACTGTGTTTCTCAGCGGGGCTGGAGAGAAGCCATTGCTGGGGCCTTTACTCTCTTCTTCAGTTTAACTTCTACTGTACCTTCCAGATGGTATTTGTGGCTTGACCTCACTCACCCTTTCCCCTCCCCAATTCTTAACTTACCTGAACTGCCTTTACTGGGAAACAATGCTTCCTTCCACCCTTACGGATAACCAGCTAAAAATAGAGATGCCTTTGGGGGAAACAGAGCTGGTGCGCATGCATGTGTTGCAGCTAAAAGCTTAGGTTTTGAACTCAAACAAGTCTGGCTTCTAAAATTCTGTGCTCTTCCTCTGTGGGACTCTGGCAAGCTTTTCTGAATGATTCCCTTCATCTGTAAAATGGGGTAAAGGTCTCTTTCTCTTATGTTGTGAGGACTGATGGCCTCTTACAGAGGCTGGCACATGGGGTGGACTCAATAAATTGGATCCTTCCTTTCCTTGTGTACAACATTGTTTAAAGTGGCCATTCCAGTGATCCTAATAGCAATTTTGGTTCCTGATAGCAATATATAAAAAATGGATGAGGGTTTATGCATATTTGCCCAGGTTGTGGCCTTTGAGCTTTGGAAAGTGAGAAGTGCAGATGAATCCTGGGTCTGACAGTGGAGAGTCAATGGCCTTGAGCCGAGCTTTAGAAGTTGGTCTAAAAAGAAACACACCTCTTCAAAAAAAACAAGTAGGAAGCGTAAAGCTTTTATATGTATAAATGTTAGGGCCATTCTGCCAGTGTACGCCAAAAAGCTGTTTTAAGTGGTCAACAAGAAAAAAAAAAACTAAGGGGGAGGAGGACGCAGAAAGCTTCTAGCTAGAACCACCCCACTTCCTTCCATCTCTTACTTTTCCTTGGAAGGGAAGCAAAGTGCTAGTTGTGCAGGATCGCCCATCTCAAGTGAGTGTGGCTGCTGGAATGAGAGTTAGGGCAGGTGCCTTTGCAATATGAGCAGAGGAAGAGTGGAGAAGTGGAAAGTTACCATATACAGAATCCAAAATCCTAGGCTCCTATCTGCAATCTGTTACTTAGTACCTGTGTGACTTGGAGCAAGCCACTTTATCTCTCTGAACTTGTTTCATTATCTGTAAAATGGGCATAACAAAATAAAACATAACATAGGGCTGTTATGAGTGGGATAATGAATGCATATGAAAGTTCTTATGAATCACTGTGTCAATATTAGCTATTTATTGGAATACTATGTCCTATTACAGCCCACCTGAGTTAGAACCTCCCTATGGTTGTTATTGAAAGATAGCTTTAAATGACAAAGTCATGAGATCCAGAATAACTGGGTGCATCATGCAGTGAATGAATGATGAAGAGGAGGAGGAAAAGGAGGATTATGACAACATTTGCATAACTCAGAGTGGCGCTTGCTATGTAGGAGGAATTGAAGAAAGAAATTGGACTGGAAGTAGATGCTAAGAGACCCGTCTGGAAGCTGCCCTTGCATAGCATAACACTGTGTTTATATGTGTCACGCATTTTTTCATTTGGGGCAGCTAGGGGAAATATTGGTGAAGGTAATGGAGAGGGAGGTGGGGCCAAGGGAGAGTGGAGTCTAAATGTTTATATAACTTTTTAAAGAGAAATTTTGGATCGTCTGCTTAATCTGAGCCTCACACCTACTCGTCTGTTTCTTTCCCTATTTTACAAGGAAACTGAAGTTCAGAGAGGTTAGTTAACTTGTCTAAGGCCACACAACTCACAAGTTTGAGTAGGGAGTCCATGCCAGGCCTGACTTGATGCCCCTGAGACAGTGCATAGAGCAGGGCTTTGTAGGCAGCACAGTCCCACAGAGATTGACATCATCACTTCTGTTGCATTCAAACAAAGGAGTTAACTAAAGTCCAGAGGAGTGCAATGGGTGGCTTGTGCCCACACAGCATTAGAAGCAATAGAGGGGCCTAGAAGCTGGATTTCCCCAATCCCAGAACATGGCTTGTTTCACTCTGGCTGCTGCCCTAAGAGTGCTCTCTTGTCCTGCCCCCTGCCCCATTTTCTTTTTTAAAAATTAATAAAAGGCAGCCAAGCAATGGCTAATGGGCTCATGAGAGGTTAGGAAGCATACTTGTGAGGCAATCACAAGATCGCTTTGAGCGAAACACATGATCTTGGTAACAAAAGGAATACAGAAATAAATTTCTTTGAATGCTCTTCAACCTAATCTGCCCTGATGCTGCTAAACTGTTCCTGACATTCTCTGGTCCCCCCTCCTTTAAAGCCCCAAATAAAGCATAATGAAATAAGCTATAAGCATTTGGGGGTTATTCAACTCTCTGAAGCGCTTGAGGATGCAATTTGTAGGCAAGATGTTAAGGAATTAAAAAAAAAACACAAAAACTGGCTGGTGCCAAGCCGCATTGTACCAATTTCTCCATGGCCCTGTTGCATGTTAGGTATGCATATGGTCCACACATTTCTCAAAAACATACCCCCAGGTGTCAGAGCCTGTTCTTTAGAGCATATCAGCTAAATATGGAGAGACGGGTGTGCTGAGGAAATAAAAAATAAAACCACAGCTGCTCCTTAGAACATTGCTGTAATTTGGAGGCCTGGTGTAGCCTGCAGTATTCTTGTCCAGATTACTACAGATGCAGCACCTAGAAAGTGAGCTCCTGGAGGACAGGATGGAGGGCACTGCCTCCTTGTCCCCTGGCTCAGCATGGGGCACCACACAAAGTAAGGGCTCAGAGAATTTGAGGCGAATAAATGGGTAATTGAGTGAGGCTATCAATGAAATTGGTACAAGGGCAGAAAAGCCAATTAAAATAAGCCATGATCCCAGCCCCATTGCCCTCTTAGCCAATTCCTGCCCAAAAAGAACTGGCTGCATGCGTGGTGAAAAAGAGACAAGGAATGACCTTGGCAGACATGGGTATATGACCAATAGGATTGTGTTTGAACCCCTTTCTTTTTAATGAGATTGTTGTAGAGCATCTAGGGCAGTGTTTGGCACACAATAGGCATGCATTTCATTCATTCGAAATGTACACAGTAACCTACAATGTGCTAGAACTAATGTCACAAGCTAGTGGTGGAAAAGTCACTACCTTCAAGGATCTCAAAATTGAGTGATTATGAGGAAGTTTACTACCATTACTGAGTTCTCCAGATAACTCCTTCGAAGCGAATTATTTTTCTTCATTGAGCGATAAGGAAGTCTAACTTCAGAGAAGCTCCATGGCCAGCCCCCCTGTAGCCCTAAGTCCTGGCCCCACAAGTGGGACTCAGCAGCAGAGGTCGCCTGTGGGCAGCTCACAGATCAGTTCTGCCTCAACACATGTTTTGTTTGGCCTGCCTGCTGTTTGTTGAGAAAGACAATATGGAATGGGGCTGCCTTTAGACAGAGCATGTGTGCTTCCCAGTTCACGGTGGTCGCTCTATTTTCAAGGTCTAACCCACGCACTGCGGAGTGTGTCATCCTGGCTCAGATTTGCTGTTTCCACACATGGTGCCCTTTCTAGGGCACTTACAGATATGCTGCCTGCCTCTGGGCCCCGCCAGAGGCTGGGCCACACTCGTGCTACAGATCTCTCTGGGTCTTTTCTTTTTCTTTTTTTTAAAGATTTTATTTATTTATTTGACAGAGATAGAGACAGCCAGCAAGAGAGGGAACACAAGCAGGGGGAGTGGGAGAGGAAGAAGCAGGCTCACAGCAGAGGAGCCTGATGTGGGGCTCGATCCCACAACGCCGGGATCACGCCCTGAGCCGAAGGCAGACGCTCAACTGCTGTGCCACCCAGGCGCCCCTCTCTGGGTCTTTTCTGACCTAGCACCAATGGTCACCACGATCCCTGTTACAGTTTCTTCAACCCCGTGGGCTGATTGTCAGCTTGGGATTGAATAGACGCAAGTTACTTGTGGCAAGTACAGATTCTGGTATAGTTCTTGGACTTTTTGGGGGGCAGGGACGATGGTGGTGGTGGTAGTTGTATAGCACAGACTTGGCACACACTAGATGCTTGGTCAGTGTGTCCCACATAAAAGAAAAATATTCTGAAGCTAGTCTCTTCCAAGAGCTCCAATTTAAAAAAAAGAGGTTTTTTTTTTTCCTTCTTTTCGAAGTAAGGAGCATGCCTAGGGCTCTATTCAGTTCACTTTCAGTAGTTCTCTAATGGAAAGGGTGGGTAGCTGGTATTATATCCTCTAAAATGTTTCCATGCTGAGGTCATCCCTTCCATTTAATGTAGTGTGGGAGCTTTGGGGTCTCCATCAATCACTGGGAAGTGAGCCGGAGAAAACGTCAGTCTCCCTCCAGAAAACTCACATTGGCCTTGGAGGTCCATGCTAGGCCTGACTTGGACTGTTTCGGGTCGGGGCAGGAGAGAATCTGGTCCAGAAATGTCCTTGGAGGAGGCAGGGCTTCCCTAGGATCATTAAGAAGGAAGGCCCACTGACTGTGTTGTAACTGAGAGCCGAACCTGCCTGCCCTTTCCCACTTGGGTGACCTAATAAGGAGCTGAGTGAGTTTGAACACTTGTCCAGAACTCATTGAATACAGAAGATGCCCGGTGGGCCACAATCCATCAGTTGAGGTGGAATCACCTGATGTGTAAGAAAGAGGGTTCGAAGTCAGACTGCCTGGGTTAGAATCCAGTTCCACCACTTCTAAGCTCTGCAACTTTGGGCATGTTAATGTCTCTGTGGTTCAGTTTCCTTACCTGTAAAATGGGGATAGTAATAGCACCTACTGCATAGGGTGTTTCTGAGGATTTAATTAGCCATTACACATAGTGGCTTAGAACAGTGCACATTATAAGCCCTCCGTGTGTGTAGCTATTGTTGATCTTCCGAGATCCACTCCTGCTGAGTCTACCTCTGAATTAGATCTGATCTGCAGAGAGCCTCCGACTTTCACTGACCCGGCTTTAATGTGAGTCCTTCAGTTGTTAGCTGTGGATGCAAGAATAGCATTTCTATTCTTTTACAAATGACGGTGGGAGTGGCTTCATTACTCATATAGTGCACTCCCAGAAAGGCACCCAACGCTGTCTGTGGATATGTTGGCTTTCTGCTGACAAAAAAAAAAAAAATGAGTGATGTTACTGTGTTTTCTTTATGCCTAAACTGTCAGGAAATTGAGAACATTACCCACTGCCTATCTTGAGTGCTCCAAAGCGTCTATTTCTTCCATTTCCTTCAAATGGAGTATTTATCCTAAACTAGTGCTTCTTGATTTTTTCACAGAACCACTAAAAATAGCCAGGAATAGTGAGTGAGGGGAATTTGGAGATGACAGTCTTTAGAATCCAGAAGACTGAATTCCTTTTCAAATTTTGTATTTTAACTCGAAAATGTATACTTGTCTTGAACTTCAGCCCATTACATATCTATGCTTGTTTTAACGTTTGGTCAGTATTTTGAACAATCCATCTCTAAGTAGGATTGATGTTCTGGGAAGGTGCTCCTCTGAATTGATGACTCCTTATGGTAGCGATTAGTGCTGCTCGTCAAGCATTTATGGTCCTTCTTCCTTCAAGGCATATAATAGGACTGAGTGTCGCTGTCCGCCTGAAGTCAGGTGTGGCTGACCGTGTGACTGGCCTGAGCAAGGGAAGCATATCAGTTCTGGCCAGTGTGCAGTTGGCCACACCACTTTGCTGTGGAGAGGTAGAAACGTGGGCTACGAGGAAGTCCCAGCAGCTAGCTGGGTCACCATATGACTGATGAGCCAAATTCTTCTACTGGACTGGGCTGGGCAGGGTGGGCAAATAAGAAATAAATGCTGTTGTTACTAATCAGTGAGAGCTACGGCGGTTTGCCATCGTTGTATGACACAGCCCGTCCTAACTGACATTCTTCTCCTCCCTTTCGGTGCCCATCAAGGTTCCGAAGGGGAGCCCATCTTCCGTTGTGAAAGTGTGGCCTTGAGCATCTTGTTTAGAATCACACATTTTGGAAGATGAGGAACACAGGTGAGAAATGAAAAATTTCAAATAATGGTTCCCTGCCCCCTACTTTCCCAAAAAGATTGTTATTCTTAATCTTCAAAATACAGCAGTTAGTATGAGATTTGTGAGTCACTCTCAGTCTCAATATACAGACTAAAATCAACCTGTCACTTGTGAATTTTTGGAGTGTATCACCCTTGTCCCAGGTATTTGTTTGCTAAATGACCAGGACTACATACTGTTCTGAAAGTGTGAATGATAAGTTTACATTGGGTAATCAACCTCTGACTGTTGGCTTTTGGTTGCAGTATTGTGCCTAGAATATAGTGGATCCTTGGCAAACGGTAGGGTGAATGAGTGTAGTGCGAACCCACAGTCCCCTCACCTGCTCACACCTCGCTTGAGCATCGATTTCATTTTGGCATTTTGTTCTATAGCTTGCTGTCGATATGTTAGTCCCTCTGACTAAAATGCTAACCCCTTTGTGCAGGAACTAGATCATCTTATCTCTGAATCTTCCAATGAGAATAAGCTCAATTTCTGCACCCAGCAGGTGTTCAACAAATGCTTGCTGAGTTGAATTGAATTGGGTGGTAAATTAGTGTGGTTTGGAAGCCAAGGATACTGCAGAGTGTCCTGACATACACAGATTTCCCTTGTACTGACTCTAATTCTCAGCCAAATCTCACGCCTGTTTCTGTGGCAGAACCTTCTCAGCTTGGTCAGTGCTGTCCCTGAGGCCTGTCATGTGGGCAAATTACAGCAGCAGCCTGACTTTCCCTGTCCCCCTTTTCCCAGGGAGGATGTTCCCAGTAAAATGAAAATGGCCTCAGCTCCCCATTTACAAAGTGCTACAGGAGGGGCGCCTGGGTGGCACAGCGGTTAAGCGTCTGCCTTCAGCTCAGGGCGTGATCCCGGCGTTATGGGATCGAGCCCCACATCAGACTCTTCCACTATGAGCCTGCTTCTTCCTCTCCCACTCCCCCTGCTTGTGTTCCCTCTCTCGCTGACTGTCTCTATCTCGGTCGAATAAATAAATAAAATCTTTAAAAAACAACAACAACAACAAAAAAAAACCAAAGTGTTACAGGATTCCTGCTGCCCTAACTGGTAGGGTCAGAGCTACTGTCAGGGAATTTGCATATGTCTAAAACATCCAGCAGCCTGGCTGGAATAGTTAGAGGCTGTCCAGGTCTCTCTGTGTCTCCACATGCCTAGCTGGGACTTCCTTCTAGCGTGGCGGTGTGAGGAGAGTAGCCATGGCATCTGGCTTCCCTTAGAGCAGGCTTTCTCAGCCTTGGCCCTAGTAACATTTTGGGCCATTCTGTTGGGGGGTTTGTCTGTGCACTGTAGGGTGTTTAGCCGCATTCCTGGCCCCTATCCATTAGAGCTAGTAGCAACCCCTCTTCCCCCTGCCGATTGGTGATGACCAAAAAATGTCTCCAGACATTGCCAAATGTCATCTGGAAAGAAGCATTGCCTTGGGCTGAGAACCACTGCCCTAGTATTGCAAGAAACCCAGGTGGAAGTTGCCAGGTTTCTTAGGACCTAGCCTTGGAAGTTAGGCAGAGGCACTGTCTCTGCATTCTGCTGGCCCAATGGGAGCCCCAAGGCCAGCCCAGATTCAAGGGGAAAGGACTATATTCAAAGGCACGAATATAGGGAGATACGGTTCATCGGGGGAGGTGGGGGAGTCACATTTGGAAACCAGAGGTTTGTTGACAGGGTGCTCTTAGAAACAGTGCTCCAAGACTCCTTTTATGCTTATCCTCAGCTCCTTTCAATGACCCTCTGCTCTATGCTCACTTTGTCCCCATTTCTGTGAGAGACACTGGATAAAATGAAGTCTAAGTTACCCTCCTGTTTTTGAGGGTCTTGGAGGCTATTTGGGGTGACAGACTGAAAACCAGAGATTTTTGGTGTGATGGGCTGTATGATGAGATAACAACCACAAGGTGTGAAAGGAGCTTGGGGAAGGGGTGCTCTTTCTGATAGAGGAGCTCACACAGGGCTTCCTAGAGGAGACGACCCCTGAGCTGAGACTTGAACGCTGAGGAATCAGTTCGGCAGAGGCAAGGTGGGAAGGGCGTTCCCAGGAGAAAGCACAGTGCAAGGAACAGCAGGGCACATGTGTACATGCCGTGTCTACAGGCCGTAGGTGCATTAAGTGTGGGGCTGGGGGAAGTGGAAGCTGATGCTGGTTCAAAGGGCAGAGGAAGCATACAGTGGCCCTGTGAACCCAGCTAAAGAGTACAGACTTGATGCGCATCAATTTCCTGGTCATTGATATACCGGTTCCTAGTCACTAGGCAATGACACATCACTATCTGATAAAGCAAACAGCAGTGAGATTTTCCTTTTGGGGTACCTGCAACCTGAAGTTGTGAGGGAGGCAAAACTGAACACTGTAAACTTGGCATGATGTACTGCTCTACCAGGAGGGGTGGGGAGCCCAAGAGGGGTGGCAGGTGTCTCGGGGGATGTATCCTAAGCACCAGACCCTTTGACAGCTTTAGAGACCTCCTGTCAGTCCCCACAGTAGCTGTGTCAGTGCATTATTCTCATTCATAGATGACGTCACTGAGAGTCAGAGACTTTGAGTTGATCAATGTCTCATAGTGAATTGGAGAGCTAGGATTGTACCGGGTTTTCTGATGGCTACACGCACACGCACACACACGCACGCATACACACAGACACGAGTGTTGTCTAAAAAGAAAAAAGTTAAAAGAGAGAAAAAGAAAACTGAGCAACGTTGTATTTTTTTATTTTTTATTTTTTTATGGCTGAAGCATTAGAGAATGCTGATTTGTAATTAATGCCTCAGTGTACTGGGGCTCTTTGTGGTGCTTGGGAGTGTGCACGTGTCCCTCCGGTTCTTACTCTACCTCTGCTGCCTGCTCTGACTCAGGAGCAGCAGCCGGTCAGCAGGGACACTTCTGATACATTCGAAGGATAAGGCAGGGGATTTGGACCCTCAGTGTAAAGGGGACCTCTGGGTAAGAGAGATCAGGCAGATACTTGGCTAGACTTGGATCGAAATCCTTAAGCGTTCACTTACTGGGCTACGCCACAGCTACCAAATGAACGCCTTTGCTGTTAAAGAAAAACAAAAGCTTGGAAGTCCAAGACCCAATGTTTTTAATGAGAGAGTATGTCCACATGGATCTACCCATGGCAAACCCACACTAATAAATGTGCCCTCTGTTCCCAGGATAAAGTTCCAGCTTCTTTGCATGGTATACTGAGCGTTTCCCAATTTGAGGCCAGCTTCCTTTTCCAGCCTCATCTTTCGCTGTTAGCAATACCACACCCATACTGAAATCCTTGTCCTTCCTGCAAAGGCCCGCACAGTGAGCCTTTTCATCATGGTGCCCGCTCTCCCTCATGTACCTCCTTTCTCTTTTTTGTCTAGTGACTCCTACTCATTCTTTGAGATCTTGATTATTTACTTGGCACACGTCTCTGAGCACTTCTGATGAGCAAAACCCTGTGCTATGCCTAGGGGGCACAGTGATGAGTAGGACACAGTCCTTGACCTCAAAGAGACCGCAAGTATTACTTTCTCTGTGAAAATATCTTTAATCCCCTTGGTAATTCCCAAAGCACGCTCTTAGGGTCTCTGTTACACCACTGATTACAGTATGTTTCAGTTATTCGTATGTCTAACTTCCTCCTCATTCTATGAGGAGAGAGACCACACCTGATTTGTTCATTGTTGCTCATGTTCACAATACCTAGTTCATGTCTGGATCACAGTCAATACATATTTTTAAATAAATGAATAAATGAATGAGTGAGTGAGCAAATGAGTAAGTAAACACAGCTTCTTGGTGCTTAAGCATATGGATCTTCACCAGCACGTAGCTCACAACGCTGGGTTACGAGAATGATGTTCTTACTATGTGGAAGTTTTCTGAAGATTTCTATATGTGTACTTCACCTCTGAAATCTCTTAGAGGAAGAACAGGTTTTTGACACACAGCCAGTAAACCCAACAGAGTCAAGTTGCTTTCTTTAAGAAGATTAATGAACAAGGACTTAAGAGAAGGGATGGGTGAACTGGTTACTAACAAGTAAGAACCAGCCGTAAGCTCAACCCTATTTTGGGAACAAACCAAACCAGGATCTTTAAGGTTGAGCTTGGCTTGGTTCAATTAATCCTTCTCCTTTTCTTTGTACCTTTGCTGCTCCCACACCCACCACAGCCTCTCACTCATCTCTGTTGAATCATGAGTCACGAGCCAGTAGCACCTCCACAGTCTGTTCTCTGTTGGGTCTGGCGTTTTCCTCACTTTGCTGTCCTATGAGGACAGAGGCCTGGGGGTGGAGGAAGAGACTCAGATAAATAAGCCATTTTGAGTCTTTCGGAGGCAAGGAAGGTCTGAGCGGGCCTCGTGATTCATGGGGAAAGGAAGATACGGAGGAGGAAGGAGACATGGGTTGGATGGGAATCAGAGGGGAAGAAAGGGAGGTGGGCGATGTTAGGGACTGGGTGGGAAATGTGAGCCACTGGGGTCAGATAAGGAGCGGAAAGTTTTCGGCAGGTGGGTGAGGGATTGTAGGCAGAGTGGGGACACAGATGGCTACATTTTACTTCTTCTCCACCAGTGAACTCTTAGTCAACTTTCAGGATCCAAGTGGAATGCCCCTTCCTTGTGAAACCTTCTTTAAGGTGCAGTCTGAATGCTGGCATCCCTCCGTTCCCTCCTCCTCTGTGTCATTTCACACACTCGTCCCTTCTTTCCCCATCGCCTTCTCTTCTAGACTGTGAGCACTCAGAGGGCTGCAGTCTGGCATGCCCTGACACTGACCATCTTTTCCTAACCCAAAATTGAGTCATGTGGCTTGGCACGGTGTGCACCACGTGGTCTGAGCCAAGGCACAGAGCATCTGAAATGAGGACCATCTTGGAAAATCCAGGACACATGGTAAAAACGTGCTTAAGGCACCCTGTGCACCAAGTCAATGGAATTTAGTAGTATTCATTTTATTGCCTTTCCTTCCAAATTCCTGGGTTTCTGCCTTCCCTAATATGAAGATGCATTTTGCTGAAATGATTCATTTTATAAAATTCCTGCAGGCCAAACAAGAAGAGGCATGCATTTAGTTCGAATGGAAATGTGTGATCTGGAAATCCAGGATTTCGGTTTCAGTTTAGTTTATCAGTTTCGCTAGTTTCAGACTGCTTTTTTAAACCAGGATCTCAGGTAGAAAAGGAGTGCCAACAGACCCACTGTGCAATTATTGAGCCCCTACTGTATACCAGGCCCTTTTACTTATGTTGTTCCATTTAGACATCCTAGGAGACAGGTAGGTATCAGTCACGTATATTAAGCAGATGAGGAAATCACCTGGCTCTTTGAGGGGCAGAAGTGAGCTATGCCAGAATCATTCTGAGGCTAACCACCCACATCACAATCCAGACAGTCCATAAACTAAAAAGAGCCCTTGTTTGTTGAGAATGTAAGCATGGCAGCTGCTCTGGCTGCCTTTGTAGATGGCCTAGAATCCCTCTTCTGGGACACTGGAGGGCAGTGTGGTATAGTGGTTTGAGCTTGGGATTTGGCATAGGAGGATTTGGGTGTGGGTTTGAAAGCTGTGTGGCCTTGAGCAACTTAAGCAACCTCTCTGAGCCTCAATTTCCTTGTCCTTAGATGGGGATAATCACTATAATCCATACGTCACCAGAGTGTTGTAAGGATCAGGTGAAAAGTAGATGTGGGAAATGCTTTGTAAACTGTGAAGAGCTGAATGCATGATTCTAATGTGATTTTAAGTGAGTAATTAGGAGGGGTGGGGGAAAGGTGATCCTAAGGCACTTTCTGACTAAAAAATCTTTGCCCTCAAAGCTCTCTTAATGATTACCCTCCTTGACTCTGGAGTTTCCTCTCAGGATTCAGATATACTCAATAGGAGCCCATTGCTCAAATAAACCTGTATTCCCTGAGATGGAGGTGGAGAGGGATAGCCCAGGTATAAGTGGAGGGGGCATTTATCAGTTTCATCTAGCCTCATAACAGGAAATCAGGTTGTTCAGAATCCAGGACAGGTTTATTTGGCTGGGAAGGAGGAAGGGAAGGGTCACCACCACTGGATGTTCTGGGAGGCCAGGTGAACACAAGGGCTCTGGTGACTCCAGCCTTGGGGCCTGCACTTTGGTGGAAGGAGAAAAGCAGAAATCAAAAGTGATCCTTGGTTGGAGGGTGAGTATGAGATACTCCAGAGTCTGGAGGAAGGGATGAGCTTTCTTCATCTTCTAGTCATCCACATTGCTTGCTTGTCTTTAGTCATTCAAGAATTTTGCCACGTCTTCATGTCACCTCTACTGGATTTTACTTGATGGATTTCTTAATATTGATTGACTTAATTAAATCCAGCCTCATCTAAATCAAAGATATCTGTGAGATCACCTTATAACTATTAAAATAAAAAATACCTGTTCATGTACCACCTAAAATCACCCTATGGGACCACCAGTTGTCCATGCACTGACTTTGTTAGAAACCAGTGTTTCAGATGACCCCTCCCCTCATCTGGAGACAGATTCTGCTCTGTAACATTTTCAATAAGCAGCCACCTTGCATCTGTTTGCATATCTCTAGTAACAAGGAGCTCACTCTCTTGGGGCAGCAATGACAGAAAGTTCTTCTGTAGATTGTACCCAAAATTTCTGACCCATAATTCCGCCCATTGGCTTTAACTCTTGTGTCACATAGACTATGTCTATTTTCACTTCCCTCCATAGTTCTTTAGAAATATGAAGCCAGCTGTCAGGTACCCAACACTCCAGCCAGGCTATATACCCACAGTTCTATCCAGTGACATGATTTCCATCCAGTTCCATCCAGATGAAATTGTTTCAGGTGTTCTTGACGTATTTTGTTACTGTTCTTTGATAGGACTCTAATTTTGGAGTTATTTTTAAAAATATAACTTCCATGGGTGGAAGTGGCTGAGTGGCTCAGTCAGTTGAGCGTCCGACTCTTGATTTCCGCTCAGTTCATGATATCAGGATTGTGAGACTCAGCCCCGCATGGAGCTCCATGCTGGGCATGGAGCTTGCTTAAGATGCTGTCTCTCTCCCCCTCTCCCCCTCCCCCTAAATAATAAAAATAAATAAAATAAAATAAAGTATAACCCTCAGCATGGAACACACTCCTCCATCTGTAGTCTGGACAAGTAAGGTTGAATGTGACTGCTCCCCTCCCTCATTCTAGATATGTTACTACTATTAATGTAGCTTAAATAATGCCCTCTTAATGATGTATCTATCAAAAGTCAGTAGGTCCTGTGCAGAATGACTTGTTTTACAACAGTGCAGATGCCTTGCTATGAGTCATACTCTCATCTGCCCACCCTGAAGCCAGTAGAAGGCATTTGTGGCTAATTGACTATGATCCTGAGCAGCATTCTTTAAACCTTTTTGATGACGCAAGTGTCTCAGTAAAAATATATTGAACAGGCATCTCTAATACATGCATATTTATTTACTTATCAGTTATTAGTTATAATTTAGCACATGCAAAAATCAGAAATTTTAAAGTATGTGATAATTCAATCAGAAATAAAAATTCTAATAAATCCACCTTCACCTCATTGGATTGTCTTGCACACTACCTGGGGATGTTTAGCCCCAGAATTCATACCACACAGTGTCCTTCTGCTAAACAAAGCAAATCTCTGTATGAAAGAACTGAACTCCCAGTTATGGTCACCCTAGCACCATGCTTAAATGTACTGTTTTTCAGACATCCCAGAGAATGACAGTGACATGCTTGGGTATGTACTCAGAAGAATCAGAGCAGAGAAAAAGGGGGTCATCTCTACCCACCAGCCCCATTCGCCATGCTTTATTTACTTTCTCCATACATATACCCCAACTTTCCTGTTTCCCATGGCTTATTTGTCTTCTACTCTGCATCCTTTGTGCATTTTATCTTAAAAGACCAGAGATGTCTTTGGAATTCGCAGAGGTATGGTGACATGCTGAAGAGGTTATTGTGATTTTGGGTGCCAGAGGGGTAAGGGGAAATCTTTGAAATAAGATTCCTTCCAATGTCAAAACCTCAAGTGACAAACTGGAAGTGATCTGGCCTTGGCATGAGTTCACAGGAGTATGAACAGAGTACGAGTGGGTGTAAAGTCACTCTTGGGGAGAGGCTGGAGCTACTGGATGGCTTTAACCAGGAAAAGAGGGAGTGGGGCATGAGTGGTATCTTCAAATGCTCAAAGAGAGTTAAGCAGATGGGGCACTCAGGGGTAAATCAGGGAGGTCTCATGGGCTCAATATAAGGAACATAGTCACAGCTCTCTAAAGATTGGCTGGACCGTGAGAGCCAGGCTTTCCCAATGCTGGAAGATTTTAAGTGTGAGTTAGGCAAACCACTGATGGCAGCTATAGAGGCCCACTAGGCCAGCAGGCTGCCAAGTCCCCTTGAATCCCAATATTCTGAGCTCCAGGACAAAGTGGGATATTGGCTGGGAGGACTCCAGTTCTACCTGATCCTCCATGACTCCCTCATGGAGTCCTGCTCGGAGGACTGACATCTCTACTTCTCTCTGCGGGCATGGGGCTCCCTCCTTGGTGAGGCCAGAGGCTACGGGGTTGGTTGATCTGGAGCACCTTTGGTGTGGCAGAGAGCCCTGGTAGAATACCACCTGCCATAGCTGAGGCAAGTTAGGTGGGTGTGCACGAGCTTTGAAGGGAGACGGCACCCACATTACCTTTTTCCCCTCAATGGGCTCTTCTATTCTGGGTGTTTTCCTTATGAGTTTCTCCCTTGAGTCATTAAGAAAGGTGTGAGATCTGAGAACCGGTGGGTACCTTTCCCTTTCCTGAAGGTAGGAAGAAGACATTGGGCACTGTCCCTCATGGGCCACTGTCACCTCTTGTTGGCAGCCTTGCATCCTGTGGCGTCTGGGTCAACACAGTCTGCTAATTTGGCCTCAGGAATGGCCTGGGGATCCATTTGTCCCCTCTGCATTTTCTCTGTCACCAGGACAGTGACAAGAGCATCTTGCTGTTGGCTCTCCTGGCCTCTAGACTCTCTCAGTAGAGTGAACATCCTGAAAAATGATGCAATTGCATCATGTTCTCTGCACACAAGGTAACAACTCATGCTCAGCCCTTTGTGTTGTGATTCGCACCCTCCCCTGCCCCCTCTCCATGCAGGAGCCCTTCCTACCATACCCTCCCTGTAACCCTGCTGTGGGGACTCCAGTTTTGCTTATGTGGTGTGGTTTTTCAGAATGCCCCTATCCATCTTTTCTGCTTGGGGAACTCCTCACTTAAGACCTTTTCAAAAATCATTTTTCAGTGACATCTTCCTTGGCTCTCCCAGACAGAGTGAGAGAGTCTCGCCAGCTGCTTGGAGTCCTCTGAGCCAGACTGTGCTGTGTTCCAGTTGCCTGGTGTTTGTCCTCTCTGTGGCTCACGTGTGTGCACCCCAACTGCAGGGACAGAGCGGCACTTCTGGTGGCGCTTTGTGTGTGCTCAGAAAATATTAGTCACATGAATGAATAATCCAATCCCTGGCCTGTAATTTATTGACCTTCTGACTGTCTTGTAAAGAAGCATGCTACTAGGCTCGCCTGTTAGAAGTCAGTTGAAATGGCCTCCCATTTTCTTCAGAACTATCGATCTGTAGCAGAGAGAGCACTGTATTCCCTTGCTAAGGGCTATCGTAACAGTATCACACACTGAGTGGCTTAAGCAACAGAAATCTATCATCTCACAGTTCCGGAGACTGGAAGTCTGAGATCAAGGTGTTGGCAAGGTTGGTTTTCTCTAAAGGCTGTGAAAGAGAATCTGTTCCACGCTCTTCTCCTAGCTTCTGATGGCTTGCGGGCAACATTTGGAGGTCTTTGGCCTGTAGAAGTCAGTCTCTGACTTTATTTTTACATGGAGTTCTTCCTGCATTTGTGTCCAAATTTTCTTTTATCAGTAGGGCACTCGTCATATTGGACTAGGACCCACCCTAATAACTTCATTTTAACTTAATTACCTCTGTAAGGACCCAATTGAGGTCAAACTGAGGAACGGGGGCTTAGGACTCCAGTATTTGACTTTTTTGGGGGACACAATTCAACTCAGCACACGTACCATGTCATTGAGAACATGACTTTACCTCTCTGAGTGTCCCTTTCCATGCCTGTAGAATGGGAGACTGGGCTAGCTAGCGAAACCCAAAGACCCCATTTCTAATATGTCCTCTTTCACTTTGGAAAGTCCAGTGGTAACCTTCATTTCATTTGTTCATTTAACATATATTTCTTGAGTGCCTACTACATGCCAGGCACCATTGGTGCTCTATAAACAGAGTTCTCTCCAATGGTTTGTGCCTTGCCTGCTGAACGAGACAGAGCAAAGTGCCCCTGATGTATCTGTGGTCGGCATCTTCAATGGAACCTGTGTCATTTGATTGGGAATCTGCCTCATCAGCTTTGTGACTATTGGTTTCACAATCTGAAGAATAGACCTGTGGTTGCCAAGTTTAAATCTAAGGCATAATCTAGTTATGAAATCTGTTTGGAAACACCGTGAGTGAGTTCCTTTACTCAGTCATTCTCCAGTCCCATGTTTCTGGCTTCCGGAGGCTCAGGCACCCTCTATTCTCAAAGAAAGGGGTAGCACACACTTGTGGACCTGCTCTGTCCAGAACTGATTCTAAATGTGCATAACATAGCTGGGTAGCCACACAGCAGGGACCTGGGACCCAACACCCCCAGGGGTGGCAGGTGAGCTCATTTCCCTGGATCATTCTCTGGGGCGTCCCACCTCCCTTATCAGAACCGTGTTCATTGTTTAAAAAGCTTCTGTGGGGCCAGGGCTCACCCTGTGCTCTGGGGTCTGTGGTGAGTACCTGAACTACTTTTTCTCAATCTTTCATACAGCCTTGTGAAGTAGGAACTATGACTATGACCATTTTATAATGAGAAACGGAGTTGCTACCTCTTAAATCATGCCTGAGGTCTTACAGTTCGGAAGGAGCAGAGCAGAGACTCAAATCCAGGTCTGTTTGCCCCTAAAATGGTGGCTTTTACTTTCTGTTCTCCTGCCATCTCTTAATACAGGGATCTGATCATATCACTCTCTTGCTGAAAACAACCTGTAGCTCTGTATTGTGGACAGTGAAGGTATCTAACCTCAGGTATGAGAACACAGTGATGCTGAATGTAAAATTTTGCATTTGTGTGAGTGAATTTTCTGGGAAGAGGATTCAGAGCTTGGCCAGATTCTCAAAGGGTCCCTGACATCAAAGGCTAACGTACACATGCCTTAGAGAGGCAGTTAAGACTCGTCATTGTCAGCCCTCCACATTTGCCACTGGGGTTATTCCCCACTGCTTCCTCCCTGTGCAGTTCTGTTGTTTGGAACTTCTGACAATTTTCTGGAAGGTTCTTTGCACTCTCACTACCTGGCCTGTGCTTCTGTGGTTTACTCTGCTGGTCATACCTGCTGTCTTCTTCCTCACTGGGGAAACTCCAGCTCATCTTTCAAGGTCTAGCTCAAATGCCACTTATGTGAAGCTTTCCTCAACCCCCTGAGGCAAAGTCGTTTGCTCCCCTGCTCTGTGCTTGTGTGGGCTTTCCTCCTATAATGCACACAGGACTCACTGCATCTAGTGGGGGCCATGGAGGCAGGTGTTGAGCTACCAAAGAGCCCAGAGTCGTCTTCGTTCTTCTCTCCTGCCGGATAGAGGGCCTGACCTCGGATGAACATGCAGCAACCTTCTATTGAGCAGAAGTTAAAAAATGTTGAGTCATATAACTTTCTCCGAGTGCAATGATCTAGGGAACACATTTTCAGACTCCTTTCTTGGAGGGTAGTACTAACTGCCCCCTTGTAGGCTACATGTGTTCTGCCAGTTCTTACTTTCTGGAAATGTTTGATTTGGGGAATGACATTTGTGAAATAGTAGGCCTTGGACAGAATAGAAAGAAAGCTAGACCAGCCTGGGAGCAGCCTCTGTGAAGTGACCAGTAGTTTTCAAAATCACACTGGTCAGATTCAATAGCAAGAGGATGGACTTGCTCCACTTATCTCTCTGTTTCCTACCTTCCATCTGTTCATCTTTCCGTCTATCCGTCCATCCACTGCATGAAATGTCTTCCATATTAAGATTTTGTTTCCCTTTTCTCCCTTCTGTTCTTGTCCCTTCTTATCCCTTCTTTTCCTTTTCATATTCTAGAACCAGACCGTTTAGGTTTAAATCTTCATTTTTCATTTACTAGCTCTAAACCTCAATTTCTTCATGTATAAATGAAGGGGGATAATAATGCCTGCACTAGAGGATGTTGAAAGGAGTTGATATATGTGAAACTCTTAAAACAGTGTTCAGTCAACCCCAGTAACTCTTGTTTTTACTTTTATTTTGCCATCTATCTCCCCTCTCTCAATTTGGGTCTCATTTACTCCCTTTTTCTCAATCTCATCCTTTTTTTCTTTTCCTTTCCCTCTTGTTCCTGGTTCTAGGAGTTCACGGGCCTCCGTCTGCCCCTGCCTGACTCCCCATATGGGAGGATGGTACCAGGCAGGCAGAAGGGTCTCAAGCATCTGCTCCGGGCCCATAAGGCCTCTAGGCTCCCCGAGGCGACCCACGTTCCCCAGGCCTGTAGGGGCTGCCCGGGCCTTGGTGTCACCTCCAGCTTGGCCCAGGGATTCTTTTCCCCAGAGCCCTCCTGAGCATCCCTGCTGTGAACTCAGACCCAGGACTCCTGCACCAGGCAGTAGTGAGGGGTTGGCTGGAGACCCTTTCGCCCCTTCCCTCCCTCATCTTCCAGTCCTTTCCTTCTGCATACAGTGAGGAAGATCCAAAACCTTTCACTCATGCTTTGCCTTAGAAGCTTCTGTACACTGAGGGTAAGAGTAAGCCTTGCTTGGGCCCTTTCTCATCACACCTGAGCTGTGAGCAAGATTTGTGTCAACTTCTGGCCTACTCTTTTAAGCCAGAGGAGGATCCTGCTGCGGCACGAGATGGAAAGCAGGAGCCCCCTTCCTTTAAGTGCTGCTCACTGGTGGCCTCAGCCATGGAAGCTCTGTCAGCTCTTCCCACCACTTATTCTTCTATCCTGTAGCCCCTGAGTGTCTTTACTTTCAGTAGGTATGAAAGCTCCCACTTTCATCTACCATGTTCTTCTTCTAAGAATGTGCATGAGTCAAACCTAAACATACATCTACATATTCAGAGGGGATTTTATTCCTCGAGAGCTGAAAAATGATATGAAAACTCTCTTTTTTTTTTTTAACCTTGCTTTTGGATAATGCAATTTTAGCGTGAAGAGTATGTTTGAATGTTTTATTCTTCTTCTTCCTAAGTAAATACACAGACTGGCTTAAGTCCATCAAGTATCCAAATGAGGCAAAAATCTGCCACTATGAGCTTGCCTAAGGATTTCCAGTTGAATGAAATCTCTGAGATCTGAGCTGCTTATTGTTAGTGTTAACTGGTTGATATTCCTATTTTCCAGGAAGGGTGGATAGGAGACAGAACTTCCCTGTGTCCTCCCCCACCTACCCAGGCTTATTTCCATTTGTGCCCTTGGGGCAGCTCCCCAGGGATGCCCATCACTCCAGCCCTTCCTTTGCAGTCTGTCTTGCAGTCCTTCCAGAGGGAGGTGCTTCCAGAGACATTTCACTTCCTTAAAGGAAGCTCTGTCCCACAACCCTCTAGGTGGGGACCTGACTTTTAATAGAGTTAGGGTCCTGCTTGCAGAATTTTGGTGGACATGCAAGTTACTGGTGACCAGTGAGGTGGGAGGGGGCTTTCCTCGCTTGCAGGGCAGGCTGCAGGCGTCTTGGGGCTTTCTAGAATATCAGGGGCACTGAGCAACCTCCCAGGCTAATTGGGGTTTATTTCTTTCCTCAGTCATTCAGCAAATATTGAGTGAGGTACCATGCGGAGCCCTCAAGAAACTAGGGTGAATGGCACATTGGCCCATTCTCAAGGGGCTCAGACTCATGTAGGAGAAATAGAAACATGAATAAGCAGCTGAGTGCAGAGTCCTAGGGCAGCATAGGCAAGGGGGCTGTAAAAAGGCAGAGTAGGGATTGCCTAATCTCATTCATTGTTTTTGTCATTTTTTTCATCCAGCATTTTTTGTCATTTTTTTCATCCAACTCTGATGCCTAGTAAGTATTCATTGTGGGTTAATCTGCTCATATTTATAATGTGAAATGACTATACTTGCATATCTGTCAGGAATAAGAGTTTGTTTTTAACTTCTTCATGGGTTTCTCATCAAAAGTAGCCACCAACTCCCAGCCGTTCCCCCGGGGAAAATGTAAATTCTGCAAATACAAAAAACCGTGTCAATTGTATTCAGTACTATACACCTAGCATCTAGTTGCAAGGTTATTAAAGAGTAGATACTCAGTAAATATTTGTTGAATGAATTAATAGACAGGCAGGTTAAGCGAAGATGGTCTATGGAATGGGTACTCAACCTTTAACAGAAGAATCATGGGAAGAGCTTGTTGAGATAGATTCCCACCCCCAAGGACTTTGATTCAGTAGGTCTGGGGTGGAGCCTGAGAATGTGCATCTCTCACAGGCTTCTAGCTGCGGCTGCTGTTGCTGTCAGGGTGACACTTTGGGGAGCACTGGCTTGGGGCATCTTCCCTGTCAGAGACTGATGATAAGAAATGGCATTGGAGCCTATTCTCATAGGACTGCCATGGGGTTTGGCCCTCCCAACCTTCTGAGCAGGGGCCCAGGGCTGCCACATGGGACAGGTCCAAGTGAATAGGGTTCTATACAGGTGTACAATAACACAGCCATGGTGCAGGTGTTTAAACCAACGAGTGGAAATATGAATGTGCGCCTTCAGCAGTCAGCTCATTAAGTGAAATATAGGGCTATTAAAATATCTCTGCTTATGAAACCCTTTTGTCTGTCATAAGCATCATGGCCCCTTCTTATGCAATCAGCTTCTTCAAGGAAAAGGACCTGCTCTCGTGCAATTTGGGTTTTTACTTACTCATCAGCACTGCCTATTCACGCTGAGTAAGTTTTAATTATCTTCGAAATTGAGCAGAGAGCCCAGTGCAGGTGACTAGGCTGTGCTAGCCCCTCTCACGGAACTGCTCAAGCACACACGGACTCCAGGTGAGGGGCAGCTTTCTACCGACTCCCCCCGCAGGCCTGAGGAGGTCCGACTCAGTCTCAGTCAGACTCTTTGCTTTTTTCCCTTTCCACAAATATTTGGAGGCTGGCGTACCTGCCTGGACGGACAGCAGACTTCACCCTTCATAAGTACATCTGCGGTCACTCTGGAAAGCAGTCTGTCATCTGATGAAATAAGCAGCGTAGTCAGGTGGAAAGAGTTTTGGAGACTTCCAGGATCCCTTTCGGTGTCATCTCCCCCATGACCTGGGCTGAGTCAAGTGCCTCACCTCTGCACACAAGCAACCCCTGGGCTTCTCTGCCCTTCTACCATGGCCTACAGTAGGCATTACTGAAATGGCCAGGCCACCTGTCTGCCTCCTTTGCTGGACTTGGAGTTTCTTGAACACAGGGATCATCTCTGGTTTCCGCTTTAGCTGCAGAGCCTGGAACAGGACCTGCTGTGTGATAGCCCGCTTGATGGCCACTGAATTCATAAGGAGTCACAAAGTCCTATGTTGTCATCCTAGTGGGGCTGCTTGCTGCCTGCCGTGTGATCTCTCAGTCCCTGAACCTCACTCTCCTTTTCTGAAAAATGAGAATGGTGATGTGTAGCTGAATGTTGGCTTTCTGTATGCCAGGCCTGATTGTACATGCTTCATGTGTGATGTCTCATTTCATCTTCATAACCACTATGTGTGGGAATTAATGTTAACCCTATTTTTGGTTAAGAGCACTGAGGAACAGAGAAGCTCTGGAATTTTCTCAGGTTACCTGATAAATGGGGCAAGAGTGTCAGGGTTTGGATTCTGGCCGTCTCATTCCACAGCCTACAGAATTACATACTGTAGTAGTGGTTTTTAATTTGGGGTGACCCTGTGTCTCAGGGCACATGTGGCAATGTCTGGAGACAATCTGGATTGTCACAAGTGGCAAGAGGAAGTGGGACTAGCACCCAGCATGTAGAGAGCGGGGATGCTGGTGAGCACCCTATAATGCATGAGATGGCCCCCCACGACAGAGGATTCTCTGTTCCTAGTGTCCTGATTGAGAAACCTTGCGCTATCTCATCCTGCCTCAGTGAAGTCATGTGTGCTAAGAGCCAGGTCCAGAGCAGGTCCACAACAAATGGCACTTCATTCTTCATGCTTGCAGGTTGCAGCCCTGGAAAGAGGGATCAAGTGGTTTCCAGTTTCCTTCAGCAGCTCAGTTTTTCTTCTTAATGGTTCCCGGCTGCTTGGCATCTCGGTCTCAGGAGTTCCTGTCTTTGTGAGACGTGCTGACAGTTATCAAGAGTCAGGGCAAAACTCTCCTTGGTAGGAGTCCAACTTCCCTGAGAGCTGGCAAGTTCAGACATTCCACACAGAAAGTGCACCTTCCTGAGAAGACTCCTGGCCTCTGACCTCACCACACGCCTCTGGGGAGAACTGGGTTTTGTGCAATGTTTCTCCTTTCATGGGAGCAGACATTTCTTACCCTTTGCACGGAAGGTATGATTCTGGCCCTTGAAAGTGAATGAGCCAAGATGATAGAGGACTTGTCTGCCAGAGCAGTGAAAACCCCGGCACACTGGCCACTTTGGATGGTAGGCTGCAAGATCCTGGCTTTACCACTGACCTGCCAGGTGACCTTGGCAAGTGCCGGAAGTGACCTCTTTTCACTGTCAGAGTGATGGCCTCATTCCTGCCTTAGGGAGGCTCCAGGGAATGACCTTTGGGTCTTTTTGTGTATGAAAGAGAAACAGAAAGAGGAAGGTAGCGACCCAGCAGGAGGGTGCAGGGGTTTAGCCTTGGGGTTTTGTTTCTCTGTAAACTCACATTCTTTCAGGCTTCTTTAATCAGAACAGCGTTTTCAGTGGTAAAAGGGCTGTTGAACCTTTGTTGAAAGCTTGCCCACAGCCTTGCCTGGGTCTTGATACCCAGTGCAATATTTTCTAGCCATGAGGTCAAGGAAGTTTTGCTTAAAATGTTGGCCAACAATAGGCAGCATAAATAGACTCAGGAGAACCGATGGCAGACAATGAGCTATTACTATCTATCCTGGCATCAGAGCAGACACAACTGGCTTCTCTGAGGTCTGAAGAAAAAATTATTTTCAGTTAGGATGTTACCTGGGATTTATGAGCTGAGGAGAATTTGTTCCTTTTTAAGGTTGATGTCATGCATTTATACTTATCTCTAAACTCATCAAGTTATATTTATTAAATATGTACGACTTATTGTATGTCAATCATACCTCAATAAAGTGGTTAAAAAAAACCTGACCTGACAGACGTAGGGCTCCAGATGGAAGAGTCTGTTGTTTCTCTGGGAGTGGGTGGGTGAGGGAGTCCATAAGACGACTTTTTGCTGCTTGTGCTTCGCACAATATGAAGATATGTGGAGAACTCTGAAGAACTGGCAGTTGTCACTTCCCCTCAGCACTGACATGGTCCAGAGCTTTAATTTCATGAATGGAATTAACAACTTGTCTAGGGCGTGCTGCTAGTATTGCCACGTATAACTGTTGCTTCCATGGTGCCAATCTGGAAACTCCTTTGATAAAATGCAAGAAGGCAGAAGAAGCCAAAGATCAAGTCCTTCCATGGTTCTCCTTTTATGACCGAAGTTTATCACTTCAGCTGGTCTCAGAAAGCCATATCTGATGAGATGGAATCAGTCATGCAATAGAAATGAAAGGAGTAGCTTCTAATTAAAATCCTGACTGAGGACGGAGAATGCCTGCCCACATGCAGGGGTTCAGTAGGTGTAGACCCACTCTCTCCTGCTCAGTTGTGGAGGCTGCCCCTCACATTCTGGTTGCCGAATTGACATGCAAAGTGCCAAGCTGAAAGGCTGTAGATGTTCAGAAGTGGGATGAAGTCCAGGGCCAGCTGATAGAATTCATATCATATTCCATTAGATGACGGTGACTGCTCATAGGATATTGAAGCCTGAGAATTCCAACTCATTTAGGAGGTTCCGAGTTGGATGCCTCAGGGCATTGAGGGATTTGCAACAGGACTTATCAGTGTTCTGAAATAAGATGATAAAAATAGTAGCAATTTTAGCACTCATAGTGTACCAGAATCATACAAGAGCCTTTGTTTATAATCCTTTTAACAGTCTGAGAATTTGATATTATTTGCCCTTTTTTCATGTGAGAAAAATGAGACCTAGGATGATTAACTGATAATTATTGGTAAAGCTAGAATGAGAACCTAGATCTATAGGATTTCAAAAAACACACATACTTTCTGTTCTTAACTTCAGATGGAACTTGTATAGTTAAGGAAAGGCTAAGCTGTATCACAGTAATCCAAATACACAGATTACATAAATATGTATTATTTATTTATACTATTAATATGCTATATTATATTATATATTATATTAATATATGATATATAATATTTTATAAATATTAATACACTATTAATATACTGTATATGTGGGGCGCCTGGGTGGCACAGCAGTTAAGCGTCTGCCTTCAGCTCAGGGCGTGATCCTGGCGTTATGGGATCGAGCCCCACATCAGGCTCTTCTGCTATGAGCCTGCTTCTTCCTCTCCCACTCCCCCTGCTTGTGTTCCCTCTCTCACTGGCTGTCTCTATCTCTGTTGAATAAATAAATAAAATCTTTAAAAAAAATATACTGTATATGCACATACTTTATTATGTATATGTATATTAATACATAATACACTAATAATGTATTACTAATATACTGTTAAGTAAAACAGAAGCTTATTTCTCTTTTATCTAATAGCTCTATTGTAGATGGAGGGCCCCTGATGGCTGGGCAGCTCCATGAGGTCATTCAGGGACCTAGGTTCCTTTTTTATTGCTGCTGCACTTTCTTCTAGAATGTTTTCTTTATCTTCATAGTCAATTTTTTGCCAACAACATGTCCATGTTTTAACCTTTGGGAAGGGAGAAAGAGTGATAGGAAGGCAAGAAATGTGCAGAAAGTGACCAGAAGTTGTACACATCACTTCCTACCTACACACTATTAGGGAAGCATAGTCACATGGGTACACCTTCCTGCAAGGGAGTCTGGGGAATGCATTTCTTGATGTATTCTGCTAAAACTCAGGGTAGAAGTATGTGTGCGCATGCATGTGTGTATTCTTATACTAGATAGAAGAAGGAAAGAATGGATTTTGGGGGACATTTAACATTTGCTGATATACACTCCTACATAAAATTAAAAAAATAACTTTGTTTAGAAAAAGTGAAGTGCTTGAAAATTTAATCTGATGAGGCACCTTGAACCAGTCACACCTACCCACTAAGTTGTCACAAATGCTGATTGTGAGATGAGACTCAGGGGCAATGGCCTCGGCTGAGTGAGTAAGGCATTAAGCATTGCACCTTGCTGACTTTGCCTGGGGGAAGATCTCAGGAAATCCTGACCTTGGCTCCTTTGGTCACTCAGCACTCTCAGCAGATACTTGGATCATTACCCAGCTGTCAGGATCACTCCAACTTGAGCACTCTGTCTTCGGAATTCCTGGAAAATTCTTTGCTCTGTGGATTGTAGTGTTGGGATGGTGGGATCACTTTAGGAAAATGGTGCCGAGAGTTGTCAGGATGTTCTCACTTCTTTTGCTCACTTCATGCGATATCTCATTTAATCCTCACAGCGGTCCTGTAAGACAGGTATTCTACTATCAAAATTACTGATCAATGGAGACTTGACAAGAGGAAGAAACCTGCCAAGGTTGTATGGCTAATAAGGGGCAGAGCCCTGACTCAGACCTGGTTTTTAACAACTGCACTGTACAACAAAGAGAGAAAGAAGTACTAAGGTTCTCAGGATCATAGACCAGAAGCCCCTGAACTGGACTGGGAATTGAGGGAAGGCACCCCAGAGGAAGAGAGCTTGCAATGAGATTTCTTCAGTGAAGAAATCTCTACTTCTTCAGTGAAGACAAAGGAATTAAACAATTTCAGTGTCATTCTCTAATGCCTGAATTTAGATATGGACACTCTTTAATAATGGAATGATCTGGAATCTCTTCAGGCATTCTATTCCAGGGACAAACATGCCTGAGGTTGGGGCACCACGTGTCCCATTTACACCCTCTCCTTTTGTACTTTTTTTCTTTAACTGTACTGCATAAAAAAAAGATCTTTGGTTCTAAGAAATCTGAATTTGTTTCATTCCACTTTTTCTCTTCATATATTGTTCCCTCTTCTTGGGGTCTCTTAACTCACACCGTCCCTACCCTAGGTTCCCACAAACCTCCCTGCAATATTTAGCCAATTTATTTGTTAAATCTCATTGCAAGCTCTCTTCCTCTGGGGTGCCTTCCGTCAATTCCCAGTTCAGTTCAGGGTCTTCTGGTCTGTGATCCTGAGAACCTTTGTACTTCTCTCTTCGTTGTATAGTGCAGTTGTTAAAAACCAGGTCTGAGTCAGGGCTCTGCCCCTTACTAGCCATATAACCTTGGCAGGTTTCTTCCTCTTGTCAAGTCTCCATTGATCAGTAATTTTGATAGTAGAATACCTGTCTTACAGGACCGCTGTGAGGATTAAATGAGATATTGCATGTAAGTTGCTTAGCATGGTGTCTGGCACATTGGAAGTTCTCAGTAAACATTTGGCTGCTTGGCATCTGAAACCTATCCTTATATTAGGAGGATTCTCTCAGGATGAGTCCTCGAAAGACTGTATCCATCTGCATCCACCTTTAAAGCTGAAAGAGCTGCTGCTTTACCCTCTCCATTGGGACCCAGGGCCTGGGCTTGGTTCATCGGACACCCCAGCCTCAGAGTTAGTGTTGTATCTCCCCACCTCATGTGGGGATTTTGAACTGTTGAACTTGGCAGCAGCAAGCATAGCCTGTTTTCTAAAGTACCTGTGGAAACAGGACCAGCCACGCTGTCCTCACTGGATCTCCCCTGTGGTGGGATTTTGGCTGTGGTCCGTTGTGTGGCCTCTTTTAGTTTCTGCCCATTTTTAGCATCTGGTTCTCCAAGTTTCCCAGAAATTCTGTGAGCAATTCCCTGCTCCCCCCACCCCAATAAATTCTCTTTCTGCTTAAATAAGCAGAGTTGGTATTTGCTGCTTACAATCAGAACCTTGATCGGCAGAGTTAAATTTTATTGTTGTTGTAATGTTTACTACCCTCATTACAGTATGGTGGGATCACTGACGGACTTACCCGACTCCTGCACTGTGAACCCAGCCATTGAACAGCCCCTAGCACAGCACTGGGCTCACCAAAGACTTGTTGAATGAATGTCTGATGTTTAATGAGGGATGGGAAATGAATGAATGAAAGAGGAGATAAATAAAATATTTGCTCAGTGCTTATGATGATTCTTATAGCACCCAACTTGGAGTTGAGGTGCCCTGAGTAACAGTGACATAGCAGAGCTCAGATAAGGCACTGTCATTTCAGCTATACATTTTCATATTAGAAGGCCTAAATAACCTGCTTTTTCATGATGAAAAAAATTTATGAATAGTTACTGAGGCTCCCAGATTGACAAATATTTTGTCTTATCAAAGTTGTAACAGGGCTCCCGAGGAATACCCATAACCAGGTATATGATGTTTTGCCCTTTATGATATGTGTGGATGCACATTCTTTTACTTAATCCTCACGAAAATGTTGATTGATAGGTATTACTATTCTCATTTTACAGATGAGGAAACAGAGTCTCAGAGAGGATAAGTAGCTTATAGAAGATGACTCACCCAGGAAATAGCAGAGATATGTCTCAAACTAGGTACTAATCTCCAAATATTATGCTCTTGCTGTTTTACTTCTCCACCCAGGGAGTAGTAAACTGTCAATAAGGGTTACTTATCCATAGTGCTTTTTAAAATGAGGAAGTTGAATTATTCTTGTTAAAGGCCCTAATCACGTTATCTTAGGCACTCTGTTGGCAATATACCAGGAAGAGTTGCATATGTCATAGTCCAGGAGCTAGGCTTGGTGTTTTGGAATTTATTCTGGTCGTTAGAAAGACACAGGGTTGTGGTACATATTTTGATTTACAGGCTAAATTTTGGTGGTGGTAAACTAAGAAGCCTTGACCAAGAATCCATATGGATTTTGTAGGATGCTTCCTCAAATTGTTCTTAAATGGTCTTTCTCTCTATCTCATATTGGCTTAAGGGCCCCTAGTCTGTCTTTCTTTCTTTCTTTCTTTCTTTCTTTCTTTCTTTCTTTCTTTCTTTCTTTCTTCTTTCTTTTTTTTTTTTTTAAGACTTTATTTATATATTTGACAGAGAGATTGGCAGCGAGAGAGGGAACACAAGCATGGAGAGTGGGAGAGGGAGAAGCAGGCTTCCTGCCGAGCAGGAAGCCTAATGCAGGCTCGATCCCAGAACTCTGGGATCATGACCTGAGCCAAAGGCAGACACTTAACAACTGAGCCACCCAGGCGCCCCCCACACCCCGTTTTATTTTTGACGTTAGCAGTACCTACCTCCTCTGTGTTCCTTGTAGGAAACATGCAGATTCTGGATTCCATGAGGACCAACAAGAATGGACTGTTACCACAGTGGAGCTATGGAATTTTCAGACAGGGGTGTCTTCAGAGACATCCCCATTTTATTCCATAGCCTTGGGCTGGTGGGCAACCTGAAAGGAGGTGTAAATAGCACCAGATATTTCAAAGAGGGTTGTTGGATGAAATCGCACTTCTCCAGTGTACCTAACTCCTCTCTATGGATACCTGTATATTGATAACAGGAAGCTTTTATCTTGGCCCTTGGATCGTTTGTCTTTGGCAGAAGAGCAAGATAGATGGCATTATACAGACTCCATCTGATGTTTTGTTGAGGATAATATAAGCTTTTTAATAGAGCAAATGACAGTTTTCTTTGTTCACTTAGTCATTGTTCAAATGTCTAAGTGTTTTCCATAGCACCTGTCAGTATACGAGAATATTGTGTTGATTTATTTGTGTAACTATTTATAATCCATCTCCTCCATCTAGAATATGATCTGTGAAAAAAGCAGAGGCCTTCTCTTTTCTGTTTAATACAGTACCTGCAGTATCTAGGGGTAATCCCTGGTATCTGGTAGGGACTCCTTAAATGTTATCTCCATGAGTGAGCTAATGATGTAAAGTAAATTATTGGCTGGGACTAGGATCTTGAAACAAAACTTGATTTTCTGGTAGAAATATGTTGAAAGAAGTACTAAAAACAGACTAAGAAAATTGTGGAAAGATGGTTAGATGGCAAAACAAATTCTAAATCTTTTATCTTCTTTATCAGATCGTGTTTCCTTCTCTGTAAGTTGAGAATAATGGTAGTTACCTGGCAGGTTTGGGGGAAGATTAAAGTTAATTCATGTACATGTGGGTGGCATGTAGATAGATGTGTAATGAATATTGATATACAGTTAACAGGGGAGACAAAGGGAGGTGTGAAGATTATCAATCTATAGACCAAACATGCCATTTTTATGGGAATTCTGCTTTCAAGCTTCAGGTTGTATTCTAGTTTATTTTTGCATGTTTCTTCATAATTCACAGAGCTCTTTCTCCATACTTTATTTCACCTAATTCTCAGTCACCACAGTCTTGCGTAGTGGTTAAAATTAGTTCTGTTTTACAGAGGGGAGTCAGGTGTGGGGCCGGATTTAAGTTTGGGGCTTTCTAAACTTTCCTTTCAGGGGCAGACCCTGAGCTCCCTGAGGGACCTTCTCCCCTGGTCATGGACACCTCCTCTTGCCTACCTGGTCAGGCTTGCCTCTCCAGCCCACTTTTAATAATCAATTTTAAATCCTTTTACTTAATTATAGTTGACACGCAGTGTTACATCAGTGTCGGGTGTGCAAGATAGTGATTCAACATCTCTATACATTATGCTCTGCTCACCACAAGTGTAACTACTGTCTGTCACCACGCAACGCTATTACAGTAGCATTGACTGTATTCCCTATGCTGTACCTTTCATCCTGGTGACTTATTCATTCCCTAACTGGAAGCCTGCATCTCCCACTCCCCTGCACCCATTTTTCCCATCCCTCTGGCAACCATCAGTTTTTTTTCTCTGTTATTTATAGGTCTGCTTCTGCTTTTTATTTATTTGTTTTTTTTTAAGATCCACATATGAATGAAATCATGGTATTTGTCTTTTTTCAGTCTGATTTACTTCACTGAGCATAATATCTTCTAGGTCCATCTATGCTGTCACAGATGGCAAGATCTCATGTCTTTTTGTGGCTGCTTAATATTCGTGTGTGTGTGTGTACATATACATATACATTTACCACATTTTCTTCATCCATTTGCCTATCGATGGATACTTAGGTTGTTTCCATATCTCGGCTGTTGTAAATTATGCTCTGTAGTCCAGGTTTGCACCGTTTCTGTAGAATTCAGATTAGGAGCCCCTTGAGGACAGGAATTGTCTCTGTTCTATTTTGCAGAGTTCCGGGTGGAATCTGATTGCTTATGTGATTATTAGCTATAGGGTTATGCAAAGATGTTGCACACCTGGTTTATGTTCGGTTTAAGCAAATACACAGGCATTCCCCCCCCACCCCCGCCAGTCCATTCCCTGGCCTCCTTCCCTCAGAGTCTGAACACCCTCTTGTGTCAGCCAGTGGATTCTATGTGAAAAGAAAGCAGGTAGAAGTGAGCTTAAAGATAGGATGCGAATGTGCTCCATCCCCCATCTCCTGCCTCTCCCCTGGCTTTTGTATATCTTCTCTGCATCTGTTACAGAACACCAGATTTAACACCTTGTTTGTGACATGCAGAATCATAAAAAAACCCCAATACTATCCATTATAGATTGAAACTGCAAGTAGCAAGGACTAGAGAAACTCTAGGTTGAAAGGGATCAAAGGGGTCTAAAGAGTTGGAATTCCCACTTTTTTCAGTCTAGCCAGTGTTCATTGAACCCTGTTATATAGGAAATACTTGTACTGCTATTTCCTCTCTAGTTTATTGGACTGATGGTCATTTTTATCATTTCTGGATACTTTTGATGAGTGACAGTTCACCCAGGAAGAGAGCTTGGGATGGTGGTTAAGAGTATGGGTATTAAGGAGGGCACATATTGCATGGTGCACTGGGTGTTATATGCAAGTAATGAATCATGGGACTTTACATCAAAAACTAGGGATGTACTGTATGGTGACTAACATAATGTAATAAAAAATATTATTTAAAAAAAGAGTATGGGTTTTAAATACATGGGCTGTGTGACATCGGATGAATGGTCAAGCACATTAAAAGTTACAAAGATAGGAAGTCTGTTTTTCCAGACCACATAATCTGAGATTATAGATTGCACTGAGCAAAGAAAAAATACCGTGTTTTATAGATTATTGCCACAAATGATTAAAGAGTAAATGCTATGTAGTATACACAGATGCTTAAGTAAAACTTACTTGATGACAGGAGAGCATTTAGAAACCAAACGAAACCAAAAATAAGTTTCTGGCAGAATTAGGAAGATGGTGTAGGCGTGTTTCGAAAAGTGAAGTACTTTGTCAAGAGACTTAATGGTGACTGAGGAAGATTGTAAAATTATCATGCAATAATCAAAGGAGGGAACTCACATAATATAAGCAATCGTTATAAAAAGTTCTTGATATGAAGGTACCACCTGGAGCTACCACTGCTAATCAGGTCACTTCAGTTGAAATTACCTGCGGTCAGCACCTTTTATAAGCAAAGAAGTGCTAAAACAGCTCCCACGTGATCCATGAGGGAAATATCTATTAACAGAGTGTTAGTGCTCAGAGAGGGTCATGGTGATCCGAAGCTGTCAGAAGCTTACTTCAAGCGCGACAGCATTGAGAGGACATTTAGTTCAACCCCCTGTTTTACAGATGAACAAACTGAGGTGAAGAGTGCATGGATTTTAAAGCCAGGAAGATTTGGGTTCAAACCCTCAGTCTCTAAGTTGATGATTCTAGCTAAATGATCTCAGACAAGCTGCATAATTTCTAGAAACCTCCGTTTCCTCATTTCTACCACCAGCATAAAACAAAGCCTTCACCTTTAGTTCCACTGAGGGTTAGATTGAAGTCTCTTCTGAAATCCCTCGGAGAGATCTGTGCGTACTAGACCCCCCAGTAAAGGATAGATAGTCTTACCTCATAGGGCTAACCAATAAATTTCATTGTCAGACTGATTTTTTTGAGCCATAAAATGCTTATGTCTTTTGACCTAGCAACCTGTAAAATGGGGACAATGATACTTTGTCTAAAGAACGAAAGAGCTACAAGCATTAAGAAGTTTGTGGTGCTATTATTTGTAATGAGAATATTTTGGGAGTCACTTAGAATGCCTTATAACAGGGGCGCCTGAGTGGCTTAGCCGTTAGGCGTCTGCCTTCGGCTTAGGTCATGATCCCAGGGTCCTGGGATCTAGCCCCGCATCAGGCTCCCTGATTGGTGGGAAGCCTGCTTCTCTCTCTCACACTCCCCTTGCTTGTGTTCCCTGTCTCGCTGTCTCTCTCTGTCAAATAAATAAATAAAATCTTAAAAAAAAAGAATGCCTTATAACAGAGAGTGTGTTAAGTAAATTATTGTCTATTCTGAGGGATACAAGATGCATCATTGCAATAACAGTAAAGACAATGTTAGATTTAACCTGTTGAATCCAAAATTGCATTTACATTACGATTACAAAAATGAAAATATATTTATGGATGTGGGCAGGAATTGGTGGGCAAAACAGAAAAATGAAGAGGAACTTTTGGTGACTGATGAAATTCTGGGTATATATTTTTTTTCATTTTCATTTTTCTTACCATCTCTCTAGAGTTATATATAAAATAAGTAGTTACATGAAATGTTTTTATTTAAAAAGGAAAATTCGTCTTTTCTCTTCAGTAAGGCAGTGACCTCTGACTGAAGTTTTACCCTTCGCTACCTGAAGAGCCATGTTATGTTTTATGCTCTGCAGGACATTGTCTCAATCAGTGGAACCTTAGGCACAAGATCATTTTGGTTGCTTAGAAAATGATTTGAAAGTTGGCATGGTTGGAAAGATTTAGAGCAGAAACTCTCTGATGTCATGTGTTTTCTTCGCTTCTGACTGAGGAAATAAACAAAGAAGAGCAAGGGTGAGTTAGCAGAGTCCAGTTTTGCAGGAGATATGCAGGTGGCCTTCCCTCCTGCCTGGGCAGGTTAGTACAAGGCCAGTGACTCGGGTTGTGACAAGGCTTGAGGCTCCGTCCCACCAGGACTGATCGAAAGAACTGGGTCAATTGACTGTGAAAGGCTTGCCGCCTTCATATTTTTGAAGGTAGGTCAAGGGAAGTGAGAGTAGACTTGTTCTGCTCAGCCCCAGGACAATGAGTAGAAGACCTCAAGTGACAGAGTTCAGCCCAATATGAGGAAGAATTTTTTAACAGTCACAGACATCCCAAAGTAGGAGGGTTCAACTCGGGAGGTGGTGAGCTCACTGTTCTCGGAGGTATTGCCCACCTTGGAGAAGCTGAAGGCTCTAGAGGGGACATGGTGTTGGCTGAGGCTGGGGTAACAAAGGTAGGAGATGGTCTTTGGGGTGCCTTCCACCCCTGAGATTCTGTGACTCTTCCTGGAGCTTTATTCCTAGTTGGTGACAGCAAGTCTCAGGGATCCATCCTCACCTCCTTTCTTGTCACTCACCCTGAGGCACTCAAGGGAATTATTCACAGTCACCTTGTCTCAATATTGCCATGACCAAAATAGGGAAGTTAATGACCTATTATTAACTATCTCAATTTACCGTAGGGATTAATGGAGATTAGTAAAGAAGAATTGTCGAGAGATTAAATTTCCCTAAGGACAAATAATTTGGCTGCAATGTAGGTGAATCATTTTAGGAGAAATAGCTACAGATGACAAAATATTCTGACTCAGTATAAATAACAATTATTTTACAAACTCATTCATTCATGAAATATCTATTGAGATGTTATCAACACTAAGAATTTCCTCTCACATATGCAGCATATATATATATAACTGTACAATGCATGAAAAGTAATTAAATAAAATTGTTTTCCCCCCACAAAATCTTTCTGACTTAATCAGAATTATTCTAAATCTTTTATTCTTATTTCCCCCCTCTTATCTCCAATTTACAGTCCAGTTAGTGTTTTAAATTAGGCTCTATTTTCAGAGGGATTCTTGGATATGTTCAGCAATTGGAAAGGGACACTAAAGATGACAATCTTGTTTTACTAAATAAACAGTGACTGTAATGATTTTACACTTTTCCAGATTGTGCTAGTTTATGCACGTAACTTATAAGAAAGAGGGCATGAAACAGAACACTGGCAAAGATAGGGAGAAGGGAGGTTGTCACTCTAGTGGTTGCAAAGAGGCAGTTTTTTCTTTTTTTAAAGATTTATTCATTTATTTATTTATTTTATTTATTTATTTATTTATTTTTTTAAAGATTTTATTTATTTATTTGACAGAGATAGAGACAGCCAGCGAGAGAGGGAACACAAGCAGGGGGAGTGGGAGAGGAAGAAGCAGGCTCATAGCAGAGGAGCCTGATGTGGGACTCGATCCCACAATGCTGGGATCACGCCCTGAGCCGAAGGCAGACGCTTAACCGCTGTGCCACCCAGACGCCCCAGATTTATTTATTTATTTGAGAGAGAGAGAGAGAACAAACATGAGTGGGAGGGGCAGAGGGAGAGAGAGAGAGAGAGCCTCAAGCAGACTCCACGCTGAGCATGGAGCCCAACATGGGGCTTGATCTTATGACCTTGAGATCACGATCTGAGCTGAAACCAAGACACTCAACTAACCACACCACTCAGGTGCCCCAAGGAGGCAGTTTTTTCTATGTGGTGCACAGGAAGCAATGCAACAGGGAGCTTTACTGAGTAACAGGTGCGTCTTGAAGAAAGCTGGGACTAGGACCTCTTATTTTCTTCTAAAAGCAGGGAGGTCTTCATGGGGCTCTGTGTTGAAGAAGAACTGGTCTTCCTACCCTGCAGAGATTTGCATGGATTTAAAGGATGATTAGGAACGAGCATCGCCAAGCTTGAGTGATACATAGTGAGTACAAAGGTGACTGGGAGACTGAGAGCAGCCTTTGGGAGTGGCTTTACCAGGGTGGGTGGTGCTGGGAGGGGTCAGCCTCAGATGCAGGTGATTTGAGGTGTATTACCTATAGAGAATTTAAAAACAATGATAAAAACTAAAAGTGGGGTTTCTTTTAATTATTACATGCTTTTATGATTCCCAACGATGCCAGTGATGAGGCACACCTTGAGAAAATCTTTTGTCCTATGTTTCAGAACAGTTACTAAGGTAACTATTAAAAACATACATGTAAACTTCACAGTAGCCCATTTTTAATAGTTTATCCTTTAATGAACATTGCCTTGTACATGGAAGTTATTTCAGGAAACTCCATGTTATAGAGCTGGTGCGTAGTACACACGGACTCAGCTACATGTGTTGGTTTTGAGGACCAGTTCATAATGGTTTGGAAATCGTACTGCTCCTTTCATATGCACTTTGCATCTCCGATACATGTAGCACACATTTGCCTGTGTTTAAACCGAAGACTTGAAATTAACAGTGATAGTACACTGATTATGAAGATGAAGAGACAGAATGTAAGTTCCATTACTGTTAGTCTCTGTGACCACTGAGAGGTTTTCTCAGGGTTGAAAATTTACAACAGACCATGTACGCCTTGTGAGGTTCAACATTTTTGTTTGGTAAGTGCAAGTTCTAATGCACATGTGAAATATTCTATAGACCCTGAGTAATAACATTTAAAATCAAAATTTATTCTTCTTTTGAATGAAATGTTTTAAAACTAAAGAACAAAGAAAATTGTGATTCTATGAGAATTACTGAAAATAATTTGGTTGTATAGAAGTGGCAGTTTTAAAACATTATCTGTTTTAGATGTTACAATTTCTGGGTCCTCCACTGAATTGGGCAGTTTTGGGTCAAGTCCTGTTGAGTTACTGAATCATTTTAAGCCTAAACTTTCTCATGAATGTAAAAGGCATGTCCTTTGTAGAATTATTGTGAGATTAAATGGGTTAGTGCATGTAACCACCTAGAACAATAACAGAAACGTAGCAAATGCTCAATAAATGACAGTTTGAGAATACTACTACTAATAGTAATAATAATAGAAATAGTTATTGTATTTTATGAAATTCATTGCAGAAAGGCTTTGCATATTAAAGAGATCCAAGCTGAGATACAAAAAATTACAGGTAGAGACACAGACATCTCTGGATATAGTATGCTGTCCTTGTTACAGGGAAGTGAGTAGTCTCGTTCATTCATTTAAAAAATGTCTTGGGCCCCTGGGTGCCTCAGTCATTAAGTGTCTGACTCTTGACTTTGGCTTGGGTCATGATCTCGGTGTTGTGGGATTGAGCCCTGTGTCGGGCTTCACACTCAGCATGGAGTCTGCTTGAGAATCAATCTCTCCTTCTGTCCCACCTCCCGCTTCTGTGTTCTCTCTCTCTTTCTCTGTCTCTCTAAATAAATAAATAACATCTTAAAAAATAATAAAATAAAAAAAGTCTCTTAAGGGGAGGTTACAGTCCCCATTTTAGGGGATGTATGAAACAGTAGATAAGAGAGACAAGGTCTTTATTCTCGTAGAGCCTACTAGCAAAGTTCTGGTGGAATTAAAAGCCCTTTTTTTAATTTTAATTTTTTTTTAATTTAATTTTATTATATTATGTTAATCACCATACAGTACATCCCCAGATTCCGATGTAAAGTTTGATGCTTCATTAGTTGCGTATAACACCCAGTGCACCATGCAATACGTGCCCTCCTTACTACCCATCACCAGTCTATCCCATTCCCCCACCCCCTCCCCTCTGAAGTCTTCAGTTTGTTTCTCATAGTCCATAGTCTCTCATGTTTCATTCCCCCTTCTGATTACCCCCCTTTTCTTTATCCCTTTCTTCCCCTACCGATCATCCTAGTTCTTATGTTCCATAGATGAGAGAAATCATATGATAATTGTCTTTCTCTGCTTGACTTATTTCACTTAGCATTATCTCCTCCAGTGCCGTCCATGTTGCAGCAAATGTTGAGAATTCGTTCTTTCTGATAGCTGAGTAATATTCCATTGTATATATGGACCACAGCTTCTTAATCCAGTCATCTGTTGAAGGGCATCTCGGCTCCTTCCATGATTTGGCTATTGTGGACAATGCAGCTATGAACATTGGGGTGCATATGGCCCTTCTCTTTACTACGTCTGTATCTTTGGGGTAAACACCCAGTAGTGCAATGGCTGGGTCATAGGGTAGTTCAATTTTTAACTTTTTAAGGGACCTCCACACTGTTTTCCAGAGTGGCTGTACCAACTTGCATTCCCACCAACAATGTAGGAGGGATCCCCTTTCTCCACATCCTCTCCAACAATTGTTGTTTCTTGCCTTGTCTATCTTTGCCATTCTAACTGGCGTAAGGTGGTATCTCAGTGTGGTTTTGATTTGAATTTCCCTGATGGCTAATGATTTTGAACATTTTTTCATGTGTCTGTTAGCCATTTGTATGTCTTCATTGGAAAAGTGTCTGTTCATATCTTCTGCCCATTTTATGATTTGTTTATTTGTTTCTCGTGTATTGAGTTTGAGAAGTTCTTTGTAGATCTTGGATACCAGTCCTTTATCTGTGGTGTCCTTTGCAAATATATTCTCCCATTCCGTGGGCTGTCTCTTAGTTTTTTTGACTGTTTCCTTGGCTGTGCAGAAGCTCTTTATCCTGATAAAGTCCCATAAGTTCATTTTATCTTTTATTTCTCTTGCCTTTGGAGATGTGTCGTGAAAAAGGTTGCTCTGGCCGATGTCATAGAAGTTGTTGCCTATGTTCTCCTCTAGAATTTTGATGGATTCCTGTCTCACATTGAGGTCTTTCATCCATTTGGAGTTTATTTTTGTGTATGGTGTGAGAGAGTGGTCAAGTTTCATTCTTTTGCATGTAGCTGTCCAATTTTCCCAGCACCATTTATTGAAGAGACTGTCTTTTTTCCACCGGATGTTTTTTCCTGCTTTATCAAAGATTAGTTGCCCAAAGAGCCGAGGGTCCATTTCTGGGTTCTCTATTCTGTTCCATTGGTCGATGTGTCTGTTTTTGTGCCAGTACCATGCTGTCTTTGTGATCACAGCTTTGTAGTACAGCTCGAAATCCGGCATTGTGATGCCCCCAGCTTTGTTTTTCCTTTTCAACAGTTCCTTGGAGATTCTGGGCCTTTTCTGGTTCCATACAAATTTAAGGACTATTTGTTCCAGTTCTTTGAAAAATGTCCTCGGTATTTTGATCGGGATAGCATTGAAAGTGTAGATTGCTCTGTGTAGCATGGACATTTTAACTATGTTAATTCTTCCAATCCATGAGCATGGAATATTTTTCCATCTTTTTATGTCTTCCTCAATATTAAAAGCCCTTTTTAGGTATCACCACATGAACTGGGTAGACCCAAGATCCATCTGTGGTTAACATTGTGGTGCCCAGAGTAAATAAGGGGAGTACGTAGACCCTCAGGTCAGCAGTGTGGTTTATTTGGAAGAGCGTGTACTATATAGTCAGACTGGGGTGAATTTCAGCTTCTCTGTGCATGGGTTGGTTGTGTGACTGTGAGCAGGTCACTTCACATGTCTGTGATTCAGGCTCTTCATCTTTAGAATGGGGATAACAATCCCTGCCTCATAGCACTCTTGTGAGAAATAAATATAAAAACAAAGAAAAGGATATAGCAATATCTCTGGCATAAAGGCACTCAAGAGATGTTAGCCCTTTTCCTTCTCCTCTTCCCAAATTGTGCCTAAATAGAACCTAGCACTGTTGGGTTCATTGTTCTTTACATACATATACACATGAGTATGTACATATGGACACATCAACCAGAGCTAGAAAGACATTCATTGATCAATGCTTAAGGCATATTACTCAGGGTTGACACTGGCTGTTTGTTCTAGTAATGAGGGTATACTTGGACGTATGCCTACTGGTAATGTGTGGTCCCCCTCATATTTAATAGAGCAACCACCTACTCCTTCCAAACTATAGACCTATATGTTTACCAACCTGATGTCTACACTAAGTACCTGTTTGCTTCTGACAAAGTGCACATGTGGTGTCTTTGACCAAATCTATTACATGAGGAGTAGGTCAGCTTTTTTTTTTTAAAAAAAAATTTTATTTATTTATTTGAAAGAGAGAGAGTACAAGTGGGGAGGAGGGTCAGAGGGAGAGGGAGAAGCTGACTCCCCGCTGAGCAGGGAGCCTGCCGTGGGGCTTGATCCCAGGACCCTGAGATCACTACCTGAGCTGAAGGCAGATGCTTAACCCACTGAACCACCCGGGCGCCCCGAGTAGGTCAGCTTTAAACACTGTTAATGTTATATTTTTACCACTTTGTGGAGAAAACTAGAACAAACTAAGAGTTTTACCTCTCACTGAATTTTTCTTAAACTTTCACTCCATGGAGAAAGAATTGCTTGTGGGAGAAAATCTATGTCCCTAATAGAGTAATGCTGATATAGAATCTAAATGTTAATACTACCATGGAAGTCAGCAGAGATAGGAGTCTCCTGAGGGAGGAGACGAGTTCTTGTTGGGTAAGTAATATACCCTGCTGCCCCATTTTTATAAATTTCTATGGTGATAATGTAACATGGCACTTGGGTGACAGGGCATATGATTTCTACCTCCCTTGACAGAGAGAATAACAATATCCTGATTTCATCATGGCTTTTATTGTTTCAAAGTAAGAATACCTCAACAAGACAAACTGATGCTATCATGTAATGCCTGCCAGGAAAAGATCACTGAATATCAACTAATCCCAAAACCTCTGACATTGAACTGGCTTAGAGTTAAGAATTCTATACAATTGTTATTGTATTGTCTACCTTCACTTACAGTTTGCAACTAATTTATATTGGGGGGTAATGATCAAGGAAATGACGTTTCTTAGTACCTGATATTATACAGAGGCTCTATTGATTCTTTTATGGTCATAACTGATGTTTGGAAACAACTTTAGAACTTTTCCTGGATAAAATGAGCACAATCATGTATATGATATAGAACTTTGGGGGTGAGATCCTTCATTGTGCACTGGTCAGAACATGTGAATGCAGAAAACTTGAACCTGTAATAGGTGTCTACCTGTATTTTCCTCTGGCATGTAGTACATCGGCCTTTAATCCAGGGGTACTTCTGTTTATGCAGATGTGAATTCCCTTTTGCAGGTTTTATGATTTCCCTTATCCATTCTTCCATTTTTCCTGGAAGTAATATTATTCTCCTTGAGTTTTAGGTAGATTTGAAGCTGTGCAAGAGAATTCCATTCCCAGTCTTCCTTGTATCTGGGTTTGTCCATATCACTAAATTTTGGTCAATGGGATGCAAACAGAATCAATATGTGCAGCTTTTAGGTCACATCTTTATAAGGAAGCTGTTTGCCTTTTACTCTCTTCAGTTCTTTCCTTTGGCTTTCAAATGGTGACAGCCAGAGCAGCTGCCTTAGACTCAGAGGAGGCCACTTATTGAAGATGATAGGGGCATGCTCCCAGCCAGGGTCCCTGCATGATCCTGTGGAGCAGAGCTGCCCACCTACCTTGGATGATCCTCCTATACCTAGACTGTTACCTTACAGGGAAATAAACTTTGGTTTTATCTAAGTCACTATATATTGGGGCCTCTTTGTTACAGCAGCGGAACCTACATTCTAACCAATGTATACTCCCACAGGTCACCTGATTGATAAATCATATGGAATTTTTCATGGCTCCACGGTATTGACCGTGTTCTGTGTGCTTGTCACTTTCAATTCACTATTACTTAATATTTATTACAAGTTTTCCTGTGAGAAGTAAAATTCACAGAGACCGGCATATGAAGGGTGTGCAGTTAAATGATTCCTCCAGAACCTCCAGATGTCCTTTTTGGATTAAGACAGACCGTTGGAGAATTGCACACCTGGACTGTCTTGATTTGGCTTCTTGGAGAATTACTCCATGGATCTGAGCCTTGGCTTTGTGCCATCAGCCCACACTGAGGAATGCTAGCAAACAACCCCACAAGCCCCACTGCTGTATGTCCAGGAGGATGTGTTTGAGGATGTGGTTTGCTACCCTTTGTGAGGACCCAAGGGAGAAGTTTCTTTCAGTCCTTGTACCAGAAATAGTTGTATTTCTCCTGAGCAACTGGCTTGTTTTGTTTTTGTGGACACACGAAATTGTGTAACTGTCTGTGTCTTTCAAAGCCACCTCAAATCCTTTGGGAACAAGACAGGGTATAAAATAAAGCTAGTCAGAGTCAAGACCAACCTTGCTATTTAACTCATTATATTGCTTTGGTAAAATCTCTGCTTGTAAGTTAGAGATAATGAGTTCTTCTTGTGAATAAAGTATACACAAATGTTTATAAAGCACTTAGAGTTCCCCCAACATAAATAATTATGGAAGCTAACAGTAATATTTAATTTTTTCTAAATCTCTGCTTTTTTTTAAACGTTTTATTTTTTAAAGTAATCTCTATACCCATTGTGGGGCTTAAACCCACAATCCTGAGATCGAGAGTCACATGTTCCACTGACTGAGCCAGCCAGGTGCCCCAAAACTCTGCTACTTTGTAATTCCCTGCCTTTTTATGTGCTTTCTGAACTTTACTTGTTTATTCATTTATTCAACAAATTTGAGGACATGCTAGTGCACCAAACACCCTGGAAGGATACAATTTAATAAGCCCTGGAAGGATACAATTTAATAAGCCCGGATCCTTGCTTTCAAGTAGCCTGAGGAGTTGAGGATGTGATTTCACCAAATTCAAGATTTAAATAAGAAACAAATGAATAAATGGATAAGTAAATACCCTTGCTTATGAAATTCTGAGATTGCAACGAAGAAAAGGAATAGGGAACTGTGGGAGAGAATAATGACAGTCCTAGAGATGGAGGTGGAAGGTGCCCATGAGAAGAGAGCACTCAAGCAAAGATGTGGAGAATAAAAAGGAACAACTCTGCTAGCACTGAGGAAACAAGTGTGAATGCATGAAAGATTTGATACTATAATGGATCTGAACACACATGGTGGTAGGACAGTAAGCAAGGGCAAAAGGGGGAGTTTGGAGAGAAGGTCAGGACCATGCCATATGGTGGCTGAGCTGAGTTGTTGGAGAGTGAGTAAGGGTTCACTGGAGAAAGGAAAGGATGAAATAGACCATGGACTGCATGGCCGAATGTACGGAGGTATAGAACTGCACGGCATGGACACAGTGGTATTGAAGCATCTAGTAAAAGAACATATGAGGGGAGATGAAGCTGGAGAAGAGGCTAGGAATTGGATCATGGAGAACCTTGAATGCCTAATGCTTTCTTCCCCATTACATGGCTGATAGGTAGGAGGGAGCTGGGTTCCATCTCCTAAAGATTTTAGGACAATTATTTGGGAAAATATTTGCTGGCAATCTTGTAAATAAAAACTTACTCCCCACTCTGTACTTTCTTTGAAATAGGACCCTTGGGAGTAAAGATGGCCACGAATGACTCTTCTGAAACCTGAGATAAAGCAGTTGAGAGAAGGTTAATCATCCTCACGCCTGCCTGTATCTTGTCAGCTCCTATCCACTCCCCTGCTCCTTTCCCTAGCTCTTGCCTTCTCTAGACCTCTGCAGGGAGAGTTACTGCTGGGTGCCCATCCCACTTTCTAATGCATATAGATGTGCTTAGTAAAATGGTCCACAGGTATGAGGTATTTATTATTAGTGTTAATAGCACTAGATTTATTTTTTAAAAGACTCTATTTATTTATTTGAGAGAGAGAGAGAGAGCTCACGAGCAGGGGGAGGGGCAGAGGGAGAGAGAGAAGCAGACTCCCCATTGAGCAGGGAGTCTGATGGAGGGCTTGATTTGGGGACTCAGGGATCATGACCTGAGCTGAAGGCAGATAATGGATTGAGCCACCCAGGTGCCCCTGGTAGCAGTAGTTCAGATTCAGGGGCTGGTTCTTGGTCCTCTACTTAGTAGGTGAGTGACCTTGGGCAGGTTACTTCTTGGAACTGTTTCCTCACATGTATAAAGGAGGGAGAAAGTACCTACCTTCTTGAGTTATTGTGAGGATTAAATGAAAACTGGAATATGTGTGAAGTGCTTACACAGCGTCTGCTTAATAAATTGTAGGTGCTATTCATAGTAGGAAAATAATCAAAAGGGAAAGCAATTTCAAAGTCCTTTTCTGAACACAGAGTATGGAAGACTAGGATATAGGGACTCTACTGACAAAAATGAGGTAATTGATCTTGGCCAATCACTTAATCCATTTCCTCATCCACACAGTGGGGACTACAATTTCCCTTTTGTGTAACTTATTGGATATTTAAAAGGAATGGATGTGATTATAGATGCAAAATTTCTTTGAATAATTTTTTTTGCTTTGTTTACAATATTAGTCTCAATCCTCTAAGAAAGAGATGCCAAGGATTTTATTAGGGGAAATACTTGTGAGAGAAAGTAGGGTGGAAGCTAGAGAAGCTGACAGAGCTGTCAGAGCACGATGGAGTTCTGACCTTAGGGAAGGAAAGAGATAGGGTCATTGGGTGGAAGCTGTGCCATTCAAGGAAGGCTTGGCAAGAGGGGACAATCCTGGACCAAAGTCAGTCAATACAGGAATCCTCATGTTGTGTCTTTCAGGAATGGGGTAGCCAGTCCTCACTGTATCCCTGCTGAGCTCAGCAATTGGCGGGGAAGAGCTCATGGGAGGTGTGGCCTCAGTGCAAAGAAGTGCTGGATGTCAGTGTGGCTGCTGAGGCCACTGGTCAGTTCTGCTACTTTTAGCTGGTACATTCTCACAACCACTACATTGACCAAGATGAAGAATCTTTTTTTCTAAATAGGAGAATAAACTGCTTGCAACTAAAACTGTTTATTCTGATTCCTCTTAATATGCTTAATATGTAAGAGAGCTCTTTTTAACCAGTCTGATGCAGCCAGTCTTCCAGTGAAGGTCAAAACTAGCGTGTGGTGCTCTGATAATGAGCTAAAGGAACTTGTGAGCGTGGGGACTGACTTTATCCTGTGGATCCTTGGAGGAGCTAATGGGGGTGGGATTAGTGTTCTCTTTTAGAGCTGGTACCTTTTCTTTCTTGATACAAAACAGAATTTATTGATAGTGACCTTTGCATCCATTGACTTTTTTTTTCAATGATTTTATTTATTTGAGAGAGAGGAGGAGAGAGCTGGGGAGGGAGAAGCAGGCTCCCTGCTGAGCAGGGAGCCCAATGCGGGACTCAATCCCAGGACCCCAAGATCATGACCTGAGCTGAAGTCAGATGCTTAACCACTGAGCCACCCAGGTGCCCCCATCCATTGACTTTTTACAGAGAAATTAAAAGCACTTTCTCTTTAAACAATTACTGATGCTTGTAAAGCACTTCACATTTTACACAGTTCATATATAGGTTTTCTCATGTGTTGTCACAAAAGCCTTGAGGAGCAAGAACTCCCATTTTAGAGGGATCAAAATATGGATCAAAAAGGTTAAACAACGGGGCGCCTGGGTGGCTCAGTCATTGAGCATCTGCCTTTGGCTCAGGACGTGATCCTGGAGCCCTGGGATCGAGCCCCACATCAGGCTCCTCTGCTGGGAGCCTGCTTCTTCCTCTCCCACTCCCACTGCCTGTGTTCCCTCTCTCACTGGCTGTCTCTCTCTCTGTCAAATAAATAAATAAAAAATCTTAAAAAAAATGGTTAAGCAACATGTCCAAAGCACAAGGTTCGCAAGTGGCTAAGTGAGGACTTGAACCGTTCTGTAGTATTTCCAGCTTTTGTCACAGCAGGTCAGAGTTCACACGCACCTCTCACTTGATTGAAGAAGAAATGTTCAGATTCTTTCTTATCACTGCTCCCAGTTTGGATGTCCTCATTTTATAAATAATGGGAAAAATCTGGAGAGGCTCCACAGAAAAGCATCAGACATTTTTAAATGGGCCTTGGGAGGAACACTGAAGGGAGTTCGAGTCACTCATTTTGGAAAAGAGAAAGCTGAGGATTGATTTCATTACTTGCTTTACAGCTGCAAGGGGTATTATGAGGTAGAGATGGGCAAATTGCTCTCCATCTCCAGAAACATCAGGATGTCAGGAAATAGGGCTTAATGTGGAGGCCGAAGGACTTTCTGAGTTGTCAGGGTAATTAAACAAATACACCACCAAGACCATGAGGAAAGGCTTGAATAGCTTTACAGATAAGAATGAATGTAACTGTCTGGCCAGTTTCCTACCTGCTTACATGAAGAAGGGAAGGAACTGGTGACCTCCTGCCCTCTGTACCATGTGGGAACTGTAATTCTTTGACCTCAGAACAGAGACTTCCGCATCTATGTGTTAGCATCTTAATGTTCATAATGTGATGACTTGAATCATGTGAGAACCCTGTCATAGCTCAGCCCTCATGTTGGTGTTACAAAAAGCTCACTGTCATGTCATTTCTTCATTCATGCAACAAATATTTACTGAGGGCCTACTACTTTCCAGGCACTATCTTAGGTGCTAAGTATCTGTGTCACGGTAAGTAGACAAGGCCCCTGCCTTTACTGCTCTCACGTCTGTGAGTGGAGGCCACTTAATTAACAAATAAAAAAATAACAAATTCAGATAGCAATAAGTGAACAGTGGAAACAGTAGAACGGTGTGATGTGACAGAGAGAGCTTCAGGCTACTTTAGGCTCAGTGGTCTGGGAAAATGCCTCTAAAGAGGTGCCATTTAATCCGAGGCCTCAGAAATGAGAAGGCTCAGCCCTGTGAGGTTTAAAGGAAGAGCATTCCAGGCAGAGGTAACACCAGTGTAAGGTAACATTTGGGCTGAGCCTTGAAGATGGAGATATAATGCAGGGAGCATAGGAGGGAGAGGGAAAACCAAGAGTGAAGATTTATTGGCTTATGATTGGGAAACACTTTCTGTGAATGGTGTAGTTTGGCTGGAGGTAGCAATGATGAAGAGCCAGGATTCTCAAACTTGAGTGTGCTTCAGAATCACCAGGAGAGCTTGTTAAAACCCAGCTGCTGGGCTCCACACCCAGTTTCTGATGCAGTTGGTCTGCTGTGAGTCCTGAACACTTGCATTTCTTTTTTTTTTTTTAAGATTTTATTTATTTAATTGACAGAGATAGAGACAGCCAGCGAGAGAGGGAACACAAGCAGGGGGAGTGGGAGAGGAAGAAGCAGGCTCATAGCGGAGGAGCCTGCTGTGGGGCTCGATCCCATAACGCCGGGATCACGCCCTGAGTCGAAGGCAGACGCCCAACCGCTGTGCCACCCAGGCGCCCCTGAACACTTGCATTTCTAATAAGTTCCCAGGTGATACTGATGCTGCTGGTTCAGGGACCATGCTTTGGGAACCACTGGAAAGATTAACAGTTTACATCTAATGAGCTCACCAATATTAATAAGAAAAGCGAACATTTGCTGTGCCATCACTGTACATGAGGTACTGCATGGACTTTCTTATGGAATCTGTATAACAGCTCCACGAAATAGCAATCATGATTATCCCATTTTACAGTAGTGGAAATAAGCACAGAGAGATCAAATAATGTTCTAAAGCTTATAAAGCTTCTTCACAAAGGAAGAAAGTGGCAGAACTGGAGGGCGAACCATGCATGACCTTGGGATTCTAGAGCTCTTCACCACCGTACTGTAATTCAACTACAAACCCCAGAAAACTGGAGAGGCAGCAGCTGACTGGGCAATTTAATCAATGGGGAATGAAGGGATCATATAAGGAAAATGCAGCATAGGTATATTAGATCCACTTGGTTCCCTCCTCTTGCTTTTTCCTACGAGAACACTGATTTTATTCAGATACCACTTTCCCAGCTCGGGGGCGGGGGTAAAATTTAATTACTCTGCATCTAGGTCTGTAAGCACACAGCATTTTCCTGGCAACTGTTATGGATTTTGTGTAGGATGTATGTCCTAAATTGGCCACATCAGACTAAATGGAAACCTTATATTTCATGGCTGGGAGGGCAGCCCTCTCCTTCTCTTTCCTTAAGCATGAACATGGAAATGTGCCTGGTTATAATGGCAGCCATTTTTTGACCACACAAACAAGCAATCTCTGCACAAAGCTGGTATGTTGAGGCTTTAGAGTGAGGAAGTGGAAGGAAGATCTTGATGGCACAGACTTGTCCTTGAATCAAGGAATCCAGAAGTCTGCATGACTTTTGGACTTTGTTATGTGAAATAGCCAATTTCCATATTGCTTGACCAGTTTGAGTAAGGGTAACAGGCAGCTAAGAGCTTCATAACTGGTCAAATGGATACTACAATATAAAGGAGAATGTTTGAGATTTATAAACTTTTAACATAAAAATGAGAAGTAAGTGTTCTAAGTCTGTAGGATGTTGGGGGACATTATGTTATCATTTTTATCTGGGATGCTGTCTGGAAAGGGGGAGAGGTAAGGGGAAGGGACTGAGATTGTGGGGACTTCTCTGTAATGGCCATGGTCCCTCACACCCTCAAGAATGCCTACAGTAAATTCAGATGACTTTAAAGTAACAATCATCTCAACACATCCCTATTCTTTCCCTCTCCAAGCCTCTTATCCTGGTCTCTGGTTTTCTTCTCAAAATGAGCATGTAACTCATACTTCAGGATTCTGGGTGATATAGCTGAAAATATTTTGGCCAAAGCAGGTTGATGAAGAAGAATTGGCCAGTACAGTGATGTGGCTGAAATGGTGATTTAATAAGAAATGAAAATTGTACAATCACTATTTTTTTCAAAGAAGTCTAATATTGGTGCATAATGGGGATGATTTGTACTTCCCATGCTTCCCTGTTTGTGACAAAGAAGAACTGAAATAACCCGTATGTCTGATAATAGGTGATTCATTGGAACAATTAAGAACCTAAGTGGCGAAAATAGATTAGCTGAAATAAATTAAATGTCCTTTACACTGTTCACAAAAATAAAGTCATTGCCCAACATAAATCCTTTCTGGAGAAGAATACCAATGAGCACATAGCTGTTATTTAGAAAACCACTGACATCTATACACATGTACATAGAAGCATATAAACATTCTTCCAAGTAACATGTGCATGTTGGTATTTTTCTCCACAAGAGATTTATGCTATTTTTGGTATAAAGCAAAAGATGTTTGTAATTCAGGTGATAGTTTTTTAAGTGTTTCATCACATTGGCCATTAAAGTGACTCCACAATTTCTCTCTTAAAATCATGGAAGGAAAGGTATAATACTTAAAAATGAAATAGAAATAGGGGTGCCTGGGTGGCTGTGTCAGGTAAGCAGCAGACTCTTGATTTCAGCTCAGGTCATGATCTCAGGGTCATGAGATTGAGCCCCACGTCAGGCTCTGCAGTCAGTGTGGAGTCTGCTTGGTATTCTCTCTTCCTATCCCTCTCCCTCTCCCACTTGTGCTCTCTCTCTCTAAAGTAAATAAATAAAAATCTTTAAAAAATGAAATATAAATAAATAGAACAGGAATCTATTTTTGAAGCTGTGGAACATTTCAAAAAACAGATAAATATGTTTAAAGACACTTGAAATATTTGCCAAACTGCCATATTGTGCATTGAATCGGCAATACTTGGAGAGTCAGTGACTGGGGGTATTTACTTTTGAACGTGATTGTTCAATGCTTTTGCATCGATCATCTTTTTAAATTATCTCATAGCTGGAGATAGTTGTTGGGGTAAACCAGAAGTGGCATGGCACTCAACCAGAAAGTGCCAGATAGACTAACATCCTCATTTACATGGGATTGTCTAGTAGTAAAACTAAAAGTCCCACAGCAAAGCAGATACTTTTTCAGTCCTGGGGAACCCCCTTCCAGTCCCAGGCAAACCAGGACAGGTGGCCGTTCTGTTAAATCTTTTTCTTTCAAAAGCTGAGGAGTAATATAACCCTTGTACCTAGAAGACTTGAAGGCATTTTCAAGAGCTGTCTGTGGTCTAGAAGGTAAAACATATTTGCTGTGTCTTTAGCGTTTGCAAGGGTCAGTGCAGCAGTGGACAGGAAAAAGAAATAATTAGGACTACAGACTAATTTAATTGGTGAACTTTGAGTGACTCAAAGTAGAGCAGCAAAGGCCCAGCCTTTTGGCATAGCTCTACTCCCCTGTCCCCTCTTCTCTACTCCTTTTGAGCCCATTTGCCCACTTGGGGATTTAGAGATTTCCTGAGTTGTTCTATAGCCAAGGAATTCAGAAATCAACCAGAGGTGGAGGAGGGCAATTTGCTGGAGAAGGAAGCAGTATGAGACCTCCTAAGGAGTGGGGCACTGGAAAGGAGAACTGATATGATGGGACCAATAGAATAGGTGACATTTCTACTCCTCTGCATAAGAGAGACTTTATAGTAATACAATTAAGAACACATCGTTACTGTTCGAATGGAGCCAGAACACAAGCGAGGTGAGGACAATAGAAAATATTTTCCAAGTAAAAACCTGAAAGGAAAACCGAAACGGAGAAGCACAAAACTCACCCTTACGATCAGTCTTAGAAGTGGTTCTTCTTTGCCAGGAAAGGGGAACACCCAGGAGAAGCAGGAAAAACACCTGAAAGAATGGGGAGGAGGAGGAGGATTAAGTGAGACAACGACACAGAGTGGATGCTATTATATTTTGGTCTTAGTGAGGGTGTTCGTGACTTTCTTAGGTTGGAAAAGTTGGTTGAGTGTTAGCTGTCGACTGGAAGACAACAGACTTAAGGGTGATTTTCTTTGTTAAACAATAGATGCTTTGTTTTATTTAAGGAGGAATGTGGTTTCAAGCAAAAAGTGACCTATTTGCCCAAATTAATATCAAATTATGTTCTAAGGATATCTTGGCAAGTTTATCTGATCTCAGTTCTATCAGTCTGCTTGTCTGTCTGTCTGTCAATCAATCAAGCATGTAGTTTATTTGTTTAGTTTTATCTTGTCTGGGATTTGATTTTACATGTGAGCACAGGGCTTCTGCCTCTCACTACAGTTGGAGTAAAAGGACGAGATGCATCCTCCCTAAAGTAACCCTCCCAAACCAGACAAACCATATGAAATAGTTTCAAGACACCAGACATTAGGCAATGAAGTATCTTTGATCCCGAGGAGATGAGAAGCAAATGAGGTGAGCCCTGTGAATTTCCCAGTTTACTGCCTGGCGACATTTGCAGGTCATGGTTCAGGGAACAGTTGATATAGAGGAGCCCAGAAAATGCTATGGCAGAATTACTGAGTTATTAAAAAAAAAAAAACAGAAAGAGAGAGGGAAGAGGAAGAGGGAGAGAGAGACGGAGAGAGGGAAAGAGAGAGAGACTGAGCTACATACAATTGCAGACAGGAGACAGATTTCTCTACAAGACCTTTGTCAGCTCCACTGTAAGGAGGCAGACTCTTTGGAAGTATACCAGCGTGGGGCAAAGATGGGGGTCAGCACTTGAAAAGACACAGGACTCAACAGAAGTGGAGGAGCAAAGCCAGGACTAACTAAGGGCTTCCTAAATTTTCTAATAAGGAGGGATTGAGAGTTAATGCTAGAACCATGGTGTGGCTTGACTGGTAGATTATTTGCAACTTGTTTTCTGGTGTTTATGCTTAAGGACATAATGAACTATACACAATTTATTTTATAGGATGAGGATAAGGTTCCTTCCTCTTGAGTCCCCACTCATTTTTAAAAGTATTGAATAAAAATCTCCTTTATCAACGTATGAGGACGGGGCCTGAACTGAGCACGACGTAGAATCATTTGTCGAGCCTTATCCCTCATGCCCTCTTGCCCTTTCCGGGAAAAGGACCTAAGGAGGACTCCTTGTTTAAGCTGACTGTAGCTTGAACTTCACATTTCCGGTGATAAGAATTAAGGAAGCAAAAGTGAGTTTATGAAAGGGAAAATGTTTAAAAAAAAAGATAAAATGAAATTTATGGATGGATTTGTGTGTGTATATGTGTGTGTGTGTGTATTCTTTCCTAAGATGAGGTGGGATTTTCTGGAAGATTTTACATCAGAGGTTTCCTAGCACCTTAGATTTTTTTATTAATATATGTAATAATACTATGGTATATGTAATCTTATAATTAGGTTTACCTTTTAATCTTTATATTCTTTCCAAAGTAAAGAAATTGACTCATTTAAATAAATAAATAATGTGAGTTGAACTCTACTATGCACACATCATAGAGACGGAAAAAGGTGAGTTCCTCCCCTGAGGGCTCTTCTGGTCTGGGACTGTGGGGTTGGGGTTGTGGTGGTAGAGTGGTTGGTGGGGAAAGATTTGAGGGAAGCCAACAGACAGGTACACACATACCAGACGGAATGTGGTAACTAGAGCCAGAATTAGTCTTTAGAGATTCCGTGAATAAGACAGTTTTCTGACTTTCAGAAAGCCAAGAAGACCTTATATGGATTTATACTCAAGTGAAAAGTCATACCCACAAACCATGTGGGGATCTGCAGGCATGTGAGCTGCCCAGCATGTGAAATGTCTTCTGCAGATTCACTTTAAAAACAAAGTCAAGCACCAAGATGTGGGACAGACATTTTCTGAAATGTCACTTATTCCACCTCACCATAAATAGCTGGGAACGTATAAAATTATTTTGGTGTCTTGTATGTGATGTTAGTGATTAGGCCTGAGTAAAAAGTCACGTTCCTGGGGTTGGTATGTCAGGCCAACACCCTAAATTCCCATCAAGTTTAGTCCTGTGGCAGTAGAAGTTTGATTTCGAGTTTGGATTGAGTCACTGTCATGATGACTCTCCATCCAAGAACTGTAGCTTTTGCAGGGGGGGGGGGCAGAAACAGAAGCGAGTGTGAACTGGTTATTTGTGAGATTTTCTAACTGGAAACTGTGGCTGAGGTGGGTAAATGAGAGGGGAGAGAATGAACTGGAGATGACTCGAGTGGGATGGCAGGCACCTTGCCTAGTTGTGTTCTGGAAGTGAAAAGCAGCCCTTGAATAGGGGTCAGAAGAGGGTTAATGGGTAGGCTTTGTTAGAGAAAAATATTTAAAAAGCCATTAAAGTCAAAAAAGATGGCCTTGCAGAAAGCATCAGCTTTGTGATTAAGGTATCAAGCTACTAATTATTCATGGGAAGGTTGTCTGTTTGTCCAGACTTACAAGTTAAAGGCAGCACTGTGAGTCATGGGGGATTTGGTTGTTACAACCAGAAAAACCAGAATGGCCTTTAGGAGCAGGATCCCTTAGAATTAGTAGAGACCCTATAAAATATGTCAAACATCCAAGAGTTTATTTTCTTGTGTAAATGAAGTCTGGGAGTAGGTTGCCCAGAGCTGGTATGGCAGCCCCAAAAAGTCATCAGGGGGTCGGACTCTTCTGGCTTATAGCATCTGCACCCCAATCTTGTATCGGCAGTCCAAGATGTTGGCTGGAGCCTACCTCTACATTCCAAAAGTGGGAAGGTGGGAGGACAGAAGAAGGACATTTCCTCTTCCTTTTAAGGACACTTGCTGGAAGTACCACACGGTTCTTAAATTTTATTGGTCAGCCTTATTCTCAGGCCATGCCTACCATTAAGAGAGGGTGGGAAATGGACTCCTTTAACTGGGTTTGTGGTCTTTCTGAATTAGTTCAGGAACTCAAAGTTTCGTTACTAAGGAGATGGGAGGAGAACAGATTTTGGGAAGTGACTGGCATCTTTGCCAAGGAAGCTTGCAAGTGATTTTGAAAATGGAAAGAAGCAGCATGCACAGAACACATGTCACCAGTGGCAGAAGCGAGTGACCATTCACTTGGCTATTCCCCTTCTCCATTCACTCATCATTTAATAGGCCCCTGTATGTGCCAGTCCTGGGGATAAAGGGAAGACTGTAGACTCTACACAGATTCCTGGAGATCTTTGTCTCTCTTGAAAGGTAAAATCATGCCCTTTAATTAGAACAAGCCTTTGTGAGGCATTTGGGAAAGAGATTATCTGCAGGCTTGTACTGTGGCTCTGTGTTGATTCTTAGTGCCCCTTATGGTTGCAGAGGAGTTTTCAGTTGTCCTTTTGAAATGAGCAGACTTTTCTGTTCATGCTAATGAACAAAATTATTCATAAGGTCATAACTTGTAGATGAAGAATGATTTTTCTCGGAAAACTTGCAGAGCAGCTGAATGCCGGGAAGTTCGCTGCTGTGATGAGTCAACTTTTATACCCCCCTATACTTACCCTGATCCCCCAACCCAGAACTTTTATCCATCCAATTTTAGTTGTCTTTTGTGGAGTACGTAAAAGAATTCTTCTCTCCTGTCCTCTGCTCACCATCTTTCTGTTCTTTTTTGAGGCTTCATTTTTCCAGACTGAAAAGCCCTTATGCTTCTTCACCTATTCCCCAAATGACATGATTTCAAGAAAGGAGTATGGAGGAGAATAACATTTTTGTGGGGGCTTATTATGTACTGGATACAATGCTAGGGCTTTCCTATACATTATCTTATTTCAGCCTTCACAGCAACCCTGTGAGGTGGCTGGTATTCTTTACATTTTCAAGTTAAGGACCCAGGTTCCTGGAGGTTACCTTCACAAGTCACCTTTCTAAGTTCCTACTCTCAGCCAAAGTGCAGGTAGAATTTGGTCCTGATCTGTTGGGGGACCAGACTGTATTTTTCCACCATACTTTGCTGATCCGTTTTCTTGGTCACTCCATTCTGAGGATGCTTGGTTTCCTCAGCTACAAAATAAGACTCATTCCTGGGGCGCCTGGGTGGCACAGCGGTTAAGCGTCTGCCTTCGGCTCAGGGCGTGATCCCGGCACTATGGGATCAAGCCCCACATCAGCCTCTTCCGCTATGAGCCTGCTTCTTCCTCTTCCACTCCCCCTGCTTGTGTTCCCTCTCTCGCTGGCTGTCTCTATCTCTGTCGAATAAATAAATAAAATCTTAAAAAAAGAAGACTCATTCCTTACCGACCTCAGGAAGAGACTTCAGGTTAAGACTGATGCACCTGGAAATTGACTTTCCTCTTCCCCAGACTTGGGGTAGGTACAGAGAAGGTGGGCTGCTTTGGCCAATTCCCTGCACAGGTGAGCAGGCAGACAGGGAGCCAGAGTCCCCAAAACAGTAGAGAGGGCCATGGTGGGCCTTAACCCAAGTATAGGAATGCCAGTGGGAACTTCTTGAAGGGCAGCTCAGTCAGGTACTATTACCAACGGCTTTATGGAGACTGGAAGGCTGGGGAAACTCTTTCCTCCAGGGGGATGAGGAGGGTGAGCCTCCTGCATCATGCAGCTGCCTTCATGTACCTATTTTTATTGTGTTCTTTATTTTTTTTTTTAAAGATTTTATTTATTTATTTGACAGAGATAGAGACAGCCAGCGAGAGAGGGAACACAAGCAGGGGGAGTGGGAGAGGAAGAAGCAGGCTCACAGCAGAGGAGCCTGACGTGGGGCTCGATCCCATAACGCCGGGATCATGCCCTGAGCCGAAGGCAGACGCTTAACCGCTGTGCCACCCAGGCGCCCCTTTATTGTGTTCTTTATTAACACTAATGGAACTTATGCCCTTTGCCTTTTGTTGATCATCACTGCACTTGTCAAAATTCTGACCAAGTGGTTTATAAAAATTAATAGCAATTAACAGGGAAATGTGTAGGGAACATCTTCATTAAAATAATGAAGCTAGTTGGAAGTGTTATTGGTTTGCGCGAGTTGATCTTCAAAAACCAGTAGGCAGAACCATAGGCAGAACCATCTAGCATTTCTCTGATTTTTATGGAGAAGGAAATTGAGGCATAGAACAGGACCATGTAGCTAGCTTTTGGATCCCTTGGGGGAAATTTCCTCAGGAGGCCCTAATTTGGACATGGCACTATAGACACAGTGTAAGTTTTAGAGATAATTCAGTGGTCAGTAAAGCATAGTATATAAGAGCACCCACCATCCATACAACCGTGGGTGAATTGCTTAGCTTCTTTAAGCCTCTGCTCCCCCATCTTAAAATGGGGATGGCAAAAGTACCCACCCTCAAAGGTTTGTTATGAAGACCAGAGAGATTGTTATTATGAAACACTAGGACAGTAACTAGCACATGTTAAGTAGCGTATGAATGTTTGCTTAAAAATGAAAATAAACTTTTTGGAAGAGAAAATGACGCATGGGTCTGTGAGATTGGAATGTCCTTATTCCTTACCCTATTTTTATCATCAGTAACAGCATTTTATAGGGCCTGGGTATTTGATGGCTTATCAAATAACTTTATTTGCATTATATAATTTGGCCTGCGCAGAATTCTGTGAGCTATATTCTGTTAGCTCCTTTTTAAGGTAAACATGCTAAAGGGCAGAGAGGCAAAGTAATTTGTTTAGTCTCACATTTAGCAAATGACTACTTTCCTACTAGTACTGTTAATTATTATCATTTTCATAGTACTTGCCATGTGCCAAGCAGCATGCTAAGTTTTTTTTTTTAATGTTAACTCTAACCTTCTTAGCAAGCCTGTAAGGTATTAAACCCATTTTACAGATGGCAAAAGTGAGGCTTAGAGGGGTTAATTAACTTGCCTCAACACCCATGACTAAGTAATGCAGTTATCAGAATTTAGAACCAGGTCTGCTTGAGACCAAAATCCTTGTCCCAACACACTAATTCTTGTTACCACCTTCCAGAAGAAAAGATGGATTGTTGCTTCTCTGACTCTAAAGGCTCTGGTGACAAGGATGGTGTCTTTCCATCTTTATATTCCTCAAGCACAGTGCCTGACACCAAGCCCAGTGGGTGGTGTGATGAATGCAAGCTGATTTAAATGGAGCTAGTACCGTGTTGGCCATCTCTCCTCCTTCTAACTAGGTAAGAAGGTGAGTGGCTAGAAACCTGGACCTTGGTTCAGCTGCAGCTTGGTGCCAGGTCTCGACTGAATGTAGTTTCTAAAGTTGTTTAGTTTCTTCTCAATCACTGGATGTCATCAGATAGTACTTCCTTTGCGTTTTTGAGCTCTTCATTGGGAAACTGCTCAATGTTATGATTTCACTCGTCCATAGCAGAACAAGGGCTCAGTAATACAATGATAATTGAATTGTTAAAGAAAACAGGCTTTGATGAAATGGAAATCCCAGTTCTCTGCCAACTGGGAACATTCAGAACTGGGGTTGTGGGGAACACGATGGGTGGATTCAGTTGTACTATCAGTAATTGAAAAGAATTGTAGGGAGAGGTGAGATGGACAATGTTTGGAGGGGAATGAGATTCTAAAGTAACCAATCCTTGGGCACTCAATAGGCAAATAGGGCCTGGAAGGCAATGGCTTAGGTGGATTGTACCCAAACGGAGGGTTGAGCTCACTCACTTTTAATCCTCAATTGTATAACTGAGGATGCTGAGGCTTGGATATGGCAGTGGCTAATATAAAATCATAAAACAAATTGGAAGGAAGTCCTAGGCTGGGACTCAGACTCTTTCTTTCTCCTTGTAGGGTTCTTTTCACAGAAGATTTGTGATTGATTGGCTGTGGGGGGTGATGAGAAGACCCTGAGGACAGCCCCCATGCTTCTGGCTGTAATGCTGGGAGAAGGAGAAAAAGAAGTGAGAGTATTGTATTTGACAAGTTTACTCTTGCAGCTAGTGAGGTATTAGTTTTTATTGCCAAGCTGTGTTTCCATGATGATGTTTCACTGGAGTCTTTAAGGTAGCCATACCGTAATGCTTTGAAGACGAATGGGAATTGAGCTAGTAGAGGCAACTAATGTAGGTTACACTGTCAGTATATTTGGTGAAGGGAAGAACCAAGAAGTAAGGTGGGAATTGGAAGGAGAAATTAAAAGTTTGTTTGTTTGTTTTTAAGGATCTTTAAAACTTATACTTATTTGTAGGCCGAGGGGAAGAAGCCAGAGTGGAGGTAGTTGAGAACAGGTATTAGAGGGAATGGATGACTGATGGAGCACCGTCTTGGAAGAACATGACGGGGAAGAAATCTGGTCCACAGGGCAATGGGCTAGATTTGGAGGTAAGGAAAAAGACCTGTGAGCAAAGGAAAGAAGAAAGCATGAGTACTCTTAAATTTAGAGGAGGAGGGGCATATGGTACTAGTTTTGAAAGCCTTTCATATTCTCTGTGAAGTGGGAAAATTCATTGATAAATTGGGTCGGACTTTAATAAGTTTTGCATCACTCATAGAGGAAGTAAGATCAGACAACACTTTCACATAAGAACATAAAGATAAGGAATAATATATGAGTTAGACAAATCACCATTTGTCTTTTGGAAGTGAAGTGTGAACAGAAGGGATAATGCCTGGCTTTTCTAATTGTTTTATCTCATTTGGGAACAGAAGTGGGTAGTTGGTCTTTAGCCAGGAGGCTTATGGATGTGTACACATAACTGATGTTTTTGCAGGCTTGTTAAACCTACCAGAAAACTGCCTCCTGCCAGATCGTTACCATTTGCTGATCAGTCTTGGGCTCCTAATATGTCTAGACCACTGTGGTGTATTCCGGCTCTCTTCCCCCCCTCTGCTGAAATGCAGCCCCCTCTGAGACATAGCATGAAACTGCTTATGGCAGAGCCAGGAAATTGTCTCTTTCTGGAAAGGATGAGGCTGAAGAAACTAGTGCTTCCAGTCTGGAATCTCTATCTCCCCCAGGACTGAAAAGAGTGTAGACTTCCAGTTGTCCTTTTCTGAGCCTTCTTCCCACTGTTCCATGATTTCAGCCACATGTCCCAAGGTGTCCGGTCAGATTTAAAGTCTTATCTGTGAGGCTCATAAAGCCTGGGTGTTGCAGTAGAAGTTTCAGTTTGGAGACAGATGTGCCTGTGTTAAGTCCTGGCTCCATCCTGAATGACCTGAGCTAGTGGGGACTCATTTGACTTGTGTGTCAGCATGCTTCTCAGTAAAAAGTGATGATGGTGTCTACCTTGGTTACCACAAAGGTTCATTGAGTGGATTACATAGGTCAGTGAATATAAAAAGTGTTATGTAAGATAAAGTGCTTTTCTTGAGCAGCATGGGAGGTAGACTGCTTCTCACCTTACATCCCCCCCACTCCCTTTTATACAGTCTTTATTTTAATAAAATTGAACTGCTCCTAGAACCTGATTTGTATGCCATTGGTATGCCAGATGTCACCCTGCGCACTTCACTTCCGTGGTCACGTTTCATCTTGTGGAAAACTCTTGAGTTAGTATCATTATCCCAACTTGGTAGCTGATGAAACGAATCCAAAGGTGGGGTGATCTTTTGTCTTTTTTGCCTGGGGTGGTCCTCGGTCATACCTATTGTCCCAGAATAATCATTAATAAGTTTTTTTTTCACTCTCAAAAATTTGGAATACAGATTGTGTGGTCATCCTGTGTGAGGGTGAAGGCCTTGGTCGGGTAAAATCCTGCCTTTCTTCGTTTGCAGGAGTACCTTAGCACAACTTTTTGTGTTCTAGCTCTGCCCCTGCAACCAGACTGTACTCTTCTTCCTCAAAAGCAGGAGAGAGACTCCCTGCTAATCTGCTGAGCCCGGCCTAGTATACTCTTAGCAAGGCCAGTTCATCTAAGAATAAAGGTCAAGAAATGAAACTATAGTAGGAGAGAACCATTGGTTAGACATTTGTTGGATTGATTAATTGATTCATTCATTCATATATTTCATTCATCTTCTCATTTACTGACTGCTTACTATTTGGAAGGCCCAGTGGTAGATACGAGAGTGGGAGTATAAGAAGTTGAACACCGCACAAATCCTGTCATCAAGAAGCTCGTTGGGGTGGGGAGGTGGGGCACCTGACTGGCTCAGTTGATAGAGCATGCGACTCTTAATCTCAGGGTAAGAGTTTAAGCCCCACTTAAAAAATAAATAAAATAAATAAATAAAAAGCAACAAAGGTATTTGTATGTTAACTAACTGAAATTTAAGTGAAGGTTTGGGGAAAAACAAAAGAAGCAGCAGCTTGAGCTCCTAAGGGCAGATGCAATGCCTTGAGATGCCAGGCTGAAAGTGTAGAGTTTAAGGGACTCATCAGGGAGTATGTCACCGGGATTTGGTGAGAAAGACTGCTTCCTGCTTACAATAATTTGAATGGATTTCTTATAAGAGGCAGCCTTAGGACTAACTTTGGTAGGATGGGAGCCCATACACGACAGGAGAAAGGGCTGTCAGACGGATCACCAAAAGCAAGGCAGGACATCTTAAAATCAGGTGCTAGGAGCAGTTCAATTTTATTAAAATAAGGACTGTATAAAAGGGAGTGGGAGGAAAGTAAGGTGAGAATATTTGGTTGGGTTTACATCATGGATGGTTGCATCCTGAACAAAAAAACTCTTACATTTTACTCTGTTTATAGCAGATATACATGTAAGATACATTACTTAATTTATTTCTGTTTGTAGTAAGAGAATGAAATGATCAAATCTGGTAGTTTAGTGGGCATCTCCCTCAGGTCAAGGGAGACCAAAGGCATGGAGAGTATTGTTGAGTGTGTTGTCTCAGTAAGAAAATCTATCTATAAAAAGATAATAGTAAAATTAATCCCAATTTAATATTTTGCAGGGTATTGCAATTTTTGTTTATATACACATGGACCATGAAATATGGCGCATGGCATTATTAAGTATAATGGTGTGACCCAGGAAATATTACGGAGCTGTAAATAGGGATCTTTTTCAATCTGGGCTCTGAGTAGGAGGCAAAAGGGGATTAAGCTCTCATGTCAGCCTCAGTGTGGAAAACACGGATGAGGGCAGAGAGATGGCAGCTGCTCTAAGGAACAAGAATACAGAATTCTCAGGTCAGAAAGACACCAAGCTGGCTATAGCTTCACCCAGCCATTCTGGTTAACAAGCCGAGCAGTCTCAAAACTTGGCTTGATATCAACAGTAAAAACTTCGTAAAAATTGTCACAATGTTAACAGTGCAGTTGGTTTCTCAAGAACCAAGTAGCAGAAATAAAACCTAATAGCAGTTCTATACATCTGTTAGTTAAAACAAGAGCAGAGGCAACTCGAGACCACATTTAACCTAAGACCCCAATGATAACGCTCTGGGAACAATGCATTCTTTTGGAAATTGCTAGAATTCCAGCCATTGGGGATTGTACACATACAGTGAGAGCTTTGTGTTTTGTAGAAATAGCCAGACTTCTTTGGTAACCACTGAATTGAAGAGTTCAGTACATTTTAGCAATGTATTAAATTTTTAAACTCAATTTTAGTAATCTTTCATAGCTTAGAAAGTAACCAGTAGTCCTTAGATATACATGGATATGAAAATCTGTGGAATAGTTTTAATATTTGCCAAGTAGAAACAGTTCATTCATTGCTCATTAGGGGCCACTTTGGAGTGAGACCTGCTGCTAGCATTTTTTTTTTTTTTTACTACAGTTTAGAGGGAACTGCTCCCATCATAGAAATCAATTGTAAAGACTCAATAATTTGATCACGAGTATTAACAGTAACGCTTAGAAATGAGAGTCTTAGAGATTAAAAAACACTCCTTCAATCTAGCCAAATCACGTGAGAGACACGATCAGTGTCAGCCAAAAAGCTGACACAGAAGACCATCTAGACCTACACGGCACGGCAATCTAGAAACTGTGATGTCCCTGCAGCCAGTCTGGGTGGGGGTCTCTCCAGCCCTGTGCAAGGGCTTTGGGGCCCTATTATATGTCCTGTAGTATAGCAACTAAATGTAGCTCATTTTAGAGCGTAGGCTTGGCCATACTCAACAAATATCTTGCAATCTTCATAAAATTATAACCTAGAAAAACAAAACAGGAGAATTCTGCTCTTGTAATACAGTAGAAGTCCTCTTATCAGATATGATTGAGACCAGCAGTTGGTTGGTGTTCTTGAAAAGTCGGTTAAAGCAGGGATAAGATGATACACGTATACCATAAACATTTTATTTTAACCTAGACGACATACATATACATGCCTTTGCCAGTCTTTTGATGTTAGGCCAAAGCTCTTTTTTGGGGGGGATGGTTCACTGACTAGTCATTTGTCTTTCATAAACCATAGCCATGATGCACAATCTACAATTGCACTTCTGCTTTCTTTAACATAGGGTAAGAACTTAAAAAAACATTGTGAAGCAACTTGGGCATAAAATCTTTCTAGACTTTTATGATTTTTACCCCAATTATTGTCATCTCACCAACAGCTATTTCCAAAGCCATTTACTTAGTGACTCATCCTTATTGAGTCTTTTCAAAGTATTCAAATTATTTTTCATAAAAGCAACTATGTATTCCTATTTTATTAGATTCCAGAAATAATTAAATTATGTCATTTTACTGGTAAGTACAACTGGTGTAAACACACTTGGATGTAGACCCAAATGACTCTTGGTAAGCCAACAACAGACTGGGGGAGTGTTTGGAAGAGTAACCTGCTGTCTGTTCTGTGTTCTTTGGGTGTCCGTCCATATGCTTTGCAGAAAGATTGGAGAGTGTGATTAACTTAGCAAGGAGGTTAAATGGAGGACACAGGTATACTTGTCCCTGTACTTATTATGCCCCCCTGCCTAAACCCTTAAAGATCCTAGTGCCTGGAGTGGATAACCTGGATGAGTACCCCTTCCCACTTTCCTGAAGTCTGGGAATGAGTTTTATTCCTGTCTGGGTGAGTGGCATGTTATAAACATTGTAATTTTTAACTGCTAGAGGGAAAGTTTCTTGAGGTCTTAATATTCTTTTTATACCTGTAGGTCTTGGTTGAAGGCTCTGTAAATTATAGGTGCTTGGCATGTGTTGGTTTGATGATGGAGTGACTTCCAAATACCTCCCACTTTAAATTTTCAAAACTTTTTTTTTCTGCCTTTAAGAATTGGAGTGATGATCTCATTAGCCCCATGTTATGGGTGAAATAACAGAGGCTGAAGTATTGAGGGATTTAGCCATGATCACCAGGCAGGGTAAGTGGAGGAGGTAGGAAGGCTGTCCGTTTGACTTGCCACACCAGTTATGTTATAGCAGTGCCTGTTGGAGCAGAAGTCTCACGTGGCCTACCCTGGGTTTGAGCCTGACACTGTCGGTCACTAGCTGTGTGACTATGGGCCAATAACATGCTATACAGTGTTTCTGAGCTTTACCTTCCCTATATGTGAACAAGGAATAAGAAGACTTCCCTTACAGAGCGTTACGAGGACTACAAGGGATACTGTAGGCAAAGTGCTCAGCATACTGCTTTGACACAGAGCTGATGCTTAATAAAGGGTGATGGGCTTTTTTCCCCCTAATTAATAAATAACAGTGTTTCAGTGCTACTCTAAAAGGAAAGGACTTTATACTAACAGCGACTATCAAGTCTTTCTGACTTCGGTGCTTCAGTGGATCCTAAACCGTTGTCCTGTTCCCTTACTTTCCCAGGTCGTTTTGGAGTTGTGGTGTTTTTGACTGAACCGTGCATACATTTCCTTCATTTCTACACATTGCAAAGAGCTGGAACACTTCTTAATTTTTCAGCAGCTGGAGCCTTCTCGGTGGCTCCTGGCAGTGCAAGCATGATAATGCCTACTGGAAAAATAAAGTTCATCTGTAGCCTGGAAAGGTTTAGGTTGAAGTACTTGTGATGAGTAAAGAGACTGCTGCTGAATTAAACTTAACTTTGCTATTTATGTTTTTTTTCTGGGGCATTGTGAAAATAGAAACCCAAAATGTTGTGCAATGAGAAAATACAAGCATGAAGCTGAAGCAGGAAGTTAAAGACAATGAAAACACCAGCTCTCGTCCCATCCCTGGGAAAACAAATAAGCAACAAGCATATCAACCACCACTGGAAAGCTTTAGAGTATACCCAAGAGAAATGTTTGCTTATGGACAAAACCCAGACTCCTCAGAACTATACATCAGGCCCTTTGTGATTTGGCCCTACCTGCTCATGTCCCATGATTAGCCCTCCCTCCTCACTCCCTCCTTTTCAAGTTTCTGGTGCTATAACCAAACTAAACCATTATCCTAAAAACCTGCTGTGTGCTTTCAAACTTCTATTCCAAAGGCTCCTTCTCCCTATTTTTATCTGGTGAACACCCCTCACCCTTCAAATGAAATCTTACTCTGCATCTTTTCCTAAACACCTTCACCTCAACCCTCAAATATTTCAATGAAAAGTTAGTCATCACATGATTGATAATCAATAGCTTATTATATATACACTGATAATCATACTCATCATACCCTATTCTTCATCATCTTCCTCCTCCTCCTCCTCTTTCTTTCTCATCTCCTTCTTTTTCTTCTTCTAATATCTGTCTCTATTCTAGAACCAGCCGTGTGTGGCTCTTTAACTTTAAATCTAAATTAATTAAAATGAAATGAAATTTCCATTCCCCAGTCACATTTCCAATGTTTAACAGCTACATTTGGCTAGTGACTGCTGTATTGGAGAGTGCAGGTATTGGAGATTTCCATTATTGCACAAAGTTCCATCGAATGAAGCTGTGCTAAAGTATATGCTTCTCGAAGGCCAGGACCCTGTCAACATCACTTCTCCATCTGCGGAAACCAGCCACTTGTCTGGAGGTTAATGAAGGCTTGAGAGAATGAATGAAACTTAGCTAAGATTATGGACTCTGATAGGGAGGTTTGAATTCCCAGTGCCTAGGCTTTTCTTTTTTTTTTTTAAGGTTTTATTTATTTATTTATTTATTTATTTATTTATTTATTTAAGAGAGAGAGAGAAAGAGAGAGACAGCACACAAGCAGGGGGAGGAGTAGAGGAGAAGAAGGGAGAAGGACAAGCAAACTCTCACTGAGCATGGAGCCTGAGTCGGGGCTTGATCTCGGGATCCTGGATCATGACTTAGGCCAAAACCAAGAGTTGGACCCTTAATCCATTGAGCCATTCAGGCGCCCTTCCCAGTGCCTCGGCTTTTCAAGAAAAATGCCAACTTTCATTCCCCTCCAATGTCCCATAATGTATCAAATATACAAATTTCCAGAATAGAAGCAGAAAAGATGATTTCCATAGGTTCTTATATTCCTACTTTAAGAATGCTTGTTAAGTGCATTTCCCAAAGGTGATAGACTCTTGAACAAAATAGTGACTGGAAGGGAAAATAAAGGCAGGTTTTTACCTTAGATGAATGTCATTTATAATCCCACATCTGTTCTGAGAGGCTCATTTGTGGGGAGAAGCTTTTGAAATCCCGAAACCTTGTTTTGACAGTTGGTCACTGAGGTGGTTGAGTTTATCTTTGCCAAAATTCTCATAATTTTTGAGGGAAATAAAATATGCCTCCATTCTCTGAAGGAAGCCAGACATTAAATGGATTCATTCTAAGCTTTTAAGACAAGGGCTTTAGAATCGTTTGCAGAGGTAGTGAGATTAGGATCAGTGTGTAACATACGCTATCATTAAGAATCAGCTTCCATGTCAACTCATGTTAGGCCATTTAAAAATATTACTCCTTTTTCCAAGATGATGCAAAAGTCATGGGATTTAGAAAGATCACATAGCTCTCCAGGGTCCCAGAGCTAATTAGCCATCAACTCTAGTTGGAACCCTAGTCTTCTAACATCAATCTCAGGGCTCTTTTCATTATGCAAGAATTTTCTAACTCACCTGGTTCACCTGGACCTTATTAAAAATAGCCAGACTTGCTGAATCAAAGTCTATGGATTGGGAGTCTGAGAATTTGTATTTTTACCAAGTGCCCAAGGTGGTTTACTATATGTTAAAGTAGAATGTGTCAATTCCCTATGAGGTTGAGATCCTTATTTTAATATATGAGGATCTTACATAAAATATCTTAGTATTTAATCACCTTGTTGGTTAAATGATTTTGCTGTTTAGTCTTAAAGAGCTTACTATTTAAGGGGTGCCTGGGTGGCACAGCGGTTAAGCGTCTGCCTTCAGCTCAGGGCGTGATCCCGGCGTTATGGGATCGAGCCCCACGTCAGGCTCCTCAGCTATGAGCCTGCTTCTTCCTCTCCCACTCCCCCTGCTTGTGTTCCCTCTCTCACTGGCTGTCTCTATCTCTGTCTAATAAATAAATAAAAAATCTTAAAAAAAAAAAGAGCTTACTATTTAATCACCTGGGTTTAGAGTTGGGTCTAGTTATTACACACAGGTACAAAGTCACAGACTGTGGGTTAAAAGGGATGTTGAGGTCATTTATTTTCATTCTCACTGGACACAGGACTTATCATAATCCCTGGCAGAGGGTCAAGTGACTGTTAATTGATTCGCTCCACTACTCTGTGGGGAATTATTCCATTGCTCGGCTGTTCCTCCTATTAGCACTTTCTTCTCCTGAGCTAAAATCCACCTCCATCTTGGTCTGGTTAGGACTTGCAGAGCAACAAGGAATGTGATATAGTGTCCTAAGGAGTTGGCTGTCCTGGCTGGAGAGAACTTAGAGATCATATGGTTGAATTTTCTCATTGTTCAGGTAAGGAAACTGGCATACATTTTTTTCAACATTCAGTTAACAAATTTTTATTGTGCACTTAACCTTTGGCAAGCCCCAAACCATGTGCTGGGGACACAGGAACAAAAGTTACTTGGACTGTAACTAGAGGTTATAGTCTGTGAGGAAGACAGACATATCCTGGTTACATTATCACAGCAGCGTGTCATTTATCAACCCACTGATACATGCTATGGAGGAAAAAAGAGTGGACAATGAGGCAATCTAATGGGGGCCTGTCTGATCTGGGGGTCAGGGAAAGCATCCCCAGTGAAGCAATCCCTGAGATGGTAAAAAGAATTGAGAGCAGTTGAAGGGAGGAAGAATCCTTTCAGGCAGAGGAACAACATCTGCAAATGCTATGAATAGGGAGGCAGGAGTTTGAGAAAATGAAAGGCTGGAGCTCAGAGAACAGTGGGGAGGGAGGTGGGATGAAACTAGAGTGGGGACCAGGGGTCTTGTGTGCCATGGTAAGGATTTGGTCTTCATCGGAAGGACAAATGGGGGGCCATGATACGCTTGTGTTTTTAGGGCTCAATCTGACTGTAGCACAATTCTTGGATTAGAGGCCAGTCTGAGTGGGTGTGGACACCAATGATGAATTAAGAACTTACTGCACAAGTTCAGGTGAGAGGACTAGGGTTTTGGTAATGGAGATGGAGAGGACTGGTCAGATTCGAGATACATTCAGGAGGTAGAAAAGTAAAACTTATAGATTGGCTCACTAGGGTAAGAGAGGGTTTTAAGAAAGGAGTGGTCAAGAGATCCAGGTAGAGGGGAAATGACTTGTCTACCACCACATAGCTAGCTAATTGCAAAGCAGAACAAAGAGGCCAAGACCAGTGATCCTAAAGTCAGGGTGTGGGTTGGGATGCTACAGTGTGAAGGAACAGGACTTTGGCAGTAGGCACCCAGCTTTGAACACTAGCCATGGAACTGACAATCTCTGTGATTTTGAGTAGTTTCCTCTGCCTCTTTGAGATGGGAATGAAGATGGTAAACATCTCTTTCACAGGGGACTTGTAGGGAATTAAATGAGATGTTTCTGAAATAGCTAGTAAGTTGCCTAACACATACCAGACACCCAAATAGTAACCTACTTGCAGTTATTGTTTGTATTATCAACAGCTTTGATGTCTTTTTTGAGTTTTCTTCAGGCCCACTTTCTTCACTACTTTTTCATATGTCATAATTTCCAGAATCCTTTCACGTCCCCAAATACTAATGGAGCATAGTGTTTGGACCAGACATTCCACTGGGCTTTAGTTACACAATATTAAAACCTTGTGGTGCTTATAATAAGTAAAATAAATATAATACTGAGTTGTGTAATAGTTGCATATCATGCAGACTCTGTCTCTGATGACCAGGAAACACTTCCTAAGCTGATATTTAGCTCAGCCTTGAAGGATGAATAGATACTTCCAGTTGGAGAAGCAGCAGAAGATGGTAGTAGGAATTTAGAAGGTGGTGGTGAGGCATTTTTATTAAGAAGGAACACCAAGTAGAAAAACACAAAGGCATGAGAAAGCCTGTCCTTCCCTGAGGCCCTGCAGGAAGTTCACCATGGTTGAACTGAAGGTTTCTTATGTCTGAATGGCAGAACCTGTCTTTGGAAAGATAGACAGGTACTGGGCTGTAAAGGAGTGTATATATCAACCTAATATCTTGAACTGTATCTGTAGACGACTGAGAGACACTGGTCTTTAAAGCCAAGTGACATAATCAGAGTTGTGTTTAAAGTAGGTTTTTCAAGAGATTAAGTTTGTATTTTTTTCCCCTCTAGTGAGTCATTGTGAGTAGTCCCTCTAGAAGGGTTGATATTGGAATTACTGGAGAAATATTACTTAGAAGGAGGTAGCCTCCCTCACAAGGCTGTCTGGGAATAAGGAATATAATGTGATTTTGAGTGTTTTTTTTTTGGGGTGTTTCCATGAAAAGACTGCCCAATCCCTTGGGGTTGATCTCTGAGAAAGAAAGGGTGTGATGGGTATGGGTCCCTATATTGGTAGATGCTGGAAGTAGTACTAACCAGTACCGATGGAGCTCAAACAATTAACTGGAGACATGTGACCACACTTGTGCCCAGGTTTGTGGATAAGCACACACAGGGGACATATATTTGCCAAGACCAAGATCATCTGGTTGTATTTCCCAGTAATCTAGAAAGAACAGAGAGAATGTGATCTTCTAACTGCTCATAAGATCTGAAAGAAGGGACATTTATCCCACTTGATTTCCCCTCTTGAAACAGAATTATTTAACTAACTTAAAAATAAGTCTTACAAGAGTGTTTTATAATGAGTGTTCTTTATCTGGTTTTGTTCTTTCCTGAGCACCAGAATCTTGATGATCATAGCCAGGTGTGTCCTGTTCAAGTATCTGTATATAAATGATATTCAGAGGGGTGCTTTATGAAGAAGACAAAAAGACTTGTTGACAATGACTTAAACTTCATTCTGAAATAAGGACAGTTCATAAATACAGTGTATAACCAATATACTTCAAAGAACCCAGAGGTTCAATATGCATTTGATTCTTTTGCACGGAAGTTGCTTAGGAAATCATTCTGGTTTCATCTGGGTTTTTCTCCAGCATGTCCCAGATTGGTTAGTTTCACCCCTTCTGGTCTGTACCATTTGGATTTGCAGTCATTTTGTCTTTTTTTTTTTAAGTTTTTATTTAAATTCCAGTTAGTACACAGTGTTATATTAGTTTCAGGTGTTCAATATAGTGATTCCACACTTCCATACATCACTTGGTGCTCACCACAGCAAGGGCACTCCTTTATCCCCATCACCTATTTAACCCATCCTCTCCTCCCTTTTATCTTGTTAACCTTGAATGTTTTCATGAAGTTTGCTTTTGTCCTCTACCCTCATTTTTTTTTCCTTTGGTGGCTGGATTATCTTTGTTCTGATCACATTGAGGTTTTAAAGTTCCTTTGGTTAAACTTCTCTCTCTCTCTTTCCCTCTGGAGTTGGAACTGAATGTGCATTCCCCCATTTGTTCCTCCATAATACTTTAAGCATCCCTTAGACAATGTGAACTTATCACTATTTTTAAATCATTTCATTCCTAATTTAGGGTAGGATATACTTTGGTTCATGTTTAGTATCGATTCAGGGGTCCCTCTGAACTCAGTAAATTATTTTCAGGGATTGGGCATAACCACCCATGCCTCCAACCTTCAAATGCTGGGACTAGTTCTGCTTCACTGCCTCATCTGTTTAGGAGCTTACCAAAAGTTTCTTTTATGTGTAGTTTAACATTTCTTTTTAAGCAGCAATGCCGGAATTGGCATTTTCTAGATAAATTCTATACAGTGGTAAAGGGCATTGCTTAAAATTTGTGAGCAAAGAATATTTCTCAGTACATTCAGCAAGCTTGAGTTTTGTGTTGTTTGTACAAATTAACCTTTGAGGAGCATCCTGGTAAGGGTGGTCAAACACCTCAGTGTTGGCAGCAATATTTTGGAATCCTTTTTGCTCATTTCCATTTGCTTTTTCTATGATGCATTGTCTTTAGCCTTAAACTCTTGCTGTTTCTTTATAATCTTACTCGTATGCTTTTAGATTTGAACCTTATATATGGTCTGTGATTATCAGGTGTGATTCACAGGTGTGGGCGTATGTTCTTTCTGGGGTTCTTCCTTGTTTGCCTCTCTTCTATAGTTTACCTCCCTCAGCCAATCCCCCTGGAGTCTAATTTCTGGGCATCTAATCCCAATTTTGGGAGCAGAAATGACTAAAATAGGATTTAAGAAAGAGAGAAATTTGGAAATTTGGTCATTGGAGGATGGACAGCTGAAACAAATGGGAGGAGTATTTGAAGTGAGATGAAATGAAACACAAAAATCTAAAAATATTGGTTGACAATAACCTTCAGTTAACTGAAAGATCAATTAACCAGACTTTCCATCCCTCAAACATTTCCATTAACTTTGAAAAATTTCTAAACAAAATCATTAAAAAAACAAAACAGATGGATGAGGTTTGGGACTTCAAAAGAGGCAAAGTTTAATACAAGATTTTAATGGGACCCACCTGACAAAACAAAGATAGGACTTGAACATGTACTGTTGGAAATAAAGAGACAAAGAGAGGCACACAGTACAATGTCTATTGGGCTGCCGAGCTTAAACTAACCTCTCATGCAGTTTATAAAGCACCAAAGCATGCACAGGACATAGAGGACCTGCTTGGAATTAACTTCTGATGTTGCTGACTTCAAAGGCAATCAGGATGTAGACCCCAAATGAGGCAAATCTTCCTATAATAATACAGGAGGCATATTTCATGGCCAAGGAACCAGGAAAAGAGTTCATTGCTATAGATCAGACGAGAAAAATGAAGTATTTTTCTGCCGTGGGGAAGACAGTTTTCCAAACGACTTGCCAGGTCCTAAGGCAGAACCTTCAAACCCCATTGCTGAACCTGAGGGTTAGAGGCCATGGAAAGGAGATAATGTCATTGCCAAAAGTCAGCAGCCAAACTACCTGGATTTTTACTGTCTTTCCTCACAGTTAGTAAACCTTAGGGTTTAACTAGTTATTGCACAATTGACTATCAGACATAATGGAACCTCAGTGGTTAGAAGATTCAGGCTGTGCTGAGCTATGGCTAGAATCATAACCAGACTGTAGGACTGACCCCGAACACATTACCTAAAAATAATTTAAGCTTGCTTCCATCTGGGCTAGACTTGACAGCCAAAGATACTCAACCTGGTAGCAGAGCATAACAGAAAGTGTTTGTAGCAAGTGGCGATTTTACTAGTTCCGGGCACAGTTATGGTTATGGGTGGTCTGTTGATTTTGGGACAGGACATTGGCCAACTGCTTAGAAAGGAAGCAGGGACCAGCCTCCAGGAAGATGGTGCTGGCCAAAATTAGGCCGGGCATCAAGGTCACTGACCACTAGCTAGTGTTAAGAAAAGGGCTCCACTCTGTAACAGTGAATATGCATTAAAAATTGGGATCTAGGCAAGAAGCTTGGTCATCTGAGCTTAATAACTGTGTAATAATTGTGATAGGGATCACCCTGTATAATTGGCCTCCGCAGCAGCCTAATTCCAGAACTTCCTGAATGTGCTAATATACTGGCTGCCCCAGTAAGCAATGGCTCAGGGACCAAGTGGTAGAAGTCTCCTCGGAGGCTGCAGCAGAATAAGGCTTGGAGGAGGGGTTGACCCAGTCCTAGACCTGGCACAAACAGACTTAGATGGGCTGGGCTGCTCTGCAGCCATCTGGAACTCAGACAGTGAGACTTCAGAGGTACTGGCCACATAGCCTGTCTCTTAAACCTTCACTGCTTATGCCTAACTTAGGCATAAGCAAAGTTGTTGAGCTGGATATTCTCTATTTGTCTCTTCGATTATATCCAATACTTTCTCCACTCTGTTCTCTGTCCAGGGAGGTTGAACTCAATGGTATCAACCCATCCCCTTTGCCCTCTGTCTGCTTGCTGGATTCTGCTGTTGGCAAGCCAGGGCAGTCAGAGAGCAGGTGGAAAGAGAGGGTAGGCTGGCTCTCTCCTGGCTGGGACATGGTTTGGGAGTGGCTGCCTTCCTCACCTGAGGCCATATCCCCTGTCAGGTGGCTCTTCCTTCTGCTACAGATCTAACTGGGTTCTGGTAGCTCCAGAACGCCCTCCTTTTGCTTATTTAAGCCTGACTAGTGGTGGCTTCCCCACTGTTTCTTGGCCCCACTCCTTTTTGCCATACGATCTTTGTTGGTTTCCCTTAAACCCACAAATGCATTTATAAATATTCTTTTTATAAAACTCCTTTTGCATCTGCAATCCTGTCTGGACCCAATTAATACAGGAGCATAACCAGATTTAAGTAGAGGGATTTTTTGGTTTTGTTATTAGTACTGACAAAAAACTGGAAACAAACCAAATTTCCATTGCTGAAAAATTGGGTAAATTAGTTATGATATATCATAAAGTGCTATTCAGCCAATAAAAATCATGTTACTTAAATATTTAATATCATGGGATAATACCCAATATATAATGCTAAGGAGAAAAAACGGTATAAAATGGTATGTACAGAATGGTGTCATATACCCCCCAATACATATGTTTATAATGAGGAGAGATCAACAGGGAGAAAATACAGCCAGTTATTACAATTGGTTCTCTCTGGTATGGTTGAAGGTAATTTTGTTTTCTTCTTGTTTTTTTTTACATTTGCCTGACATGACACAATGGACATTATTACTTTATAATCCGAAGAAACATTATAAAAAACAAAATAGAACTACCTGTGATCTGGAAGGATCACTTGTGGGCATTCTGTCATATTTTGAGGGTTGCCATAGGTGTATTTGGCTTATATTCAGGTGAGTTGTCACTGTTGGTAAAGGTCATTGGTCCTTTATACAGAGTAACTGAATGGATGTCCCTTATCCCACCAGATCCCATGGAGATGTGATACCTTTTCATAATATTTACTTTGTTTAGCCCTTCAGCGGTAAGATGAGTCTGTGTCACATATCTAAAATTTTCTAGGGAGGATGCTTGTTCCACCTCAGAGGTCTTTGTGCTGTGGTACAAAGGAGTAAACTTACTACATCTGATGACAAATGGCACATATAACAGCGAAGAAGAGGAATCAAGTAACACATTCACATAGGAAAGCAGAGAAAAGTAATTATCATCTCTAATGTGTTCTTTCTCTTTGAAATGTTGGTTGTGTTGCTTCTCTTTGAAATGTTGGTAATCAGTTGTCTATGGGATTGGGATGGCCCCGCACCTGGACATGTCTGTCCAGTGGGTGTCTCAGGTTTAGCAGGTCTTCTATTAAACTCACTGATTTTTGTTTCTCTCTTTCATGCTACTTTTTCCCTATCATGGTGAATGTTACTATTCTCAACCAAGTCACAGTGCTTTCAGGATGCTACATAAAGTTAAAAATTCAAATCTGATTATTTAAATTCCAGGGTCAGCTCACAATATGATCTATTGAGCTACTGGAATAGACCTTTTAAGAATTGAAGTTCATGTTTGTGCCCTTCTTGGGTGGGTCAGAAGCCTCAAAATATCACGAAAACATCTATGATAAGAAGGTGGCACCCCAAAACTTGTGGGTTAAGGATATGAGTCTGGTCTTCCGTCATGCTATTAAAGCCCATGGGAATCACATTTTCCTTAAATTACATTGTTATTGATCCCATCAGCTCTTTTTTTTTTTTTTAAACAGGTATTGACTTTGGTCCAAGAAGAAAGAGTCTCATGTAGTTAAATAAACACTGAGTGAGATTGAAAAATGCATTTTCCTTCATTGCAATGGCCAGAAATAATCTCGTGTTTATTTATGGATTTGTGTTTTCATTAAATAGAAGGTAGTGAAATGGCAGGCATCTGTTGGTGTTCGTATGGGTGATACCTTTTCTTCTTCACATCTTTCTTCTCCCTGTGGCCACCGTTTTGTCTCCTAGAAGATTGTAGGGCTGCCTCGAAACTCTCTGCTAGGACTTCCTTGGGCCCCTTTAAGCCTCCTCCAGGTCCTGCATTGGAATTCACACTTTGTTGCTTTCCAAGTGGGGCTCATCTATAACATTTTAATGAGTGGGGCAATTACTCATGTGCATGAGAAAATCTCTTATAATGCTCGCTTGAGTCCTGTCCAAGTTTGAGGTAAGAGATAATTGTGCCTCTGGTTGGGAACTCCATACTCTGTTTATGGTATTTGGGCTTTGTTTGTCTTTCAGTAACTGTGCGACTTCCCTCCCTCCTTGCCGACTTTTATGGAAATGATCTTCCTGCTGCCTGAAGTGTGTCATTCTGCATCTTGCCAAGCAGAAAACCTCTCCATAGAGAAAATGACCCATCTCTTCCCCTCTGTAACCATCTGACTTAATTATGCACTGCACTTGGCCCCTGGAGAGCCCAGTGAAGAACACGAGGAAGTCCTGGCTTGATCGCCAAGCCCTAGGGTCTTTGTCAATTATCATCTGGCACCCACGAGTCTGGCCAAATTTACAGGCATGTCTGTCTCTCAAAACATGTCAGGCCTGAAGAGTGAATCACTTTTTTTTTTTTTGGAGCCGCTGTAAGTAGAACAATCTTTTCCATTAAAACTCACTTTACTGTCTTCTCAACACCCCAGAGCCTCTTGAACACACCTTCCACTCCACGTGTGATGCCTGGGAGACTGCAGTTGAATAACATCCCTCCTTTGCCAGGACTCCTGGCATGTATGGAGGCGTTGCAGTCTAGAGGAAAGGACACAGGCTTTGTAGGCAGACAGGGGTGGGTTTGACAGGCCCATTCTTCTCTCGGCTAACTGTGAGCCCTTAAGAAAGCCGTTTATTTCCCTTCTCCTCCATTTTCTTACCAGTGCAATGGAAGTAACAATATCTACCTCATAGCGTTGTTGTCAGGTAAAATTAAGATAATGCATTCAAAAGTAATTTGAAAATTAAAACAAAAATATTAATGAATCTAATGAATAAGAAAAGCAGCAATCATTAACCATAGTCTTTATCTTTCCCCACTCTGCTCTCTAAGGGAAAAAGAAAATAGCTTTGTTCTCATCTCTTTTTATTAGGATTTCCTACCATAAGATCCCATCAAAGGCATATTTTCCTAACAAGTTTTGAGGACCAGATTTGCAGGGTTGTATACAAACATCATACCTACTGAGATGCTTCTTTTGACCCTGACCTCCAGTATTTCAAACAAACACATGATTTCCTCCCACTATTTTGAATGTTTCTTATCTTTTTGAGGGGGCAGTAGCATAAGTCTGTTCATGCCAGTGCCTGTCATACACCTTTGGGATTATTTGCCAGCCTTTCCCAGTGGGCTTTAAGACAAGACAGGGTCTGGATTTCATTCATCTCAGTTTCCCCAGTTCCCAGCACAGGGGCTAGGGCAAAGGAGGAGGTCAGGTTGTGACTCTTGGCGGAGGAAAGAAGGAAGGAAGGAAAGCAAGAGAAAAAGGAAAGGAAGGAAGAAATCCAGACTCGATATTCTTAGAAGTATAATCAAGGGGCACTTGTAACTCTCTATGGAAGCAGTCATACTGGGAAAACCTATTATTACACCCTGGCTTCAAGTGTTGTTTTCATATTTGGGAGGAAATACATTATTTGTGTTTTGGATTAGCCCCATCAATCTGGTCTCTCCGTTCCTGTCCCAGACTTCCCCTGGAGTTGTGTGGGCAGAACGAGGAGGTCCCTGGTTTGAATTGGTAACTAAAAGCTAATGGATGTTTTCCTGCTCAGAACTAGCAACTTGTAGCTGCTGATGGAGGAGATGGGGTGGGGGGCCCTCCAAGTCAGGATTCTTGGACTTCTGCCTTACCCTCAGCACCGCATGTAGCTGCCTGCATTATGGGAAGACTCTGGAAGTTGGAAGATGGCAGCCAAACAATGCTCTAAATGGGTTCATATATATAAAATATCTATATAGATAGATATATAAAATGTCAATCAGGATTCAAATATCTGTTTTTGATGGATTTCCCCATGGAAGTGAAAGAGTCAAGCTGTTTGTCTTGCTTTTCATACATGTCACAGGGGACACTTGTTCCTGTCTTAAATAATCTTTGCTAAAATTTGCAACTGGACCAGACACATGACAGTGACAGGAAGAGAGCATTGGTTTCAGTGTCAGAGGAACTAGGTTTTAATTCCAGCTCTGCCACTAACTGGCTGTGTGACTCTAAGCAACCACTCTGAGACTCAGTTCTTTCTCTTCAAAGTGGGGACGATAATACCTACTTTTCTAGCTTGTGAGGTTTAAATAATTTGATGTACGTAAAGCATAGTGTGTGGCCCACAAAAAATCCTCAGCATGTGTTTGGAGGGGCTGGGGATAATGATGATTTCTTTGCCATCTTTTAAAGGCCACAGATGGGAGTGCCTGGGTGGCTTACCCAGTCAAGCATCTGCCTTCGGCTCAGGTTATGATCTGGGGGTCCTGGGATAAAGCCCTGAGTCTGGCTCCCTACTTGGCAGGGAGTCTGCTTCTCCCTGTCGCTCTGCCCCCTCTTGTGTGCTGTCTCTCACTCTCTCTCTGAAACAAGTAAATAAAGTCTTAAAAAAAACTATTAAAAAAATAAAGGCTACAGGTGGCCTGAGAATTGGCATGGGCTGCAGGTTTCTAATCCTTTAGGAGAGATGGACAATAATGCCAGCTATGCCAGAAACATGTGGCGCTTCTCCAGATGGCTAACAATCCCAAGCAACTTCAGGTGGATCCCAGATTAGTAGGATAATGCATATAGTCATATACTGTTTTGTAAACACATGCACACCAATAGTGACGGTTTTTCTTTTCCCCCAAAATGGAAACAAACAAAAAAATAAGCTTAAAATCTCTCCATCCTGATAAATAACCTGACCACGTGTTTTTAAGTTCCCTCCCAACCCTGATCCATGTGCAGATGCTTATTTTATATATTGATGGAACCAGAATGCAGGAACTTTTCAACATTCTTCTTTCTAAAGCTAACCTGTCTGTTGAACTGACTGATAGCCTAAGGTCTAGACAGGGCAGGCATGGGGGACCAGGCTACTCTTAGGGCTGGGACCGTTCATGCATCGTTCTTGGAGTAGGAGCTGAGGCAGCCAGTGTCTCTCTAGAGCGGTGATTCTCAACTGGGGCAATTTTGCCCCCCAGGGGACATTTAGCATTGTCTGGAGACATTTTTGGTTGTCACAACTAGTGGAGGGTGGGCTACTTGCATATCGTGTGTAGAGGCCAGGGACGCTGCTAAACATCCCAGAATGGAAAGGACAGATCCCCATGACCAGAGCATTACTCAATCCAAAGTGCTGGTATTGCTGAGGTCGAGAAACCCTGCTCTAGAGAAAAAGAACTGGAGGAATGCAGCCAAAGAACCCTCTGAAAGTACACACAAAATTGGTATGTATATGGATTTCAGAGAGAGTCTGAAGCTTTTATGAGATTCTCAAAGAGCAAGAATGGTTCAGAAGCTGGCCGTAATGTAAACAAATGGCTCTGGGGTCTGTTGAACTTGAGTGTAACCAAATGGATAGCATCACATTCATGTTCCCCTCAGAAGAGGTGGTGGTCAGCGTGGGACATAGGAAAACTGAGTCAGGGAGGCAAACCTGGGCTCTCTTCGGAGGAGTCTGTTCTCTGACAAGCAAACAACTATTGATAATCTTCCTGCTGGATCTGTTATCTGTGGTAAAGACCAACATCTTTATCTCTCAGAAACTCATGTTATTAAGCGTTTAAATCATGTTAACTAGACTGGCTGTGGGTCTGTGCTCAATAAGGATTTTAATTTCTCTTCAATCTAGATTTGTCTACAGTGTTACTATAAATTCATTATCAGGCCCCTATGGGGCGGGGGTATTATTAATTTGTATCCATATTGCTTAATTGCCATGGTGTTAATATTCACTAATTGTGCGCTATAGTGAGCAGAAGAATTGAACTAATTTTGTCAACACAAGCATGCTACTCCATATTACAGGGACGTTTCTTCTTATAAATAGACATGTTAGTTTTTAGGTTTATGCTTCAAGCTTCTATTAGCTTGATTAGTGTGATTTGTCCTTCCTAAATCTGACTGCCTTTAGGACAAGGCAAGATTGAGTTTCAGAGTCTGCAGAAGGCACAGGTATGTTGTATATACAGTGCTCTGTAGGACGTCTCGGGAGAGGGAGCCTCAGTTAGCATTTTCCTGGTAATACCCTTTAACTCTCTATGCCTTTATTCATCCTTAATATTGGGTACCAAAGGGCGACTCAAAGAGGCTGATATGCTAATTCCCAGATTGTTTGCTATCAGATCTACCCCTTGCCGCTCCCCTGCTCTGCTTCAGGTTGAAGTCTGTGCCTCCCAAGCTCACGTGCAAGTTGGCTTGTGGCTGGGCTTAGCTACTGGGAAGTACTGGCAGGAGATTGGAAAGTGGACAGAATGGAAAATCAAGGGAATTTCTCCCCATCTAAGCCTTATGCAACATCTCCAGCAGTGGTAATACTTCCTCTATGGCTTCTGGAGGATCCAGGTTTTGTGAAGACGAAAGCTTATTACAATTTGGGGGAAACTTCTAAGGAAAAAGAATACAAAATTAGATCCAGAGCTTTAGAAGGACCCAAGAGGACAAGGACCCCTGAAGCATAAGTCTCATTAGCTTCATGATAAATCTGTCCCTGCTGAGGCTCAAGCTTCTGCTAGGTGGCTGACCCCCTGGTCTGCCTTTGTTATTCTAGCCTGGAAGTGGTAGCAGCTTCCTGCTTCCTCGGTCACCTCACCATCATCCGCTTAAATGTCTCAATTTCTCCATCATCTGGATTATTAAATAATCAATTATTTTAATTGAATTCTGTCTGTATTAAGTAGAATTATTTCCTTTTTCTTCTGGTTGGACCCTGACTGATAAAATGAGTTAAATCAATGTGGGGGGAAAAAAAAAACAACCTTTGGTAAAATTATTTTTGTTATCCACCATACATAATGAGAAGACTTTTTTTTTCCTTCTTGATATAGTTAAATAACCAGTTAGAAGTAGCTCAATGCTGTAGAAAGTTAAGGTAGGTCACTCATCTCTCCTAAAAATTTTGGGGTACTTTGGTGAATTTTACATAACTGCTCCAAAGGAGCTCTTAATCCTCAAATAATCAGAGAAGGACATTTTGATTTTGGAGAGCAGGGCCGGATAAGCTGGGAGTGCTGACAGCCTGACGATTCCTTCATATCTCCATATGCATATCGAGAGGCACTCAGCCACCAAGGAACAGTTGTAGCCACTGAGGAATGTATGATCTAGTAGGAGAGACAGACCCCAATGTGTGTTTTCACTATATTGTGAAGTGTTGGATGCCATGTGAAAGAGGTGGTATAGCAGGGGGTGCAGTGAGTGTTTTTGCTCTGAAGGTAATATTCTCTGTGCTTTATAAAGACAGCAATGAGGAGGAAATTCTGAAAAGGCAAAAGAAGCAAGCAGGAAGACTGGTTACAAAGTAAAGGCAAAAGCCCAGGCAAGAGTTTTTGGCCAGGAGCTTTGGAGTTAGGAAGGAGGGAAAGAACTGATACAGCTCAGTACAAGTGGGGTAAAATAGAAGGAGAAGTCAAGGGTGCCTGAGCTTTTTACCTTGAGAGGAGAGGATGGCAGTGCCACCACCAAGGCAGCAAGCTTTGGCAGATGAGCAGGTTTTGATGGGGAAGTCGGAAGTTTGGATTTGGACAGCTGTGTTTGAGGCCTGTGTAGGACTAGCAGGTCCTACAGGGATTCCATGAGGGGGTTGGCTTTGCTGTTTTAGAATCAGGAGAGAGAGAGAGTTGAGCTAGAGTCAAGGAAGAGTCTGTGTTCTTGTGGAAGTAGGAAGCATCTGGAACCATGGTGGGCTGCTGTGGTATCTCCTAGGAAGAGGGTTATGGAAAAAGAAGGGGCAGTGGGAAAAAACTCAGAAAGCCCACACCCAGAGATGGGCAGAGGAAGAAGAGTCAGCAAATGTGAACTGGGGTGGGGGGGTAGGGGTGGGCAGGAGAGTTGGAGGAGTGTTAGGAAGCTAAGAGAGGGGCAGCTTTCCAGGAGGGGCCAGTGGTCGAAGTGAACACTAAAGTGGGCCAAGTAGGGTGAGACCCTGTTGGATTTGCAAAGGTATTAGTGACTTGCCCAGAACATTTCAGTCTCATGGGGAATGCAGAAAGAGATTTCCAGAGAATGAAGGGTGACTACCAGGTAAGATGCAGCAGTGGGTGTGGGCTACTTTGAGCAACATGCAGTGGTATGTGGAAGGAGACAGTTGGTGTCTGAATGAGGGCATGAAAGTTTCCAGAGTGTTTGCAAATGAGAGGATGAGAGTCAGAAGATAGGAGGAGAGATAATAGTTGGCAATGAACAATATCTTCATCCATGAATGCCCTTACTTTCCAAGCAAGAGGTTTGGAGCAGAATCTCAGTCCTGTCCGAACTGGGAATATCCGAATATCTGTGATCATGAGCCATGATTCTAGAACCCAAACTGTTCCTGGATGGTAAATTAGCTGTGCTAATTGTGGTAGCTATGTTCAGAGCTTTGGGCCATGAGTGTTGTGCTTTTGCTATCTAGAAGATGTAATTTAGCCTCTAGGTGAGATAGGAAATAAAAGAGTGATGCACATGTGCTTAAAACAAATACTGATGTCTCCGTTCTGCATCATAACTGCTGTCCTAGAGAGAAAGAAATTGTCAAATAATCTCTGGGCCTGGTAGATTCCAACTGGAAGCTGGGCTCTGGGCCAGTGCAGCTTGTCGAACCAGGTTACATGGGAATGTGCCCAAGGCTGCTGAGAACAGGCAGCTTTTCGGATCAGTGTGTATGGGCTTGTTAGACTTAGGCTGGTTTTTGCTTTCCTTCAAAGGGACACCTGAGCCTCTCGTGTAGGTAATAACTCTGGGTTCGTCCTCACTGCTCTGTTTGCTTTGGTTACTGGTGCTCAGCAGAAGAAGCCTCTGTTTTGGTGAATGGATCTTTTCTGAGAATATGCTTGGCAAAAGCCTTTTCCACTGTAATAATGGTGGCTACTACTTACAGAAGAGCCACTCTGTGCCTGATGCTCTGCCAGGGACCTTGTGTACATCTAGCTCATAGCAAACTGGCCAGGTTGGTGTTATGATTGCCATCTGACACAGGAGGAAAATTTGACTCCATGAAGTTCGCTGAGTTTCCTCATATCTTCCAACTGATAAGTTGTAGAGCTGCGGTTTTTGTTGGATCTTTCTCTCTCCGAGCCCACCATTCTGTACTGCTCGCTTCCCACTGGGTCCTGGGTCCTGATTCTTCAATGTGTGTCCACTCATGTGGTGCTAAACATCCCCCACAGTAGCCTACGTGGAAAGTTATTAGGCCACATGATTTCCTCCTCTATTGTTGTTTTCAGAACAGATAGATGTTCCACACAAAAGTAGCAAAAAAACTCCTCCTAACTTGCCTCCTTGCCTTCAGTATCTCCCCCAACAATCTGCCTTCACAGTGGCCCAGAAGGAGCTCTGTTAAAGTCCATGTCACTCCAATGTCTGAAAGCTCTCAAGGGCTCCCCATGCCTATTGGACAAAGGCCAAGCTCCTTGCCTTGGCCCACAGGGTGGCACTTTATGACTTGGCTCTTGCACACAGCTCGAGTTGCATCCTCCACAGTCTTTGTCTCCAGACGACTCACTGTTTTTTCAAGCAAGAAATTCAACAGGTTCCCATGCCCCTTTACCTCTCTGAGTCTTTGCTAAAGATACTCCTTTTTCTTGACAAGTTGTCACTCTCTTCTCTGCTTGGTAATGCAAATGGCACCTCTTTTTTTTTTTTTTTTAAAGATTTCATTTATTTATTGGAGATAGAGCAAGAGAGAGTGAGCACAAGCTGGCAGGGGGTAGGGGGAGAGAGAGAAGCAGACTCCTGCTGAGCAGAGAGCCCAATGCGGGGCCCAGTCCCAGGACTCTGGGATCATGACCTGAGCTGAAGGCAGACACTTAACAACTGAGCCACCCAGGTGCTCGCGAATGGTGCCTCTTCCATAACACTGTCTTTGACTGCCCAGATAGAATTGTTCTAGGATATTTCACATTGAATTTTCCTTGGTTACATGTCTGACTTCCCTAAAGTTGGTGAGCAAAAGATCTGTACCCCATGCTCTGCTCGAGGTCAGCTTTGGGCCTGACATATAGCTTGGAACTCAGTAAGTGTAGTTACATTGGGACCCATTGTATTTGCACTTGGCATTGAGTTTGATGATCTTAGAGTGGGGGGCCTCATCTTTATCATGATGTTTAAAACTGAAACTGGCTGGAGATGGCTGGGGTGGAGATGGGACATCTATCTAACCTTTAAGTTAGACTAGGTTTAACCATTCATGAAGAACTACAATACCTGTGCTATTTCTCTTCTAACTCCAACGATGCCTTAGGAATCATATTGAGAAAGTTTTATACTGGGAACATTTTATGGTCCCCTGAAGAAAGATTGTAGGTACTTAATTATACAACCTTAATTAAGTCTCTGAAATTATAGTTAATCATTGTCCTCATAGAAGTGGGGCCCCAATATCATCTTTCCCTTCCCCCTTGAATCTTATCATGGTGTTACACATGTATCACATCAAGTATCTTACTCTGTATTTCAGGTAGGCACTCCTAAACCTTCATTAAATTTTAAAGCTCTATTACCATGGAGCAGGGATTAACCTTACTTCCAATTTACAGATGAAGGAACTGAGGTTTAATTCAGTTTTCAAAGATTTTATCCTTTGTAAATCATTCTTCATTTTTTTTACTTGTTACACTGATTCTATCATAGCTAGAGGTCCAGAAAATGACCATTTTAGATGCCACTCTAACTACTGTGTCACTTCTAATACCCTCACGAAGGAGAGATGGCCTCCTCCTCAGTCGTTATGGTCTCTGGCTTTTACTTTAGGCACTGTGTACCTCTCTGTGGGGGCTGGAGGTTGTGTTGATTCCTCTTTGCACATATGAGTGTTAGTGTCTGGCACATACCACGTGCTTGATGCTATGTGCCTTTCTTCCAGAGCTGCTTTACCTACTCTCTTTGTTGGATTTCTAATTAAAACAATTTTGGAGGGGGGCAGGAACCTGGCTGGTTCAGTCAATAGAGCATGTGACTCTTGATCTTAGGGTTGTGAGTTCAAGACCCATGTTAGGTGTCGAGCTTACTTAAAAAATTTTTTTTTTCTTTCAAAATTTAGCTTCTGGGGTTTTGAGTGTGTTCATGACTGGCCTTAGAAAAATCTTTCAAGTAGGCGTTCTGACGACTATTTCAAGCAAGGAGGAGAAAGCATTCCATAGTGAATGAAACATTCCAAAGTGGCAACGTGCTCTGAGTGGCTCCAATGCCTCCTGTTCTCTTTTCTTGCTATTATGTAAATTGGGGAGGTGTACTCTGTTACTTCTTGGCCCATCCACTATCACTGATGATCTCCACATGGATGGTCTTTTGGCACCATCTGACTTGTCAGCACTGCCCAATTCCCAGAGTCCTGCGGTGGATGTCATGTCGTTTCATCCACTCCCAGAGTATCAGATCTAGGGGGGCCCCTAGAGCCCATCTGGTCCAATGCTCCCTCATTTTCCAGAGACAACTCAGTGAGGTCTAGGTGGGGAGGAGATTCTTATAAGGTAGACAGGAGTTAGAGCACAGCCAAGAGTGGATACCCCTCCTCTCCCCAACCCTCAACTGATGCTGTTAGTATCTTTTCTTACTTTCCCTAAATTTCGGTTTATTATTATTCCCTTGTTAATGTCAACCCCTGATAACTTCCACAGTGAGCAAGCATCCCTACCAGAGTTTTATCAGTTCATTTTCTGAAGCACACAAGTGCTGGGATTCTTGTGCATGTCCAGCTCCCTCATTAACATCTCTTCTGTGCCTTTGATTCTGCCAAAAAGAAAATGTGATTTCCTTCAGGCATGGTGGAGGGGGAGGGATATTGGGATGATGGGAGAGGCTGGCCTAATCTGCTAAATGGGAAGGGGGTTAAGCTGCAGATACAATGTTTGTTTGGAGGATGTTAAAAAATCCTGATGCTAATTGCAGCGTAGATTCAGATGGCTGCCTCTTTCACATGATGGCATTGGTATCGACATTGAAGCACATGACAGAAAGCTTTGTTTTCTCTCAGACTGTATGCATATATCTTTCCAGAGAATGTAACCAGAGAATTAGTCATGAGAGTCATTGGTCTTGGTAAGACATTACCTGCAAAAGGAGCGCTTGGGTTTCAAAAATGTGGCCAGCATGGGGTAGGAGGAATCCCTACTAAATGAAAGCATGGGAAAAAGGTTTGCAGAACTAAAACTTGATCCCAAGTTTTGACTGAAAGTCAAACAGATTTGCTGTTTTTTTTTTTAAACCCTTCTAAAGGAAAAAGTGAAAAGAAAAGATTTGATTGACTTTTGTTTTTCATTATTCTTCCATTTTACTCATTTCTATACTTCTGGCTTCCAACCGTGACTAGGGAAATTGCCAAAGTATCAGACGAGGTAGTCCCCCTGGAATTTTAGTCTGACCAAAGGCTGAAAATATGAAAACTCCACCAAATGAAAGAATCCAAATTCCAGGCCTGTTGTGCACACCATGAGTTTAGGGGCATTTTCCTCAGACTTTTTAAGGTTATTGTATTTTTTATGTTTTACACAACTAAGTGTTTGAACATTTTCTAGTTCACTGACAGGTCTTAAAATAGGGAAATTGGCAACCAGAAGAAGAGGTGTGGGGAGGTGTAAGGAATGACCACTTTTTAAGCCCTTATTATATTCTACATATATTATTTCATAGAATTCCTGTAAAAGTTCTATGAGGATTCATTTTACAAGTGGGGAAATTGAGTGTAAGTTTACTTGTTGGCTGTGAGTTTCCTATGGTTATGCAACTAATAGGAGGCAGAATTGGGATTCAAAACTCTGATTCTAAAACCCATGCCTTATCCACTTCCTATTTCCTGGTCACCTTTTTGAAAAGAACACAAAATGGCAGTCCTCTGTTTGCCTATCTATGCTAATTTTGGTAATCCCTGAGCTCTGGTTAATTGAGTTTGGTTTCTTAAAGTATTATTAATTAATTAATTTTTTCTAGTAAGTCAGAAACATTGGCCAAGACCTTTATTTTTTTTTAAAGATTTTATTTATTTATTTGAGCAGAGCAAGAGAGAGAGCACGAGTGGGGAGGAGAGGCAGAGGGAGAGCGAGAAGCAGACTCCCTGCTGAGTAGGGAGCCCAACATAGGGCTTGATCCCAGGTCTCTGAGATCATGACCTGAGCCGAAGGCAGACGCTTAATGACTGAGCCACCCAGGTGCCTCAAAGACCTGAGATTCTTAAGTATTTTTAGATGCTAAGCTGGGGTCAGGACTATAGTATTTATGTCTATGAATTAACAATGATTTACGGCACCATGACTTCTCTTTAAGATCATGACGTCAGACATTCTGGAACCACCTTAACCTAGGTAGGCTGCAGTGAGTGGGTAAGCCCTAAATCTATGGTGAAGAAATCAGAGTTTAATTTCCATCTTTGCTACTAGCTTGTTTTGTGACCTTGGGGGGAATTTCTTTCTCCTCTCTGGATCTGAATTTCCCAGTCAAAACAGCAAGAGAGTTGAACTGTAAGATCTGTAAGATAATTTCTGACTCTAACATTCTGGGGTTTTATCACACTTGACTTAAATGGAAGTTTCATGAAGGTAGGGACTTTGTTTATTCACAGCTGTACCCCCAGGACTCAGAACATGTGCTAGCACATAGTTGGCATTTAGTATACACTTTCTAAGTACATAAATGAATCTGCTTCCTTCAGAAACTCAGCATTGATTAGTCTATTATTGTTTGCTCAGTACCCCCCCCTTTTTTTTTAAAGATTTTCTTCATTTATTTTAAATGGACAGGGAGTGGAGGGGCAGAGGGGGACGGAAGGACAAGCAGACTCAGTGCTAAGCACAGAGTCTGTTGCAGGGCACAGTCTCACGGCCCTGAGGTCATGACCTGAGTTAAAAATCAAGAGCTGGACGCTCAACCAACTGAGCCACCCAGGCGCCCCTGTTGAGTACCTCTGTGCAGGGCACCAGACAACTTTGAATCTGTTGCTAACATGGCCCACATCACATACTAGTAAGCATAACTTTTTTTTTTTCATTTTCTCTCAATTACTTTTTTTTTTAGGTCATTAAATGATCTTTTAAAATTGTCAGTATTCAGATTCAGGATCATGAGTCAGGGATCTAGTTAGTCAATTTTAGTAAATCATGCTCCCAGGGTTTATTTCCCAAGAGCTCTCCAATACTGTCCTCATCTCCATTTGAAAGTCCTATAAAAAGTAGGTCAAATGGTGGATGTCTCCAATATTACCACCCCTGTTAGGCTTCAAAGCCAGGAAGAGGTAAAGATTAGTCAAAGGGGCAGCAGAAGTAAACTGCATACTGCTAAGATAATTCTAATACTTGTTTTTAGATATAAATAATTAAATAATAGAAACACTAATTTCAAGATTTTTTAATGGCTTCTTTTGGTAAGATGAAGGAGAGGCAAAGACCAATAAATGGCTTATTCCAAATTCCCCTGGGGAGGGTCACACAAGAAGCTCCCACCAAACTCTTTCCCCATGAATGGTATTCCCAAAACATAGGGTATGACCATGTTCCTCTCCTGTTTACATTCTTCTTTGTCTCTTCGTTGTCAGGGTAAAATTCAAGCTCCTTCATACTTCATCTCTAGAAAGAAAAGCAGGAAGGTATAGATATGTTCTTATGCATTGCCTATGAGTGATATTGCTAGGGGAAGCCATTGCTGTTTGAACCAGGGCACAACTGAGGGCCAACCTTCTCATTTACTTCTGTACTTATTAATTTTCCTTATTCGTCACCTGTTCTTTTACTCTTTCACTTCTTCATCCACTCCATTCTTTTTTCATCTACCCATCCATCCACTCACTTGTTCATTCACTGGTTGGCTAGAGAAGGTCCTCATGGAAGTCATCCAGCCCAGACCTATCCTGTTTGCATACTGAGGGGGGGTCAGTAAGGAGTGGCAGTGGCAAGAAGTGGGAGGTGGAAGAGCTGAATCTTTACCTGGAAACTCTATTTCTTCTCTAAACTTGAAAGGATAGACTAGATTAGCTTTTATCAAATTGGCCTTATGCTGGATATTCTCTAAGATTTAGGATATCCAGCACAAAAGGAGTTCTGTAGTAAAAACAAAACAAAAACTTGAAAAACATTAGGTTAATTAAAAATAAACAGTTCATTAATAAATAATTTTATTACTTAAAGATTTTTACTTATTTGAGAGAGAGTGAGTACACATGTGCACATGATAGGGGGAGGAGCTGAGGGAGAAGCAGACTCCCCACTGAGCAGGGAGCCTGATGCAGGGCTCAATCCCAGGACCCTGGGATCATGACCTGAGCTGAAGGCAGATGCTTAACCGACTGAGCCACCCAGGCACCCCTAATAAAGAATTCTAAAAGATGTCTGAACTGTGGGGCTTATCAGAGCCCCTAATATGCTGATACATGTGATCCTGTCTAAAAGGAGCTGCAGCGTGAAAAGGCTTGGACATCTTGAGAGTTTATGAGCATTCAGAGCAGTTGGGTGTCCTTCCATTTATATAGCCCTTAATGTTTTCAAAGAATGAGCTGGGCAGTAGACTTGGTCCTTCCAGATCCAAAACTGTTGAATTCAATAAAATGCAGTAGTTCCACTAGAGAATAAATTATGTCATTAAATCTTTAAATTTCTGCAGTATATAATTTGATACATTGAAATTGAGCAGAGGCAATGGAGGGGTGGTTGGGTAGGCTTTGGTGATTGAGTAGAAGGGATAACTAAGTCTTTGGCTGTCTCCTTTGCATTATTTGCCTCTTAACAAATTACAAAACAATTATGATGCAGAACCACATATTTCTAGAGGGCAAGTCACCTACCTACTCAATCTCTCCGTCTGCAAAGTGGATAAGAGGAGCCCACAATTATTTTCCAGCACAAGTGGTTGGTGATTTTGTGATTTTTCTCTCTGGTTACTCATTAAGAGCAGGCCCAACCTTGAATACATATGGGAATTAATCATGCCATGGGGAAATGAAACAATATTTGTTTTGATTATGCCACTACTAATTAGGTAAGGTTCACCCTGACCCTGGCTGAATGGTGCGGGCAGGGGCTTGTAACGTGAGAAATAGATCCAAACGAGAGTGCATTACTTGAGCAGAGAGTAGGAAGCACTTAAGTTCAGATCTTTTGAATTGGGGTATGACTAGGATAGTTTCTGGAAGGGTGAAACCAACTTTGGTCAAGTACAGGTCTGCTAAGCTGGTACTTCTATATTCTTATTTAAACCATGGTCTTTGCCATGTACTTTTATTTAATGCAATGCAAATAATAAAACTAATATAACCGCCATCACTTAGGGAACGCCTACTAAATGCCATACGTTCTTCTAAGAACTTTACAAATAGTACTTTATTTACTCTTTATAACAATCCAGTAGGGAGCTATCATTTCTGTGACAGATGGGAGGAAAATCTTTCTTGAGATCCCACTTGATTGCATGAGGATTCAAACTCATGCCTGCCTGACTTCAGAGCATTGATGTGCCGGCAAATGTTCAACAACCAGCTACCAAGGTAATTACAGAGCTGGGAAGAGATGTGCACAGTTGGCTTCACGGAGCTAAAAGGCCCCAATACCAACAGATCGCTGCAACAGCTATGCTTTTAGCCCTCTGCCTGACCCATTTGCTCATATTCAGGGTCACTGAGGAGTTCTGCTCAGTTTCTGGGTTTAAAACTGAATATGTAGGGACATACTGTCAACTTCAGGCTTTTCAGATTCAGGAGTCTGGAATTTTCTCCTGTGGACAAGAAAATAGAAAGGAGACATTAACGTGATGATGAAAATGATGATCACGAGGATCATGATGATGACACATAGCCTTAGCAGTGGTTACAAGGTAACTTTTTTTTTTAAGAATGTTGTATGTGCTAGGTATTGCTCTAAGCATCCTGAGAAGTGACAGAATGGAGTGCTTAAGGGCTTGGCTCTGGAATTAAGACTGCCTGTGTTTAACTTCCACTCCATGTGTGCTTGTTAGCTCTGTGATTTTTGGACAAGGGATAGTATTAGTACCTACCTAGTAAGATTGGTGTTGCTTAGAACAGAGGATTTTTATGAGATCCGGAAGGTAACGTAATGGTAACTAAATGTTCCTTAAATGCTAGCTGCCATTATGTTACCTTCCTGATCTCATATAATCCTCACATCAGCCTTCTGAAAATGTATTATTCCCGTTCACCGAAGAGAAAACTAAGAAATTGAGTGGTTAAGGAAGGGTTTGGGCAGGGACTGGAACTCTGGTCAGTGTAATTATAAAACCTGTGCTTTTGTCTTTTAAGCCATATTGGATATATTTTACAGATTAAAAAGGTGAGGCTCACAAGCATTGTTTGTTAAAGGTCAAATGGCTAGTCAGTAGCAAAGTCAGGATTTGAGCATGGGAGACTCCAGAACCGTGCTATTTTTTGAAACTATTAGAACATCATCCTTTGTGGAGGTCTCATTGGTGACAGACCTTGAAGTTGAACTTTCTCAATCTCTTTCTCTCCCATGAGCTGCCTCTCCAGTACCTTCTGAGAATCTATATTTGCATCTATGAATATATAGCAAATACGCACTTGAATTTGGACTGTGTGTGACATGCAGATAGCAACTCATATTTATACATAGTGACATTTTCACCTCAGATTAACTGAGGCAATGGATAGAAATTTATAATAGCCTCAGTAGCAAAGGCCCAAAAGAAGGAGGGAAATTTGGGTCAGGATTTGCAAAGAAGAAATAGACCTTCTTTGTGTAATTGCCTCTTTTTCTTTTCCCCTGACCCTTCATCTTCTTCTTTTCTTCTATTCTTTCCTCTGCATACTAGTGTAATGCAGAGGAAGTACTTGGGCTGTGGAATCTCACGTATTCATTTAACCAGTGTATATTAAACACCTAGGATATACCAGACGCTGCTCCAGGTAATAGAGAAAGAGCTACCAACGAAAATGGGCAATATCACTGCTCTTGCAAATTTTTCATTTTGTTAGTAGGAGACAAATAATAAATGATTCTAAAATATGTTAGGTGGTGATAAATGCTTAAAAGAAAACTAAAACTGGATAAAAGACAGAGTGATGATGGGGTGCTATTTTATATAAATTCACCAGGGAAGCTCACTCTGATGTTTGAGCAGAACCTTGAATGAATCCATGTAGATATCCAAAGGAAGTTCATGCCATGTACAGAGAAAGCAGGTATGAAGACCTGGAGGTAGTAATGTGTCTGTCATGTCAGAGGAATAGAATGTAGGTCTGTGTGGCTGGAGTGGAGAGAACAAGGGAGAGAATGGTAGGAAATGATGTTCCAGATAGTATATGGCTGTGTAGCAAACTATAACAGTGGATTAAAACAATCATTAGTATCTTTGATCATTCTATGGGTTGACTGGGCTTGTCTGGGTGTTTTTTCTTTAGAGTTGCTCATGTGATTATACTCAAATAGCATTTGGGGATGGAGACGTCTGAAGGCTTGAGTGTGCTGGGAGAATAAGATAGCTTGCTTACATGGCTGCAGGATCTCTGTTGTAGTTGTTGACTGGAGTGCCTACCCAGGGCCTTGTTGCTATCATGTTGTCTGGGATTCTAACAGCATGGTGGCCTCAGGGCACTGAACCTCTAACATGGTGGCTCAGGACTCCCAGATGCCTTGCATGCTAGTCAAAGCTACTAGTCCTCTTAAAGACTGGCCCTGGGACAGGCATGGGATCCTTTCCATCATATTCTTGTTCATACTGTACACTGATTCAAAGGGAGGGACAATAGATTCCACCTCTCAGTGAGATGGGGGCCAGTTTTCATCCATCACAGAGGAAATTAGAAAAGTAATGAGGGGCCAGATCCTTGCAAGCCATGGGGAAGACTTTGGACTGTGTTTTTCTGAGTACAATAAGAAGCCACTGAAGGGCTTTGAATGAAGAATGTCATGACCTAATTTATGCTTTACAAAGATCACTTTGACTGAAATCAGACAGTGATCAGACTATATAGTGATGAACGTGGAAACAGACCAGTTAGGAGGCTTTCATAAAATTCGGCGAGAGATGATCATGGTGACTTGGGTTAGAGGATAGTGGGATCATGAGGTGTGTTCCAATTCAGCATATAATCTGAAGGGAGGAACTTCAGGATCTGCTGATGGATTGATTAGATGTGAGCTATGAGAGAAGTAGAGCAGTAAAGAATACCCCCTCTGGTTGTTTTGGCCTTTGTGGAGGGGAGCACAGAACTCTTCTTTTTAAGATTAGGAGGACAGATGAAGGATTAGTGTTTTGAGGGATGGGTTTGAAGATCAGTGTTCAATACTTGACATATTAGGTTCAAGTTGCTTATTGAATTTCCAAGTGAAGAAGGCAAATAGTTGGTTAGATGTGCTAGTCTGGAGTTCAGAGGAGAGGTTGGTCCTGGAGGTATAATTTGGGAATCATCAGTAAGTAATTGGTATTTAAAAAATCAAGACAATACAATAATGTAGGAAGTGAGCGTATAAAGAAAGAAGAGAGTAAGTCTGAGGCTGAAGCCCTGGACCCACTGTATGTTTACAGGTTGGGAAGATGAGGAGATTCCAGCTCGTATGTGTCTGGTGAGATAGGAGGTAGCAAAGAGAGACCAAAGGAAGAAACTGTTTTGAGGAGGAGGGAATGATCTGTTGTGTCCATCACTATGGAGAATGACCATTGGTTTTTGGCAGCATGGCCCCAGAGATTGTCTGCATCCCAACTCTTAAGTTGACCTTAAGCAAGTTATTTCTCCTCCTCTGCTCCTTGGCTTCCTCTTCTGAAAATGAATATAATAACACTGATCTTAAAGAGTTGTGATAATCATTAAATTAAATAAGATAACATATATTTGTGTGTTATATGTTTGTGTGTATTTTTTTTTTACTTAGCATCATTCCTGACACATAATAGTAGTCAAAAAGTGTCCATCAGTGTCCATCATCTTCCCTTTTATAAAATGCTTAAATATTCGATCAAGCCACAGGAAATTGCCAATTTTGAGCCATTTTTAACCTATGAAATGGCAATTTCATATGGTTCAGTTTAGTAACTGAATTCCAAAACGGGCATGCTTTTACTAGCCTATTCTCTTGTATTAAGATTTCCTAATTGGACATTTCCCACTTAATAAACTCTCCAGAAGAACGCTGGTTTCTAAACTGCTCTTCAGTTCTGTCCTTGTTGCATATGCATTTTCATGTTGGCACCACATCAAGGCCCACCACAAGGGCCCAACTTCATCCACATGTACCACTCAGCGTTTAGAAAATAGGCGTGTGAGCTCCACTCTTCTGATCTACTTCCTGAGGCCTTGCTGTGACGCTCATACTTTCTGGGAAGGTCTGTTCATTCCTATCAGACACTCTTGGCTGCAATTTGGGGAAACTGCCACCAAGTGGACGTGGTGACAGCTCAAGCGATGACCACATGCGCCACGCTTTTATTTTACTACAAGTGTTTTCTCTTTTGACATCCATGGGCTTTCCTAGTTACTATTGCTCACAGATCTGGTTAACTAGCTGCCCAGTTTCTTCCCACATCTTAGCTCAGGAGAAACATAGCCAAACAAAATATAACAAAATGAAATTATCTTCTATTCTCCAAAATTTGGCAGAAACTAGAAGAGAAAGTGATTAAAGTCTATCAACGGCATGATTTCCCAATGATGTGCTTTTTCCAGAGGCATTTTTAAACCACCTGGCTACCTCTCTTTATCTTAGCTTCTTGCCCTGGAAACTTGAATTTACTAATTAGCTTACATACTTAAGCTAACTCATTAAGGCCTGAATTGGACACTGGCCTTTCCTCTCACTCTAAAAGACCCCCTTTAAATGGGCCATACTCCCATTTCCACAAAACAGCATGTGAATCTATTTAAAAACAAGCCCAAGGGGTTCAATGAAAAAAACAAGTTTTCTTATTTTTTTCTCTACCATTCTAGCAATAGGAAAAATATCTTTAAGACTTCAACAAGAAAAAGTGAAGAGTTTTAAATAAAATTATCCTATGTGGTGTATATGGTTACCAAGGGTTCTGGGAAGGAATACATATTGAGAAAGAAGACCCTGCAAATGTGTTCTGAGCTTCCTATCCTTAATGGGAGAGGAGGGAAAAGCAGCTGATTTCTGTCTGCCAGCCTATGACCCTGTTTATGTCTCACATGATCTAGAGGGCAGGTAATACCTACATCTTACAGATGAAGAAGGGGAGGCTCACAAGGGTTAGTTGGCTTGTTAGGTCAAACAGCTGGTAAGTAGCAAAGCCAGGATTCAAACACAGGTCTGTGGGACCCCAGAACCCTACTACTTTCTTGAAAATATCAAAACATCGAAAGAGTCTGAAGAAGGATTCTAGGGGTTCTTTGGATGCCCCTTCCTTTTTAAAATAAGGGTTGAGTTATGATGAAAGAAGGGTTTTTATTTGCAAGAACCTGCCTGCAAATGACACAAGTCTCCAAGAGAGCCAGAGAGAAGCAAAATTTGTCATTGTTCATCTAAGGCATAATGGCACAATATTTAAGACTTTGAAATGGAGCTAAATTTCTATCCAGAGTAAGCTTGGATAAATCACTTAACTTCTCTGATTTTCAGTTTCCTCATCTGTGGAATTAGGGATGGTAATTATTAGTACCTACTTCCTAGAGTGTGTTGTGAGCAGTAACTGAATGTGTAAGATATTTGATTCTAGTACCAGAGAGTAGTCAGCCTGTTAGTTATTAGTGTGGTTTGTAGTCCAGATACCACCATCGCCTACCTCTAATTATGCATAGGGAGCAGGGGAAAGAGCATTGCCTCTTGCACAATTGTTGGATAAGTTTTAATGTTGACATGTGTCTTTTGGTCTCCTTTTGCTTCAGGAACGCAGGATAAGTAAGTGCTTTAGGAAGCAAATCTTTTAAGTAACTTTTAGCCTACTCAGCTTAGCACACCTAATAGGAGGAAAATCCCCATATATACATAGACTCTCCAATTCATCTCCAGTACTACGAAATATATCAGGACATCTGCATTTACCATCCACTTAACCTCCTTTTCATCTTCCTTATCGCTGTGCATGAATAGGAAAAGCCCTAGACTGGCGTAGGGAGCATTTGTTGATTTGCTTCTCCGGCATCTGTTGTCTCCTTCTTCCTTCTCAAGAGCTCCTGATTTCCTACCAGGTTTCATATAGTTCCACAGAAGCTGCCTGCTTCTCTTGCCTTGGCCTTTATGATAGGTTTCAGGAGGCATAACCGAAATTATTCGTCAGAGTGAATCTAGGGATTTTTCCACGAGTGTTGGGACAAAAACTTTCTTGGGGGATGTGGATGAAAAAACACAGGCTCTTGGCATTACAGACAGCCAGCTTGCAGCCATGATGGAGGCTGGTCTTAGGGCAAATTTGACTTTGCACAAAGCAGAGGGGAAAGATGGCGAAAGTCGGGTTCTTGATCATATCATTGACTCATCCAGCTTCTTTGAATCCAGCACCATTTCTTGACTTTCCCATTACAGAAGTCAAAAACTTTTTTTTAAGAGAGGGAGGGAGGAAGAGAGAGAGAGAATGAGAGAGAAGGGGCAGAAGGAGAGGGAGAGAAAGAATCTTAAGCTGGGTGTGGAGCCCTACATGGGGCTTGATCTCATGACCCTGAGGTCATGACCTGAGCTGAAATCAGGAGTCAGACACTTAACCAACTGAGCCTCCCAGGTGCCCTTCAAAAAACTTATTTTTAATGTTAAAGCTTTGCAATTGAAAGTCCCAACTGACATAATTGGAGGCAGGCAGCCTGTGTTGCTGGGCTGGTTCTGCCAGATTTATAACATCTCAACTTCCAAGTCTGTAAATTGGGAATTAAATGAGATTATGGAAGTGAAAGCATTTTTTTTTACACTCTCAAGTAATTATAAATGTAAGGTGTTTTTATGATAATTAGTATTATACGTTGACATCGTAATGGTGATTCTCTGTTTCTTTCATTTCAAAAGCTTGCTTTGGCAACTTGGATTGATCCCCAAGCTATAGTCAGGCTCCCATGACTAGGATTTGTTGCAATTCATCCTTCAGGTTTTGGTTGGTGATGTGGATTTCACAGAGAACTAATGGTTTGTCAAGTCGCCATGAATAGGTTTACTCTTGAAAATAACAAATATGATAATCATCAAGCACATGGTTTCCTATCCTTTTATTTTCCTTCACCTGGATTTTGAGTTTTTAAGTCAAAATTCTCTTTACCAGAGGGTTAAAGCAATGTGATGACAGCAATGATGAAGTTACAAAGCATCAAACTAACTCAGCAGAACACAAAAGATATCACCTATAGGATTAGCTCCTCAAATCCAGCAGTCATCCCTGCTAAGGATGATTCCCAATGTGACCATACATGGTGTTATTCAGATATAGTAAGTTATGTGGAATATCGTGACATATTATAACACATGTTAGATGAAAATATACATGGACTTATGGATGCAAGAGATATGAGTTTATTTCATTTATTTATAGAACTATACTCCTGCCAAGCCTCTGAAGTTCGAAAAATAAAAGAAAAACTAAAAACAACAATAGAATATGGAAAGTCAAAGCTCAGATTTCATCACTGATCAAGAAGTTCTTATCCCATCTGATTCCAACCTAAATGAATGGCTACTCCTTGAATTTTGTGCTTTTATTCTAGGATAGTAATTTCCAAAGAGTTGGAACTTTTCATTCTAGTGTTCTAGATCAGTGAAACACAAAAGAAATACAATGCAAGCCACAAATATAACTTAAAAATTTCCAGGAACCACATTAAAAAAACCAGGTGAAGCTATTTCTAATATATTTTATTTACTTGGATGTAGCAAGAAAGTTATTTTAGCATGTAATCTTCATAAAAATTTAATTGAAATACTTTGCATTATTTTTTTGAGCTAGGCCTTCAAAATCTGGTATTTTTTTATCCTAACATCACATATCAATTCACACAACCACATTTCACATGTACAATAGGCAGATGTAGCAGATGGCTTTTGTATTCAACAGTGCAGTTCTAGATTTCAATGAGGGAATTTTTGGATTCAGAAAGACCTGGGTATGAATGCCTATTCATTCATTTATTTCCTTTGAGCAAGTTACTATCTTGCAGAGCGATCATGAGACTTAGGCGATGAGTCACATAAAGCGGACCTCTCCCAGCATCTGGCCCGTAGTAGGTGGTCAATATATGTTTAGTTCTCTTCCTACCTTTTCAAAATGGAGCTGGAGGATGGAGTGGGAGAAAGGCAGAGGCATTAGCAGCAGGAAACCTGGATGAATCTTCCCACTCTAGGAAAGGCTAAGCATGGACACACAGACTGAGGTTAGAGGTGGGGGAGGGGCTAGACCGGGTGAACAGATGGAGACCCAACAGTCATTTCCAGATTAGTGCTACATGGTTACTACACAGTTATTCTGAAAGCTGATGCATCTGTCTTCTCTATGCTGGTGTAGAATAAGCCGTGTAACCCCGTTCAAAGGAGAGCTATCAGGGATGATGAAATGACTCAAAATCGTCCCTGGAAGGAATGATTGAAGAAGGTGATTGATATGTTTCCATTAGAGAATAAGAGAGTGAAAGTGAGCATGCAGGCATGAGCGCGAGTGAGAGCCCGGGGGAGGACACCATTTTTATCTTTAAATAACCAGCATTGTGTGGCCCTAAGAGGAAGAACTAATATGGAAACTATAGGAAGGAAGACTCTAGCTCAGCAAGCAATGACTTTTTAACAGAGATGTTTTGAAAATGGAATGGATTGTCTTATGGCATGGAAGGAGAATAGCCTAGAAGCTGGAAATCTTTTGCTGGATTTTTCCAAGGTGAAAATCTAATCATGTCATCTCCAAGTTCAGAATGTTTCTTGAATCCCCACTGCCTATAGGGCGAATGTCAGCTTCCATACTAGGGATTTCATGATAATGATCCTTGCCTGTCCATTTACCTTTCTCTAGTACTGTCCCCTTCCCTCTCATAGTCAGATAATTTTCCCATACCCCCAGGAACACACAAGCATTTGACCTCACAGCTTCCTTGCTTGGGTATTCTTCCCAGCTGCCAGCTGTCTGATAAATGCCAGCTTCTTTCTCTCTCCCTCTCTTTCTGATTCCATTTATTATTTTTTTAAGTTTTTACTTTAATCACCCAGTGCTCATCATGACAAGTGCACTCCTTAATCCCCAACCCCACCACCTATTTAATCCCCCCCCACCTACCTCCCTTCTGGTGACCGTCAGTTTGTTCTCTGTAGTTAAGAGTCTGTGTCTTGGTTTGTCTCTCTCTCTCTCTTTTTTCCCCTTTCTTGTTTGTTTTGTTTCTTAAATTCTACATATGAATGACCATATGGTATTTGTCTTTCTCTGACTGATATATTTCACTTAGGTACCTTTTCTTTTAAGACCTGGTCCAAGAATCAGCTCTTCTCTGAAGCTTTCCTGACTACATTAGTAGAAATAGCTGTCCCTGTCCTTTGTTCCCATTCTCCATACCTTGCATGCAGGTACCTGTAGCATGGAGTACTCTGGATACTTTACTTGTGTCTCTCCTCTGTTCAAGCATGGGCAGGAAACATGGCTGTCTTGGTTGTATTTGTGTGTCCGGTGACCAGCAAAGGGCCTGGCTTGCAGTAGGTGCTCAGTAAATATTGACTGAAAGAAAATTTGAACCTAAGGCTTAGTTACATCATAGGAGTGAAACTGTGCAGATGGGCTAATGCTAAGCCCCTTGTAGGAGGCTATAAGTGACATTTTTCCATAATTTTTTTTCATGTTGGAAATATACTGATGGCTTCACATTAGTTTATAAATGCATTTATTTCTATGAACCTAATACAATCAAGTCAGCTTCTGTCCAACGTCTTTGGATTCGATCTTTGGATAACAGTTTTTAGTACCAAACATAATGGTGATAAAAATATTATTTGTACTAAACTTTGTAGCTACAAACTGTTTCACTTCCATTATCTTATTTGATATTTATAACAACCCATGAGTTGGGCTGGATAGATATTACTCCCGTTTTATAGACAAATGGAAGCAGGTGCTCAGGTATCACATGACTTGCCCAAAGTCACACAGCTAGTAGTTAATAGAGCCAGATGTTAAAGTCTTTTTATTTCAAGGTCAGTTGATTATTTGTATCTATTTGAGGGTCCCACTACCACTAAATGACTATCCTCCTATTTCCTTGAATGTAATAAATAGGTCATTGGGGTAAAAAAAAAATCCTGTTGACACACTTGTCTCAGAGTCGGTCATCTGGAGAATGGGGTTTTCCATCATCTTATTTACTTGTTCCCCCATTCCTTCCCTCAAGGCTTCCCCATGTCAGGTTGCCAAGACTCTGCAATGGCCACCGCAATTTGTTGACAAATAACAAAGATGCTCCTTGTCTTGCTGTCAATTTTACATCCTCTGGGGTTGCCAAGTGAGCCTGACATGCCAGGAAGGGCTTTGTTGTGGTCTGTGACTCACTGTGCTCACTCCTCTGCCGCTCCCTGGGTGCAGGCGATTACAATCTGTCTATTGCACAACATCAGAACATCCCTGGGTGAATCGTCAGAGGATGAAAAAAAAATCCAGCAGACCAAGGATTTAGCCACTGCTACATTAATCAAAAGGCATATTACCATAGAAGAGTTACTCTAATCTCATCTGCAAATTGCTTCTGTCATCATCCAGAGATTTAATGGAGATATTCTCTACTAGAGAGAAAAGCTTTCTCCTAGGTGGTTCTATCAACACAGTCTTGGAATGTCCTTTGGACTAAGGGATGTGAGTGGGAGAAAGAGCCCTTCTCACTTATTCAGAAGTGGCTCAGTTCAAGTCCTGTTGATGAGAGGTGTTGTTTGTATAGCTTGCTCAGAGATTACCCCATTCACTCATTCTTCTCCTCAACAGAACTTCAAAAGGTCTCCTGTAAAACTCTTAGGCTGGAGAGGTAAAGGGAGTTAATGTCTGGGTCTGGTGAGTATCCTCTCCTTCCATCATCATCTGTTTCATGAATTCACAACTCCTTCACCATTGGCTGAGGTCCTGCCGTATGCCATGGTCTGCAGTGGATGCCTGGGCTCCACCAAGATGAGTAAGGTATAGTCCATATTCCCTTCTCGAGACCTAGGAATAAATAATTTTAATACACTGGGCTAAATGCAGAGTTCGATACACCTACAAGGTACTTTGAGAATAGAGAGGGATATCTCCTAGCTTGGAGAATCTGGATAAGCTTCCCAGAGGAGGTGATGATACTTGAAATGAGTCTTCAGCAGAACTGCCCTTGGATTTGCACAAGGAGGGCACTTGTCCTGAGTTCCAAGCTTTGGAGGGCCTCACTCTGGCCCTCTTTCAGCCCCCCATGGATACTTTGAACCCTGAATTTTCTGCCCAAATAACTCAGAGCTTGCTTCCAGATCCTGTGTGGGCTTCTTTCTCAAGTCTGTTCTCCCTTGTGCTCACTGCATCAAGAGGTGAACACCTAGGGTTAAAGGGTGGTCAAAGAATGGTTGTTTGGGGAGGGTATGGATGGTGTCTGGGCAACCACATGTGCTCATGAGAGGGCTCTCACACTGCAAGAAAGAACTGATCTGGGGAAGGAGGTGGGCTGGGGGCTGGGGCAAGAGTCTATTTTCTCTGGGTCTCCCAGTTCTAGTGCAGATCCCCAAGGAGTCCTAGAAGTCTACACTTGAACCTGGCCTTCCAGATTGTTGAGGGTATATTTTTCAAGGTAGGAGGAAGAGTGTATTTTTTTTTTAACAGGAGGCTGGCTTAACTTACAACTTTTCAACAGGTGAGATACCTGCTATTTGGTCCTGCATTTGAATTCTTGACCTGTGCCCTGCAAATGTTAGGGGCTAGCCCGATCTTATGACCAAGTGTGGTATCTCCAGGCTGCACGTTGATTTAGGTTCTTAGGGATGAATGAGACCCTAAGCCTCAAAGGGCTCTGTTTATTGGGGTCACAAGCAAAGTCCAATCACTGTAATATACATACTGAAAATTACCATAACCAATGCTGAAAGAGAGGTTCATACAGGTGCATAGAGAAGAGAGAGATCTGTTCTACTAGATGAATGGGAATTAGGAGCATTTTGATCTGAGCCTTAAAAGATTAGTATATGACTCTGGAGTGAGAGCGAGAGAAGAAATTTCAGACAGAAGAAGCAGAGGCTTACCATAGCATGACACTTGAGGGAAAATATAGTGTCCAGCACAGTGGTTGCATAGGGTATGAGCAGGAAGAGAAAAGCAGGGGCTGGATCATGAGAGGTCTTATAAGTTAGGCTAAGGAGGCTCTTATCCTGTAGGGCATAGGGACCTCTCAGGGGGTTCTACACAGGGGATTGGGGTGATGAGATTTTCCATTTAGAAGGGCCCCCTGGGCAACAAAGTGGAAGCAGATTAGAGGGTCCAAACTTCGGTGTTAGCCTCTCCGTGCAAAGTTGCTCAGTCTGTTCTTTTATGTGCACAGATGTCACCCATCAGCCTTCTGTTGCACTAGCACAGTGGTCTGTATCCCAGCTATTCATTAGAGTCACTTGGGGGGATCATTTAAAAAAACACCAATTCCCAGCCCTGGTTGCAAGCCAGTTAAACTAAAATATTTGGGGTTTGCTGATCTATAATTTTGAGATTCATCCCCTGTGATTCTGATGTGCACTGATGACTGATAACCACTGTGAGCTATTTCTGTATGCCACCACACAGGTTGGTGTGAACTAATCATATTTAGGAGGTGAGCACTAACCCTGCCATTCTCCCAGTATGCAAATTGTTTGTTCCTTGCTTCTTGCACTTTGGGGATTGGAGGGACATTACAAATATCCCTGGCTTTAATGGAGGGAAACCAACTTCCAGTTTGAGAACTGCATGGAATATCCTCCCATCAAAACCCTGAAGCTTTTTTTTTTTTTTTAATGGTTGCTTCCTATCTCTCACTTGCAAATGTCTCCCTTTGCCATAGAAGCTGGGAGTGAAAATTACCTACTTGCTATCCTCTTGGGATTTTGCAATTTAACTGTTTCATGCCCACACAGATAGGTTCCTTTCAAAATTGGTTGCCTCATTTCTCAAGGGACTGGTTTGCCCTTTGGGCTTAATGGAATGTCCTTGCGTGCCAAAGTCCATGGAAGCACTGTGGTGGCAAACTCCCTTCCACCTACCTGTGCAGGAGTGAGTAATGTGCGAGGTTGGTCACAGGGGAGTGTCCCAATCCCATCTGAATCGAGCTGGAACTCAAAGGAAGTTGAGTGGTTTCCTGCACAGCCAGGGCATCATGGGCATGACCGCTGTGTCACATGCTCCCATGGGCACTATGGTTCTCTGTAGAAGACACTTGGCTCATCATTGCCCTTGGGTCCTAGGTTGTGGGAGAAGGTTATCCCAGAGAAACTTCCTACTCTCTCCCACACCTGAGTAGAGACAAGTGCTGTGGAGGGGAGCAGAGGAGCCAGAGTTTGAAGGTGAAGAAGTAGGGACTGAGTTCATCACCTAATACTTCCTGTATGTTATTAGAAAAGTGAGGGGCGCCTGGGTGGCACAGCGGTTAAGCGTCTGCCTTCGGCTCAGGGCGTGATCCCGGCGTTGTGGGATCGAGCCCCACATCAGGCTCCTCTGCGGGAAGCCTGCTTCTTCCTCTCCCACTCCCTCTGCTTGTGTTCCCTCTCTCGCTGGCTGTCTCTATCTCTGTCGAATGAATAATTAAATAAAATCTTTAAAAAAAAGTGAATGATTGGAAGACATATCCAGGGAACTGGAACACCTCAGGGGAGCAGTCTGGTCCCATTAGTGCACAACACTATCTACTTTCATTTTCTGTCCTTAAGGATGTTGACCAGTGAAGGATCAGGTCAGCATTTCCCATGTAGCTGGAGCAACAGAGGCCTCTGCAAGATCAGAGTTCAACTGAAGGATTTAACTAAGTAACCCAGAAAATCTCTTCCTGTTTCAAGATTCTAGAGCTCTCAGAGTATGCATCACAGGAACTCCTTTAGCTTCCCTACGTCCCCTCCCACTTTTACCCATGTCAGCTGTGCCCAGGGAGGCTGTGACATGTGCTCTTGTCTATTAATGCCTAGAGTCTTCTCCTTGTGTGTTTCCTCCACCCTGTTGAATTTACTTCTTCCAACATGGGGATGGGTTAGTTCCTTCTTTTTCATCTTATTTCAAAACATGTATTTTTATGATTATAAAACAGTGAATATTGAATATGGAAAACGGTAGTTAGCAAGGAGAGTATGAAGAAGAAAATAAAAATCACCCATTAAAACCCATCAACAGACAATCCCATTGTTTACATTTCCTTGCAGTCATTTTTCTATGCATATTTAAATATACACTAAAACAAAATAAAAATTCATATAAAATTTAAAGGTACTATAACATCCTGTAACATACTATACCATATTTTCCCCATGTTATTTTTGAAATGATTAAATTATATTAACTCTATAATTAATGCATGTTAACCATAGAAAAATAGGGATATAAAGATAAAAAGATAGAAGAACAGTTTCAATAGCCAATGATAATCATTATTAGCTTTTTGGGATCTATCTATATCTATATCTATATACACACACACACACACACACACAAAGACACACACACACATATATACACACATACACTGTGTGTGTGTGTATATATATCCTTATATATACACATAAACACACATATATACACACACTATATATGTGTATATAAGGAGATATATATATACACACACACACAAACTATATATATATTTTTTCTATTAGTAATTGAGCTTATATATAAACATAGTAATAAATACACAGGGGAGAAATTCAGCACTATAGAAAGTTATAAAATGATGAGTCTTCCTTTCCATTCCCCTGAAATAGTCTTATACCTCGGTAATTAACCATTGTTTATAGTTTTTTTGATATCCTTTGAGGAGATATATATATAAATGAAATATATATATAAATATGTGTATGTATGAAATCATATTACGTCTGTAACTAGGTCTTTTTTGTTTCCATAAATGAGATCATATTCTTTATGTTGTATTCTACCTTGTTTTTTTTTTGCTACATATCTCAGAAATCTTTCCTTATCAGCACATATAGATATACCCCATTGTTTTTAATGCTTGTATGGTATAGCTGTATCATAACTAGATCACTTAATCAGTCTGGTGTTTTGAAATATACGTTATTGCAAGTTTGTTTAGTTTTTGCTGTCATCACAATGCAATAATAAAAGTCCTGTATGCATGTTTGTGTATGTTTCATACCTACACACACATTTAGGGATTGCTTTGAAAATGTTTTCAGATCTTTTTTATCTCACTCAGTAATACATGACCATCTTTTTCTTGTTAAAGATACTTCTATAATGTCTCTTAAATGAGTACGTTGTATCCCATTACACGGACATACCATAGTTTATTCGACCAATTCCCTATTGTTGGACATTTAGAATTGTCTTACACACCTCTTCCTCCCTCTTTCCCTTTCTTTCCCCCTCTTCTTTCTTCCTTCCTTTTTTAATTTTCCTTCCTTCCTTCGTTCCTTCGTTCCTTTGTACCTACCTACCTACCTATATACTTACCTACCTTTATTTCCACAAGTTAAATTTCTGGAAGTAGATTTGCCAGCTCAAACAATATTTTTAATTTAAAAAGTACAAATAGCCAAATTGCATTTGTGAAAAATCTTACCACTTTAAACTTCTTCCATCAGTATATAATCATACCAATTTCTCTATATCCTCACATCTCCAGATTTAATGCTCTTTTTATATATATATAATTTTTTTTTGAGAGAGAGTGCATATATGAGCAGTGGTGAGGATCAGAGGGAGAGGGAGAGAGAGAATCCCAAGCAGACTCCAGGCCCAGCACAGAGCCCGATTTGGGGCTCCATCTCATGACCCCGAGATCATGACCTGAGCCTAAATCAAGAGACGCTTAACCAACTGAGCCACCCAGGAACCCTCTTTAATATTTTCTAATTTTATATGTATACCCACTTTGATAATCAAAGTGTTTACATTGTGTGTATTTAAGTAATAGTGATAAACTTTTCTGTATATTTAAAATTTTGGTCTTGTTTGCTCTTTTCTGCCCATTTTGAAACTTAGAGAGTTTGTTTTCCTACTGATTTGCCAGATTTCTATTGTATGAATAGTTATGATGTCACGTATATTACAGGAAGTTTAACCTAGACATCAATCACCATTTAAGTTTGTGGTAGTTTGGGATGTACAGAAATTTAAAAATTTTCAATCAGTTTTATCCTTCAGGTTGTGCTTTGAGTGCTATGTTTGAGGATATCATTCCCTCTCTAAACCAATATACATATTAATTCATGTTTTAGTCACATTTAAATCTTTAATCTATCTAATAATTGTGTATATTTTCCCAATTTATTGTCCAGTTAATGCCATTTATTAAATTTTTTTCACTTTTGATTTTAAAGGCTACTTGATAGTTATGATCTAACATAAACTTGAATTTGTTTTTGAACTATGTTTTTCTTTCTATTAATCTGCCTTCTTTTTTCTGCATCAACACCAACCCATTTATTTTCTCAGTGGAGAACATTTTAATGTCTCATTGGGCACGTTCCTTTCTCAGTTCTTTTCTGATGTGGATTCACCAAGAGGTGAATTTATAATCCATGAGTGGAAGCTGCAGGAAGTAGCTTAGGCTCATTATGATAATAACTGAGTTATTGAAAGAGAGAGTCCTAGTTGTAAGTGGGCAAATAGTTAGGAGGGGGGACTGTAAAAGATTTAAGGAGCTGTGAAAGACATACTAGCACCAAACTGTGACTTCTCGAATAATTAAAAGCATTGAAAGGATTTGAAAAGGAGTAATATTCTTACTCTGTAAGAAAATGGTATACGACTTCGATGTTCTGCCTAGAATTCTCACACTGCTGGTGGTACCGGCTACTCACCTTGGGAGACTGTGTGCCTCAGAGAGGAATTGTGAAGATTAATGATAATTAATTACTTATGTGACCTCCTGGCATATTACTGGTGCTCAGTATATGGTAATTATTAAAAACCAATAGGCAAATTCAGAAGGAAGCGATCTTTCTTTCCCTTTACTGGTGATGTATAGGAGTGTCGTAGGGGAGTCTTTCTCAGACTTGAACATGCACAGAAATCACCTGGCATCCCTGTTAAAGCAGTTTTTGATTCAGTAGGTCTGGGGTGGGGCCTGAGGTTCTGCATTTCTAACAAGCTCCCTGGTGATGCTGCTGCTGGTCTGCGGACCACATTTTTAGTTAACATGACTGTAGGGAAACTGTAAGAGTTATAAGGGAGGCTGGGCTAGATGATGTAAGACCCCTTTAGTCTCCAGAATTGGTCCCCCCTCCCGCCAGAGTCTCCAGATCTTTTGAACCTGTGCCTGGTCAGACCATTCACAATTCCACAAATTTGGAACAGGACCGGGGAGGCGGGGAGCGGGGGTGAGGGTGGTGGGGGTGGTACATATTTTAAAAATTACATTGATACCTTTTTTTTTTTTTATATAGGTAGTACTTATGCTACAAAATTTAAAAGGCACATAAGGGTACTCAGTGAAAAGGAAAATTTTCCTCCCACCCTTGTTTCCTAGCCATCCTTTCCACAGAAATATTCACTATTACATGTGTGTGTGTCTGTGTGCATTTTAGGCATGCATAAGCATATGCTTTCCCACTTTCCTCTATTATTTTGGATACCTTGCTTTTTTTAACCTGAAAATGTATCATAGAAATTATTTTATATTAGTAGAGATGGGGCTGCTACAACTTTAAAAATTTCCGTATATAGATAATAATTTAATCAAGTGGTCTGCTATTGACTGGTATCATTTCCAAAATTTTGCTAGCATAAAAAATGTTGCAGTGAAACATTTGAAATACATGTCTCATTTCAAACAAGTAGGATAAATTTTTAGAAGCAGAATAGCTGGATCAAAAGACATATATTTTAAGTTCTGGTAGATAGTGCCGCATTATTCTCCATAGGTGTTTTGGCAGTCCAAAGTCCCAGCAACCACACGTGGGATGCTTTTTTCCCCACATGCTGGCCCATGTGATATGATACCAAACGTTTCATCTTAGCCAAAATGATAGGTGATAAATGATATCTCGTTGTGGTTTGAATTTGCATTCTATAGCATGAGTGATATTGAGACATCTCAGCGATTGTTCAAGAAGCAATCACATTTCCTCTCCAAGAACTATTTGTTCATTACCTTTCTTATTGATTGGTAGTTCTTTATAAATTAAAGAAGATTAGTCATGTATCTGTGATAAGAGTTGCAGGCATCTTCCCCACATTGTTTTACTTTTGTCTTAAAACATCAGATACAATCATTTTTATGCAGTTTGTCAGTTTGTGTGTGTGTATTCTGTTATACTTAGAATCACCCTGTTCCCCACTTGGAAATAAAAAGAACAGTTGTCTTCTATTTACTTCAGTATTTTTTCATTTTAATCTTTCATGTTTAAGTCTTTAGTGTATCTAGAACTCATTTTCATGTAAGATGCTAGATAGGGATCCAGCTTTACTTTTCTGTTGGATCCTGTTGACAAAGCATCGTTTATTAAATAATTCTCCTCCTACCCATTGATTTAAAATGCTACCTGTTCCTACATATATTCTAGCATATATTTATGTCTATTTCTGAACTTGCTACTCTGTTCTACTGATCTAACTGTTCTTGAGCATATGTCGCACTATTTTAATTTCTAATAGTTTTTAAAACATTAAATACCTGGTAGGGCTCATCCCCACTGATTGCTCCTTTCTCTTTTCCCTCAGATATTTCTTGGGTTACTATTGTTTATTTACTATCTGAACTTTAGAATGTGCTTGTCTATGCTTGCCTGGTTAAAAAAAAATCCCATTGGTATTTTTATTGGAAGTGTGTTAAATTTATAGATTGATATAAGAGAACTGATTTTTTAATGACATGGAGTGTTCTTATGAAAGAACACAACATGTCTTCCATTTGTTTGCTTCCTTTTTGTCTCTGAGTAGCATTTTAAAGTTTTCCTTATGGTGATCTTGCTTATTCCTAGGTCTTTTGTCTTTTTGATTCTATTGTAAATGGGATTTTCCCTATTACTATACCTTCTAATCGACTATCATTTGCATAATGTGAAAGCTATTAGTTTCAGTATATTAATTTTGTATCCATCCACCTTAATGAATTCTCTCCTTGTTTCTAAACATTTGCCAATTGCTTTTCTTGAATTTTCTAAGCAAATAATATTAGCAGGTACTCATAACTTTATTACATCTTTTCTACTTTTAATGTTTCATACTTCTTTGTCCTATCTATTATGTTGGTTAGTAGCTTCAAAATAAGTAAATATTAGTGGTGGCAAAGAACTTCCTTGTCCTTTGACTTTAATGAAATGCTTCTTCTGATGTTTTCTTGGTAAGCATGATGGGCTTTGGTTGAGATATGTAGTTTCTAGTGTTGAATCAGCAGCCCTCTGTTCTTACTTTTAGGCATTTTTAAAAAATCAAGGATGGGTTTTGAATTTTTCAACTTCTCCAGTATTTATAGGGATCAGCATATGATTTTTCTCTTTGAGCTATTATTGTAATGAGTTATATTAAACTGTAAATATTCGAAATTATCTCCAGATATCTAGTATGTGAAGGATTTCCTCTACAAACCTCAGTGTCATTTTCATTACGCTACCAGCTAACAGTACAGGAGGCAGATTAACCAGGGTTATGTAGTTGTGGTTATTTTATTTTATTTTATTTTTTGCTCTTTCTACTCTGAGGTTCCCTAGAGGCCATCAATGGGGTCTTTAGGTCAAGCCACATGGGTGGTTTTTCCATTCAAGTCTGATTTCTCCTCCTACAGCAACTCATTTTCTATGGCCCTTGGCAAACCTTTTACTCTTTAATGCTCAGCTAGAAAGTGGTGGAGGCGAGGAGCCACTTCTTGAATTTCTGATTCTGACAATCCAGCACTGCTGAGTTCCCTTCTGATTTCCTTGGCAGAAGGCATTCCATATCAATCTTTATACATGTGCCTGATTAGTTGCTTCGCCACTGAGCAGTCATCAGCAGACAGCCTCCCCACACTGCCCAGGGCATGACTGGTACCCATTGATTCACCGAATCACAGCCTGGAGATGTGGGCTCAGCCAGGCTGGTCTGACATGCGTCCTCAGCAATTCCCTAAGTGCCAAGTCAGCCCAGGTGCTGGTCACATGAGGTCTGTGATCCTCTACTATGGAGTCATGTCTCCTCAAGTCCTTAATCTCCCCATCTCATGCACAGAGCCTGGGGCCATGATGATTTTCCAGAGAGAGCAAAGATTTTACTCTGGGGAATGTCATTCTTGTAATGGGGGAAAGTGTCATTTCAGTGTAATTCAACAAATAGTCATTAGCTTCTATATATCAGCTCAGTGTCGGGCACAGAGGAGAGAACAGAAAGATGAATATGGCTGCCATGCTTTTGAGGAGTTCTCAAAAGGGAGATGTGATTATGTAACTGGAACAAACAAGTTTTCAGTAAATACTGTGGACTAAGCTTCCTGCCTTCAGTCTCCTCCTTTAATGCTTTCTTTACCCACCTTCCAGAGAGATCTTTTTTTTTTTTGAAGATTTTATTATTTATTTGAGAAAGAGAGACAGAAAGTGAAAATGAGCAGGGAGGAGGGGCAGAGGGAAAGAGAGAGAGAAACAGACTCCCTGCTGAGCAGGAAGCCCCATTCAGGTCTCAGTCTCAGGACTTGGAGATCATGACCCAAGCCAAAGGCAGACATTTAACCAACTGAGCCACCCAGGTACCCCAAGAGAGATCTTTCTAACAGAAACCTAATAATGCCAGTCTTGTGCTTAAATATGTCCTCTTTGCTTTCCGGATATACTTCACAGTTAACCTGACACACAAGGTTTTTCAGAGTCCGGTTTCAATCACGTTGACCTGCTTCATCTTCCTCTGTCCCTCTTTCATAAAAAACAATACCCCATTTATACGAACACAGTATGCTGTCTCTCACCTCTGTGTCTTTGGACAAGCTGTCTTCCCTCTATAGAATGCCCTATCCCCTTTCTTTGCCTGATGATCTCTTACTCCTTTTTCAAGACTCATATCAAATGTCCTTCCTCTAATATTCCCTTCTTGCATTTGGTCTCTCTTTTCTCTCTAAGCCATGTTCACTTTTCTTCTTAGCACTTTCCACAACATCTTATAAACATTCTAGTCCAGAGGTTTCCAGAGTTGGATATGCGATGAATAAAATAGAACTCCCATCTCTATTTTTTGGTGTGCCTTATAATTTACCAAATATGTTGGTACAATGGTACACATACATATATACTTCATGATTAATAAATATGCCTATATTGTGATTGTGTGTTCAAAAGTTGTTTTATTGATAGGGATTAATCTGAAAAGTTGGAGGGTCGTTGCTCCAGTAGTTACATCCTAGAAGTCATGAACCCTATCTTATTTGTAGGAACTCTATAAAAATTAGTTGAATAAGTGAATGGCCTCTATATGAATAAAGTGATGACAAATGCTTTAAATGAGATGCAAACAAGATACCAAGAGTAGAAAGAATGGAAACATGATTGTGCATTAGTTCAGGAGTCAGAGAACCTGGCTTCAAATTATTATTTTTTTTTTAGGAAGGATTCAAAATGCCTGCTGACTCTTTTAGGTGTGTTACTCATCTTTCTAGGCCAGGGTCAGCAAACTTTTTCTGTAAAGTGACAGGTAGTAAATATTCAACTTTGTGGTCTATATAGTTTCTTTGGCTATAGCCAAAGATCATATGTAAACAAATAGGTGTGGCTGTGTTCCAATAAAACTTTATTTCCAAAAACAGGTGATTGTCTGGTTGGCCTGGGGGCCGTATTGGGCCAACTCCTGTTCTAGATGATTCCTAGCTTGTGCAATCGTTGTATCATGTAAAATATCTTTGCAACATGCCTAGTCCATGATTAGTTGTTTAAAAAAAACTTAAAAATCTCAACAACTATTAGTTCTCATTTGGAGTCTTACAAGAAAAGACATGTTTGAGCTGAGTCCTTAGATCTGAGTCTCTCAGATAGGGGAAGCAGATGGGGATGGAGACTAGAGAGGGAATATTTGGTCTAGGAAAGAACTTATGTGAGGGTCTTGATGCTCTGTTGAGGGGACCCTGAAAACTGCTGCAGCATTCCCTGGGCCATGGTATGGCAGAAATAGCAAGGGGGTAAACTCTTTCTACCTTAGCAGTGAAATGGAGACAGTAGCAACTTTTCTTCTTATAGTGAGAATCGGAGAAATTGCAGGTCAAACATCCAGTGCTTGGCTGTGTTCTGTGACCTGCTGGTTGACGGCTTTTGATCCTGACCTCCACCAACTGTCTGAGGCCCAAATTATTGGCTACTCTGTTTTGCTGAGCCAGACTTCTTTCCAGTCTATACATTTAGGTCTATTTGCCCCCCATTCTGAGCTTAACCTACTTCTTGCCCCACCTCACTGAATAGTGGCCCTCTAATACCTGGAGCCTGGAAGAAAAGGGGCTTCTTGACTGGGATTTCTCACGGTGCCATCTATGGAGCACCTGGACAGAATCACCTGGAAGTGTCTGTTAAAAATGGAGATTCTTGGGTCCCGTCCAGAACTCTGGAGTCAGGGTCTCTGCTCTGGGGCCCATTTTAAACTAGCTTTCAGGTGGTTCTTAGGAATTTCAGAGTTGAAGACTTACTGCTGTTCCAACTAAAGCATTAAATTTTTTTTCCAAGGCCCCCCTTTGTGTTGCCTTAATCAGACTCTTAGCTCTTAGAATCCAGTGTAATCACTAAAAGATAGAAAATTAAGCCAAATACTAACTTGTCACAGAAATAATAAAGTGTGCAATGAATAAGTTTACATTTACCTTGGTCTCAAAGTGGCAGGACTCTCCTGAAGTGTCCCTGATCAGCCAGTCCTGTGCCCAGGTAGAAAACTAGCATGCAGAACATCCCTGGTTAGAACTCTCTTGCAGGATTTCCCTCTTTGCAAATCCCTGATGAGCCTGGGATGGTTTCACCTCCGCTTTTCCTGGTTAGAACTACCCTGCACAGATTTCCTGATTCAAATCCTCTCACAGTTCTTCCCCAGTAACCTCTCTATGTTGATATGAGGTTATGGAACCTCTGATGACCTCATCTCAGGGGTTCTCTGCTTTGGTGACCGCTCAGTCAAGCAAGTGTGCCTTCACTAAAATTCAGTGGGATGTGAATTTTATCCATTATATAAAAAAAGTAATAGTCATCCATTTGAAAGGTAATTTTGTCATCCTCAAATCAGGATTACCTTCCAGATATTCAGTCAATAAATTATTATTGATTTTTCATGTACCATATGTGTTGGAACCTGCATAACAATGCATCTGTCTACCTATCTATGTGTGTTTGTGTGTATTTATTTTAATGATTATGGATATTTGTAACAAATCTGCATATTAGTAACCTCATTAATTGTAAAAATTTTTTGGCCATGTAGAGGGCATAGTTATTCTTTCTGTCTTTCAAATGTCCAAATGGAAGCACCAGAAAATGAAATGATGTTTCCAAGGCCGCATGACTGCCACATTGTTGAGCCAGGGCTCAGCAATAAATTCTTGAAACTGCAAAGCTATCGTCCTGATTCTTAGAATAATTCCACCCCAAGCTCTCTATCCAAATAAAACCAAAGACTTGTAGAGTTCTTATCCTGTGAGGGGAAATCATGGAACACTTTATGAATAAAAAGCATTCAAATAATAAAATGACTTGGGGTTCTGGCACCCCATGAAACCTCTCAGCTACAGCTGAGGTATAATTGTGTCTTTATGAGACACAGAAAAGCCAAAGAAACCACTAGATGGCAGTGTATGAACATTAACAGGGAAAGGGTCCTGCTCTTGATTTTGAGTACCTCAGGACTGACTGCCATGGTGAAGGCCTTGTCAAGGGCATCCCATTGGAGCTAATCTTCCAAGGACAATGAATTTGGAGATCATTGTGACTTTGGTGTCCACCCCGAAGCGGGATGGGCATAGTTTGGTTCTCGGAGAGGTTAGATCAATGGTTCTCAGCCCCACTTGGATGTCAGAATCATTTGGTATTCTAACTTCACTTAGTCTGAGGTGAGGTCCAAGTGTCAGTATCTTTTTTTTTTTTTTAGATTTTATTTATTTATTTGACAGAGATAGAGACAGCCAGCGAGAGAGGTAACACAAGCAGGGGGAGTGGGAGAAGGAAGAAGCAGGCTTCCCAGAGGAGCCCGATGTGGGGCTCGATCCCATAATGCCGGGATCACGCCCTGGGCCGAAGGCAGACGCTTAACTGCTGTGCCACCCAGGCGTCCCTGTATCTTTTGTTAAAGCTTCCCAAGAGCTAACGTGTGCTCCCAGTGTTGATAATCTGTGCTAGGCGGATGCCATTGGCCCCCAGGGTTGCAAGAGCCCAGTCAAAGTGGGACAATGTGAGCTCCTAATGAGACATTCTGATATGGTCTCTGTACTCAAGAAGCCATAATTTCAAGAGGGCTGAGATTTAAAATTCCAAATAGGATCCGGGTATGTTGTGAAGTATTCCTGTATTGCAGTCCCTGATCTGCCTTGTATGATTTCAAGTAAGTTGCTTGACCACTCCATGATGTACTTTCTTCAGTGTGTTTTGATGAAATTCCTCATTGGAAAAATAAGGACCTTGAGCTAGATGTCTGCAAGGATCCATAGTGCTATGTATGTTTCCAAGGACAGTATTGTTCCTCAGTCAAATTCTGTGTGTACTCAAGAGCAATCTGGCTGTTTGGGGGAGGGATGGACTCCCTTGGCCTGGCATGAGCTCAGCATTTCAAGCAGGACAGAGGCGTCCTGTTGCTGCTCTGAGGTCTGACTCTTGATGGTAACATTTACTTCATTACAGAGAAAATTCATTGTCAAATGAACTGTTTTCATTTCATACTCAGTTCTGAGCTGAGTAACTATTAAAGCCTTTAAAAGCAAACACAAATTCCATGTGCTTGTTTTCCAGATATGTATATTCCAGATCACTGGAGATGGAAGAGGGCATCTCCAAACCACAGACAACCCTCCCCCCCCCTCAGGCCCCATTCCTACTCCCATCTCTCCATCTCTGTATTCCTAGCTGCAACACACTGTTGGAATTTCTCCTACACTAGGATGACCTCTAGAAAGTTGCTTTCATAATCTCTCCCTTTCATGGGGGGGTTGATGGGGCATACTCAGGAATGGGGAAGAATCTACAGTGATAGCCTGCGAGTCCTGATCTGCAGTTAATGCTTAAGAAAGACCTGAATAGCACAGACTAGATCTTACTCATGTCAGTCATTTTAATACTTGGCACAAGTCCTGGTACAGAGTAGGTGTGAGTGAATGTTTGTTGAATTAAGGTTTCTGTAGTTTGAGGTATTTAACTATGTCAAGCCAATTTTCAATATTCAGATTTCAGCATCAGAAATAGTTCTGATGCTATTTGTGTCTTATAGACACAGAAAATTATGAAATGGATTGTGTCTCCTTCTTTGTGTTGGCTGCTAGGAAGCTCAGAGATAACTTAGTTGCCCCCTTCTGGCAAATAACTAAGAAAGACCCTATGCTAAATATGTAATTATGTAATCAATTAAGTGATTATATGTGATTGTGCATGATTAATTAAATGATTATATGCCTGATTTTACTTTATTTTTCTCTGACTTTATATTTATTGTACTGAATTATTACTGCAAGCTGCTTCAAATTCTCTTTGGAACAAGGAATGGGGAAACATTAAATCTGAGGCAATGTCTGGGTCAGTTCCTGGCACATACTAGGAGCTTAAATATTGGTTGAGTAAATGAGTCAATGATATTTTTATCTGAATCTTAAGATTGAATTTGATGTTTAAACAAATCTATCAATCAACCCAAAAGTCACTGTCTCTTAAAATACACTGGAATAAATGTGAAGATCTTCTGAGAAATAGCCCCAGAGAGGCAGAGTGACCTGCCCAGGAGGGCATAAAGATCCAGTGGCTTTCAGTTAAGCCCAGTTACCTCTTACTCTTGATCTACAGCACATTCTATTATTCTAAAAACATTTCTTTTGATCTTCCAAGAGAGATAACTATCCTCAAATACCTTCAGAAATGAAATGTAAAGAAAGTTACGTTCATCCAGTTGCCCCTCAGGTAAAACTGGTGATAAAACGAGAGCGGTGCCACCTGTGTTTGATGGAATTGATTGTTCTGTTTATCATTTTCCCTTTGACCAAGTCCATGACAGCTCATTTGGTGACCTGTGATGTGATTTCCTTTCTAAGCTTCATAAGGAGAAAAAAGTTAGGGAATGCTGGTAGCCCCATTCAGCAGACTCCTGGGAGGTTGGGAAGGGATAGTTTTACTGACAGTGTTTATCCTGGATAGAAGCCAGCAGGCCTGTCGGCGTAAAGCATGAGCCGCTTCATCTTGTCAAACATCTTTGTCCAAAACGTGGTCAAAGAAGAAGTGAGGCAGCTGAATTTTGGTAGAAATTTATCTTTCATGTATGTATTCAACGTACCCGTAGAAAGCAAAAGAAGTCATGTTCCTATTTAACAGCCTCACTTGTCTACTTTTCCAGCATTTTCTAAACCACTCCCCTTCAACTCTACCATTTTATTTCTCTATATTCATAGTGGAAGTCTCTGCCTAACAAATGCTTTTTTTTTTCCTCTTAATATTCCTTAACCAAGAGAAGAAAGTTTTTCCTTTCTTGTTCACTTCCTTTGTGTATTTTTACAGTCACGGATAAAGGTATTAATTTGCTCTAAAGCCAAATTTACATCTTCAGGTCAATCAGTTTTCACTGGTATTCCGTCAATGGAAGGCATTAGGTCTACTTCCTTTTATTTTTGGGATCATCATCTACAGAAGTTTTATGTTTCATTTTGTTCTATAAATGAACTTCAAGACCCTTATTACTCCAAGTAACTATAGCAAATGTCTTGCCTCTATGTCTTTATGTTTTTCCCTCAGACTAGTGTACTTTTTCCTATTTGACCAAACTGGGAGTTCTAGCTCAGATGGCATAATATCCATGAGAGCTCCCCACAAATAATTTTCTGCTGTCTTATCTGTGCTCCTGCAATGGAACACCTCCACGATGGCATCACCACATTATATTACTCTAATGAGATTATGTATCTGCTTTTCCCAGTGGACTATGGGCTTCTCAAAGCAGTGGTCATTACTCCTCCATCTTTGAATCTCCTGAGCCCACTCAGAGCCAAGGGTGTAGTAGGTGCTCATGTGCATATTTACTCATCCTACTGTTGATTCATTGTGGTTGCTGCTTCTGTCTTACTCAGATTTCTTGCCTTCCCTGTGAGGAGCGAACTCTGCAGAAATCCTGGCCAGAAAGCAGTCTGATGTGCTAGTCGGAGCAGCTCACCTGTTGGCTCACTGTATGAATGTGATGCGATGATCTTGCAGCCCAGAGGCCTGGGCTTTGTTCACAGGCACAGAAACGTCTTCTGAGTCATGCTCTGCCAGCTCTTACCTGAGTTTTAGTCCAGGGATGGAGAAGACCTGCCTCTTGCCTGCAGTCTCTTCTGGAGTTCTCAGCTGCTGTTTTTAACTCCTGGCCTTAGCCTTCTTTGGGGATTTTTTTGAGTTGGCCTCAGTCTTACTCTCTATTCAAGATGAGATTGCTGAGGTAGATACCTTGGAGGAAGAGAGTTTGTCCTTTGGGAGTCTGTATTTAATCCAAGGTGAGATTTTGAATTCTAAGCTGCAGCCCAGGCCTACCAGGCGAGCCTCAGATCTTTCTCAGGTCAGAAGTATAGTGGACTGTGGAAACATAACACGTCACCATGGAGGAGACAAATTGTGTCTGGGACAAAGTCCTAAGGCAGGAGAATTGGAGAAGCAAGCGAGGGATAGTTACATTTGCTTATTTTTCTTTCAAGAGAACAGAGAGGAATATCTTTGATTTAGTAAAAGAGAATGCCTTCCCATGACTATATTTGGAAGAATGCCCTTGGCATTTGAAGGTTGGCATTGGGCATCTGTTGTTCTTAAAGCTTTCGGCTCTTTAAAAATCAGATAGGCCCCCTCCCCGTCTCTACCCTCATCTTTATGTCTACTTGAAGAGTCATTAAACCCAGGCCTATCCCCTGGTCCCTCTTGCTTGCATTGTCCCAGTGAAGTAATTCTCTGGACTTTCTTTGACAGCAACCCCCAACCACCCCCTCCTCCCCTTTGCAGTCTAGGAACCCATTCTTTTTAACACAGCACTGTTAGTTTAAAAAGAAATTTCTCCTAATATTGAGCAGAGTTCTGTCCCTGCTGTATTTTTTACAGATTGTTTCAATTCTGCCCCTCAGGGCCACATATGACAAATAAGTCCCTTTGGCCCCTATTCCCAAGGCCGTGCTCTTTTAGCTAAATCATCCATTTCTTTAAGCTTTCCTTCCTGCAACACTACTTCAAGACTTTTACCAGTTGAGCCATTCTTCTTTGCACACTTTCCAGTTTGCCCTCTTGAAATAACATGTAACCCAGATAAAGCAGGAGGGCTCATGTCACACTAACCAAAAATGATTGAGAAGAAATTGAGATCTTTAATGAAGTTATTTGAAAACGCCAAAAGGATTAATTTCCTGACTCGCAGCAAAACATGAAATTCACATTTTCCATCTTTCTCTATTTTTCTCTGCTTCCCCTTTAGTTTTTCATCTTCCTCTACTGAACTTCTGAGACAGCTCCCCAAACCAGCCTAGTTTGGCTCTCTTAATTTCTCCTCTTCTGTCCCCTCTTAGGCTCAGTTCTTTGCTATTGGGGCAGAGGGAAGGGTGAGGTGGGTGGGAGGGATTGCAGACACATAATTAAGAAAAATCTTTGTTTTGTATGGATTTAGAATTCATCAGAGTTAATGACTGGAAGTGAAACCTGATCCATGTGAAGCAAAGCAAACCCATGGGATTAAGGTGGGCACAGATCCTATAGATTCACAGATTCCATAGATTCCTGATTGAAGTTTTTTGGAAAAGGTAGAAGGGAAAAAGGAAGAAAAGTTTAGATTCTTATAGTCCTGTTATGTTAAATTTGAGGTCCAGTTACTTGGAAGTGAAAGATCACTTCTTTGCTTAGTGTTTTTGTCCTCCTTGTGTGTGTCTGAGAGCAGAAATAACTCTGGTGATCCCCAAAAGACCTCCTCCAACCTCCCAACTTTCGCCCCAACCCATCTTGATTGCCTGGACTATTGCACTTCCCAGAAGTCAGTTTTGGGTTTGAGGTTGGCACTTTCCTCCTTCTGCATCCCAACCTAATGGGGCACCCTGTTCCTGCTGTCCAGATGTGGGAGCTACCTTGGGGGTGCTGTCACAGGCCCTTCGGTTTTCTTCTTCACTTGTTTTGGGTGGTGGGCTGATCATCAATTTCCTCAAATAGTCCTACGTGCCCTACGTCTGGCAGAAATTCCTCATATATTTTGATCAATTAATGACAGCATTCCTGATATATATTCTTATTTTTAAAATGTCTTTGGTCATTTTAAGCAGGAATCTGGGAACAAGGAGGATTAAATCCATGGTCACAAATGGATATCTTGAACTAGAACTCAACAAAGTTAAATTTCAACCACACTGGGTGAGGCAGGAAGGGAAGGAATGGTGTGCTGTATTGGGGCTGGTCATTTTGATGATCGTAATGTTGCTCTCTACACATTTCCAAAACATTTCTGCACACATTATTTCACCTGATTCTTACAACAAATTTGAATAGGAAAAGTTGTAATTATTAACTGTTCTCTGCTAATTCATAGCAAAATGTTCAAAAAAGTTTAGTAACTTACCCAAAAGTAGAGGACTCATGAGCCTCTCAGATCTTTTGCCTTCTAAGACTATCCTCTCTAGGTAGCTAAGTGTTGGGATGCCATCCTCTCTAGTACCTCACAAGTACCTGTAATAATATTTCCTTCTTGTGTTTTTTTAAAACATACTCATTTTTTAACTTAAATAAATATATTTAACAAGAAAACTTCATAAAGCTACATTAAATAAAAATCACATACCACTTGCTATAACTGGAAAGTAATCATGAAAGTAAAAAATGAGAATGAAGCAGTGTCCTTATATTTTAGCTAAATTTTGATTCCTATTGAAGTCTCTGAGCCTAAGTTCTACTCTCTCTTTGTTAAAAAGGGAAATTTTAGCATAGTTTTAGAGAAGTGTTGAAGTCATATGGCATGAAACTGAGCCTTTCTCCTTTATGTCATCTGAAGGACTGAACAGAATTGGGAAAGGAATAACTATCCCAACATGCAAATCAGTGATATTCAATATTGTGTCCATGTAGAATTCTTTCACACATAATTTAAAAATTCTTAAGTTGTGTCTCTGAGAAACACTATACAATACCATAGTTACGTAATAAAGGAGTAAACATTGACTGTGAGTTGGGTGGTTTTGGTAGACTATACAGATATCAGTAGTAGTTGTGGTAGCTAGTTCTGTTTCATAAATCAATATGAATCTATTCAGTCACTTAGTAACATTTAATGAATACCTACTATGTGCTGGCCATGCAAAGATGAATAAAACACAATTTCATTCCTGAAGGAAGTTTGTGGTCTCATTAGCATTATCAATGGTGTGAACTTCTAAGTTCTCCAGTGTGAGGTATACATCCTCAGCCTTGCCTGAGGGGGTGGGTGAGGGAAGGCTTTACACATGTGGTGCTACCTGAGCTGGCTATTAAAGGATAAGGGTTTAACAGTTGTGGATGTCCCAGGAGGAGTACAGCTTCTACAAAGTAACAATGGTAGGAAAAGCCACGGTTGTCTTGAGGAACAACTAGTTTTTTTGGCTTGGCTAAACTGTAGAGCCAAAAGGAAGAGAAGTGGATAGGGTATAGGGAGGCATCAGAAAACGAGGCAGGAGTGGTAGACTCAAGCCAGTTTGAGAAGAGCTTTGAATCCATTGCGAGGGAGTTTGGACTGGTCCTGTAGACAGTGAGGAGCCATCCAGAATATGTAAGCAGGGGAATGACATGCTCAGACATGCACTTTAGAGAGGTCACTCTGGTAAGTGAGAAGAGATGAGAGGAGAGAGTAAGATGTCAACACAGATGTCTCCTTGGGTTGCCAATATTAGCTTAAGTTATTCCATGCAAATTCTATTCATTAACTCTCCTTGCCCATGTAAAGAGTTTTGGCAGCCATCACTCTGGCCAGAATGGATGATGTCTGAATGGAGAGTCTTTGCTTTGGCCTTGGCAGAGTTGCTGTGAGATTTTTACTATCGTAAAACTGCTTCATAAAAGTGGTCTAGTCCATCTGGACTGTTTCAAGGGCAACTTAGAAAAAAACAACAATATCCATTTCACAACCAAGCATTAAAAAGGAATTTAGCCCTCTTTTGATTGAATAACTTGAGTTATTGGGGACTCTGTGTGTGTGTGTGTATTTGCAATTCTCTCAACTCATTGATGTACACATGAGATGAGGATCCACGCAGCATGAAAGAACAAGATCTTCAAAATTATCTAGCCCACTTTCCTGTGGAACCTGAGACATGGCACAGGTCCTTGATTACAGTGGATGCTCAGGTGCTTTGAGCATAGGTGGTACTGTTTCCCCTATAGCATTTAAGCTGTGAATTAACAATTTAGTTTTCCTTTAGTATTTTATATTATTCCTTTCCATATACTTTAAGAAGAAATATAATTTCAGCTGAATAGATTACAAAATAGACTTGTCCTACCCATTCTGTATTACATTGGTAATGATAACGTTGATACATTGTAAAGTGAACTGGGCACTTAATTGAAGATTGGAATTTAAGACTTGGTTTGGCCAATTGTGATACATGTTATCTGGGACAATTCATTTGACCTTCCTGTGACTCACTTTCCCCATCAGTAAAATGGATGTTTGGGCTATCCAGGATGGCAGATAGCTTTCCTTTTATGTGCCAACTTCAGGGAGGTAGAGGTGATTGCCTAGTGTGGTGGTTCTCAGCCTCACAAGGAGTCTTTTGAGGTCTTTTCTTCATAGTCACCCCATCCTCCATGTAATTCTAATGCTACAGATATACTGTACATCTGTTTATGTACTGTGACCCTTTGGAAGGCAACAAACCATTGTAATATCTAAATATTTTTTTATTTTCCTAGGACCAAGTGGTTGGTCCCTTGGGTGCTGTATTGCCTGGTTGAGAATGTATGGGTCATAGGGCTCTGCTGATGGGGATTGTGTGGCTACAGTCATGTTCAGCAGGAAAGAGGGATAAGTGATGTCTGCCACAGTCATGGGAAAGGGGAGCAGCAGGCTATGAGCTTTGTATTGGGCTAGATGGTCTGTGTAACTTTTACCACTTGAACATTCTGAGATTCCATGCTCAGTATGTATGTAAGTTATATCTATACAGCTGAAACTAATTATTGTTTTTAACAGTTAATCCATTGGGTGTTAATTACATGTTGATATAACTCCCAAATCTGAAAAAAACAACAAAACAAAACACTACAAAGTAATCAATTAAATAGTAATAAGAAGATAGGTCATATTTGTGGAATATTTTGTTTTTAATCCTTAACACTTTCTGGGTAATTAAAATGTTCTAAGATATGCTTATATGCCATTGTCATGCATTAGAAATTATTCACTTTCAATCTTGCAGATTTCTAAGATAAGTTTTGGAGGCAGAAGTATCTGTTTCACAATAGAATAGCTATCAGATGATTTGTCCAAAGAACTTCCAATACCTATATTAAAGTAAGTCCTTGAGCTTGATTGAGTAGGGGCTCTTTATAATGAGAAGGCATGGGAATAACCCCCACATCTTTCTGTTGGATAATTTGTTGTGTTCAAATCCTACTTTGAGTCAGGAATTGTAATGGTGGGGGTGGAAAGATGATCCACTCTTGAAGAGCTTGCTGTTTTGTGGAGGCTGTCAGCAGAAGTAGCTGGTGCAGCCAAGCCACATCAACCTGGCTGTAAAATGAGGTCACATCCCTTTAACACCTGTTGCTATTGGCTTGAACCTTTGTCAGCTTTGATGGCCCACATGTCTCTCCCTTGGAACATTCTCGTTTGGTTCTCACAGTTCTTTTGGACACTGGATTATGTGTGTAAAAAATAGACCTCTAGCGTAGACCTGTTATGACCTCTTTGCTCTTTGCTGTGGAACTTCTATCATTGCTAGTCACTGCTCCATTGGGCATGGCCATTCCCAGCTGTTCCTTAGTCTCAGAAGAGGGCCCTACTCTCCTCTTTATCATTTCGTCCATGTATGGAGCAATCTCGTCTCTTAATTTATTACCACACATTTCAACCTAGATTATAAATCTTGAATACAATTTCATTGAATGTTGGGGATTAGAGGAGATAAGTATAAGCAGAAAAACAGAAATGTCTGCTTTCAAGGTCCACAGGTCTAGGCTCACTCTCTGTAGGCCTCTGAATAATAATTGCTCATCCTACCTATCTCAAAGAGACCCTTTTACTTTCTCTATGGGAGTCCCTCTGACCTACAGTATTATTTCCTTCACCAGAGTCTAGACTTCAATTTATGAAGGCCCAGAGTGAGAAAAGAGTTTTATTCCCCTGCCCGCTCTCATTGACCAGTATGCCTCCTTAGTCCTCATATCTTGTCCTTCTTTTGAGGATAATGTACCACAAAGACATCCAGTCTTTTATAGAGGGAATTCTGCCCTTGGGCCTATGGTCCTTAAAAGACCATCATATCAAAATGCAATATTTGATCATTATTTCACAAAGCCTAGGCTGTTGTTTATCTTGAATAACATCATATCCAAGTTCAGGATGACTTAAACATAGCCAATTTAATCTCAGTTCTGGCTTGAAATAAAGACAAAGTCTTCCCCATTTTTTCTGCAGTTTTTTAGGTCTGTACTCCCAATCTCACACGAAAAAAATTCTAGAAAACACACACACACATAAACACACAATTTGCCAAGAATAAGCAATAATATACAATCAGGAAAGATTAAAACTAAAGAAATGTTTTCTCTAAAGAATCTATGAAGTCTGCAGAGATATAGCTATGTTAAAACAAACATCTAACTTATATACCAAAGAGAATTCTTTACTTCTTAGTGTAAACATTTACATTCAGATTAATGGTGACTTCATTTTTCCTCAAATATAATAGCAGGTTATATTGCTTTACATCTGGGTAATTAAAGGGCCCACTGGATTCATTTTTAAAGAACAAAAGACAAAGGGTAGTGTGACCCAAAGGCAAATTCAATCCTTTAGCTCCTAGAAGATAAAAACTACTGAGAACTTTTTGGAGATTTTGTTTTTCAACAACAAGACCCATTTAAAAAAAAAATCTTAGCATTCAGTTGAGCAAGAGAATCCCATTTCCTTAGAACAGGTATTGACACACATTTTGTCTAAAGGGCCAGATAGTAAATATTTTAGGTTTTGCAGGTCATATGGTCTCTGCCAAAACTACTCAACTCTGCCACTGTGGTGCAAATTGACCATAGACAAATAAATGGGCATGGCTATATTCCAAAAAACACTTTATTTAGAAACACTGAAATTTGAATTTTTTATAGTTCTCCCATATCACAAAATAGTATTATTATTTCCATTTCTAAAACTATTTAAAAATGTAAAAACTAGTTTAACTTGCAGGTCATACACAGGTCATACATCAATAGAGGGCCAACCAGATTTGACCCACAGGATTTAGTTTGCTGACCTGTGCGCTAGGGCCCTGTATTACATTATGAAATGATATATTCACATTACAGTAAGTATTAACATAGAGGAAGACACAGAGTACTTTGGGAGCTTGCAGAACCAATAAACGCAACTTGGAAGAATCTCTACCTTTTTTAGACTTTGTGTGCGAATCTAAACACATCTAATTCCTTCCAAGAGCATCCTGGAATCTTTTGCTATTTCAATGTGTTTCCCCTTGGAAAAAGACAACTTCCTACACATCCCAAGGGGGGAAAAGATTCTGGAAGGCTTCTGACTATCTGAACTCAAATGTGAAAGGCAATTTTGATGAACTAGGCAGAAATAAGGCAGAATGAGTGTCTCCAGATGGTTCACATTATATTTAACAGAGACCTGTGTTTCAGTTTTGCCCTTTCGAGAAGTATGACCAGTTGTCCTAATGTCTAGTGGGCACTTCTAGGGCTGAGGCCACAGAAACCTACTTAACTGGGTGCATGTGTGTGCAAAGGGATGTTCTGAATACAGATAACCCTTGTGTGTGTATGTGTGTATACATATGTGCATGTCATGGGGAGACAGCAAACACTTGCTAATCATTTCCTTTTGGTGAAATATTCTTCTTTCACTTTCACCTGTCAAAGACCATTTCTTCTTCAAAGTTTAAATCAAATGTCATGTCCTTTGAGAAACAGCCCCAATGTCCAGCTACCCTTCCTCCTTCCCATTCCTTTGTCAGAATTAGTACTTTCTTTGTTACCTCCTACAAGTCCAACTTGGATGATATATGAATCTCACAAGATTGTCCACTCTTGAGGCAAGAATAATTTATCTTTTCTTTATAGTCTCTTTGCCTCATCTTGTCCTTGGTACAGGGCAGACACTAAAAAACAATTTGCTGAATGTAGCAAAAATGAGCTGACTGCATTAGTGACCATGACTGAACGATAATGCTTTCATTTTAAATACCTAACCTGTGTCCAAGAAGGTTCTTTTCACATTTGCACATTCCCTGATTGAGGGGGTGTTCTCCTTGGGCTCACAAAGTCTCATCCTTCCTATTTGAGAGATTAAAGAGAACACTGGTTCCTGGTTGTGCTAACTGGTCTTCCCTTTGGTAGACAGTCAGCAGCCTTGTGTTTTTAGCAATAACTCTTGCACACACCTACCACTCGCCTAGCCTGACAAATGACTCACCGAGGCTCAGGCCAAGGTGCTGTCAGGCTAAGGGCCTATTTCTGTGAATGTGGATTCAAATTTGGGGTGGGAGACGGGGAGGTAGAAAGGCTTCCAATGCCTGGCTGGGTGAACTTGGGGAAGACCCTGAATCAGGTATCATCAGAGGTCATCTGGTCCAACCTCTTCATTGTTCAAGTGAGAAGGCCAATGCCCAGGAGGAAGTGCCTGGCTCAAGTCCACATGCATATTACTGTAAGAGCTGGCTTCCAACTAGCCCCTTTGTTCCTGGTCTAAGATTCTTTAAAATTACCCGTTGAATGAATGAATGAATGAATGAATCAAACTTCACTGAAGCCTACCATGCATCTGGGCTTCTGCTGGACACTGGAGGACTCAAATGACTCAGGCATGCACCCTGTCTTCTTAGATCCTGCCCTCTGGGATCCTGAGGCAGCAGGTAGCAGTAATGGGGCCAGCTCAGGCTTCTTGTAGATTTAGGTGTGAGCTGCATTTCTGTCTGTTTCCAACTGTAGAGCTAGAAAAAGGAAATACATATGTACATCTCATAGAACTGTTGTGAAGATTTAATGAAACAATTGATGGAAAATCCTTAGCATAATGTGCATTACCTAGAAAATGGTCAATAATTTGCAGCTGTTAGTATTCTCATGGAGACACTCAGCCCTTGGGCCAATCAGCTCCCTCAGTAACAGTATTTGAAAAGCGAAGGATGGCAGGCAAATATTTGGAGAAAATTTGACCTAAAAAAAAAAAGGGTAGTGCAAGATGAGCTCCTTTGCCTCAGATAAGGTTGATTCTCATGTCTCTACTGCAAAGCAAAAGGTCATTTTCTGCCTCTTTGTAGAGCTGGGGGTGAGGAGGAGAGAGTGCCCTGATCAGATGAAAAAGAATTTCATCCATGTGGAGATAGTGGTGTTCATTGTTTCCCTTGCAAGTTTAGGCTGTGTGTCAATTCTGCCACATTTGCTTCTTACTTTTCACACTGAGACATCATTTCTTTCATAAATAGAGACTGGATTCACGTGACCCGGCTGACTGCTGTCCCAGCCCTGCCCCTGATCGGGCCATCTCAGGGGCTCCCCCAGAGCTGGGCCCGGGCTCTGGGCTGCTCCCTGCCGACTGGCTGGCAGAAGCGGGTCACTGCCTTGGAGGCACTTTTCCGATCTCGTTTGTGGCCGGAGTCCCATGGGGTGCAGCTCACCCTGGTTTCATGTGGTGTTGCAATCGAAACTATTGAATCTCAAAATGGAATATAATTAAGGCTGCGTTAATAAAGCGTGTTCCACTCGTAGCCAGTAAAGGGTGTCATGTTTCTCCTTGCAGCTTTAGGCAAGGAAACTTAATCTGCAGCTTTGTCAGAGCAGACTGAATCAGAGGTGTGTCACTGAGCGGAAAGCCTCTTGTTTTACTTGTTGCAGTCACCACACGGCCAGCCTCCTCTGGGTGGATTTGTACCGAGCACACAGAACCCAGCCCGTGGCAGGGCCCCCAAGGAGAGGCCCTGGTAGAGGAGGAATTAGGAGACTTTTGCTCTGTGCTGGGCCTTGGAAATGATCCAAGAAAGGCACTTCTGAAGTACAAGAGTCTTTGGGGTCACAGGGATGGAGGGCTGTGAACGAAAATGGCAGGATGGTGTTGTAGAACCCCAGGGCTCCAGAGTAGCTTCCAGGGAAAGCTTCTCGACCTTGGCCCTATTTTTCTTGCTGGTTTGAGTCCTCCTGTCCTGTTTTCCTCTAGCAACATTCTACTCCTCATTCTTCAGGACTCAATATCACAAGCCTCCCTGATGTCCCAAGCAGGGTTGGTAATGTGAATTCATGCTTCCTTAGCACTGGAGACTACCGTAGCAGCAATACTTAACAGTTACGACCACTCGCTTTGTTTATTATGGTCGGGGCTCTGTGCTGAGCACTGGTATGTGTTCTCTAATCTGATCCTCTTAACACCTCCTATATTGTGGATGAGGGAACTGAGGCTCAGGGAGGGAAATCAATGTGTTTCTCAGAGACATAGAGTGAATGCTTTCATTTAAAAGACGTTTATTCAACACCTGTTGCATGCCAGGCCCTGTTTTAGGTTCTGAGACACATCTGAGCAAACAGCCAAAAAAATCTCTGTCCTCATAGAATTTATACTCTACTGTTGTGTGTGTGTGTGTGTGTGCACAAACAGGGAAATTATATAGCATGTTAGAAGGGGTTAAGTGCTATGGAAAATTGCGAAGAGGAGGCTGAAAAGGAATTTGAGCCCAGATCTCCCTTACGCCTGGCACACTCTTAACCACTCAGTTATGTTGCCTCTGGTTCTGGGATCTTCTAGGAATGATCTCTTTACTTCCCAGACTCCTCTCCTAGACTGTAAATTTCTCTGGGGCAGGACCTGTCCTTAATCAGCTCCCTATCCTGGTACACAGCTCAGTGCCTGGCATGGAGTCAGCATTCAATGAATGTTTTCCCAGCATGTGAAAGAGTGAGTGACCATATGATGACACAAGAGCCTACCGGAAAGCTCTAATTTCCCAGGAGGCTGGCCAGTCCTGGAGGCTGGGCTCTGCCACAAATGTGTCCTGTTACCTCAGGCAAGTGTTGGAGCCCATAAAATCTGCAGAATGGGAAGAAAATAATGACTGTTTTTGACTTCCTTATAGATATGTCATGAGGATTAATGAGACAGTGTGTGCTCAAAGACATTCATTTCTTTGAAGATAGGGACTTGTGTTTTTCTCAGCGGTATGCTCACTGTTCAAAATTCCAGTTAAGGATCTGGCATGGTATTTTCATGGTATTTCCCAGAGAAATAAAGTCTGTTTTACTGACGAGGTTTCTAAGCAGGTTTTACAAGCTGCCTCTTTTAGGCTGTGGGCCTGTGCAAAGCTTTGCTACCACTTGGAGCAATTGTGAAAGCACGTATTTTCCCCCTTTGCCAAAGTGGGCTCTAAATCAGCTCAAACCCAGGTTTTTATGTATGCTTGTCTCTTATTGTGGAAGTAAAAACTCTGGTTTTTATTTGACTGAAGTCCCATTTGTTGCTTCTAAAAGGGCGGCTATCAGAATGTTTGTCTGCCAAGTCCCAAATACAAGCCACCAGGAAAAGTGGCCTTGAATCCATGTTCCCTGGGAGAGAAGGGCTCTGTAATTGGCCGGTGGAATAGAAAATGGGAAATCTCAGGAATGTCAAAATAGCACGAAGGCTAAACGAGAAAGTTTGGTTTTATTCTCTTTTGTTGCTGACGAGTCAGCATCCAAACCTGTTCTGTCACTCCCACACACAGAATGCAGGAGGAGGCCCTCTTGGTATTTTCCTGTTCACCTGACACTGTGTCCTTAAGCATAATGAACTCAGTTAACTAAAAGCATTGCCAAGATTCTATTTGACACCGGCAAATAGGTCATCACTGTACTGTTTGCTTGATATGGACAATGTGCATTCTCAGGAGTGGAGTGCTGTTTCCTGGTGGGGAAAATCCCCTAGTATTACTCAGCAAAGATAGGTAATAATAGTTTGGATTTCTCTGAGTGTATCTTCTCTAAGAGTTCAAAGGTCTCTTACCTATTTTATCTTGGTCATCTCTATGACTCTGTCGTGAAGGCAGAAGCAGGTGTTATCCTATTTTGGAGAAAGGAAAGCTGAGGCACATTTTGGTGAGTTGACCCACTTCATGTTGAGGTCTTTGGTTCAAGTTGAAGTTTCCTACCTGATGTAATAGTTGTTAATCAACTTAAAGTAGGCACTGCAGACCCAAGCAGGCTCGTGCTAGGCTCTCTCTCCATATATGGTAGCTCACGTATTTCATCAAATAAATAATCCTACAAGAAAAGCATTATTATTGCCATTTGCTAGTTTAAATAGATTATATCCAAATTGACTAGTAACTTGCTGTGCCACTACATACATAATGTATTCAAGTTCAATGTCTTTGTTGACATCAAGATGCCTCCTCTTACCTACGGAAGGACAGAGTTGGCTCTGATTCTGTCAGAGCTACATTGCGCCCAGGCCTGGGTTGAGATGTGGGTGCCTCAGGCCACTAATTTAGCATTTGCTTGTATCAATGTTTAAAATATATTTGCTCATCATTTACTTTAGTGGGAGAGGAGAGAAACTGATTTTCTGTTGATTTGAATTCCTTTCTTCTTATGTTTAAATTTAAAATGAGGAATTCATTACATGCATTGATGTAATGTAACATTTTAATGTATTTGGAGCGTCCAGTTTTCCAATTCAGACTTTTCCCATCATTCATAATTGGACAGTGTAAATCGCTTGCACTCAGAAGGATAAAGGTAACTTCTAAGAATATAGTTGCACATTCTCAGTTCAAAAGGAGCTTAAACATTGCTTTTCCTGGTTGGCCCTTTGGCAAAAGTTTCCCACTTTCCTGTTTCTCATTCTCATTCTCAACTTTTTTAGCCTGGTTTTCCGAACCAGACCTCTTCTTGGGAAGCCCATTAAAGGGATTAAAATTTAAACATTACACAAAGTCACTTGTTGCCAGTAAATGGCATGACCCCAGGTATGATTTGGTTTCAGACTTTCTTCTGGTTTCTGGGAACAAGCACCTGGTTGGTCTCAAGCTTGGTGGCTTCACCATTGTTACGCTGAACAACCTCCATAATAAAGCTAACCAACAAAGATAGGGTGACCCCAGTAAGCAGTGGTTATAAATTTCTAATTGAGGGTGTTCTTTCTCAATGAAAGTAGAACTAAGTTCTGTTTTACCAGTTTATGTAGATGGAAACCTGAGGTTACTGCCACTCTATTTTGTCTTAATTCCTGTGATGTTTAACATTTTTTGGTAGAAACTTCTGGTTATATTCTTATTCTCATCTTCTCTCCTTCGTGAGCATCACAGAGGACCTCACATTCTAGTTTTCTTGCAGTTAGATGGGTCACCGACTACTTCTGGCCAATGGGTACTGAGTGTAAGTGATACATGTCATTTCTGGCCAAGGGGTTTAAGAGGGAACTCTCCTTCCTTTCCCTGGCAGTGCTGAACCCTGAAGCCCTGTGTTAGGGTGGTAGTGTTACTATCTTGCTCTTTCACCAGGCTGGGTCCCTGAATGACTAGATGGATCTGGACTCTCTGATGATCTGCATTAGACATGTGCTGTGACCAAGAAGGAATCCTTTGCGGCGTTCTGTGCCTGAGATTTGGGGGGATCTATTTGGCATCCTGAAACCATACAGTTGGTGTCCTGGGAAGCTTTCTGGCTGGCCCCTTCCTTTCTCTGATTGGATCTTGTGTCCCTTTTATGACTTAATCCCATGTTCATTATTTATAAATCTAAGGTGCTTCATGGCCAGTCTAGGTTTGGCTCAGTTCTTACTAAACTCTCCAGAAGGGTCCTCTATGAATTCTGGGCTGATGAGTGCTGCCAGTAACCCATACAATACTCATCTCCCTCACCGATCTTTCAGTTTTGGGCTTTGAGGATTGGAGGTAGAGGGGGAAGTAAAGGCTAAAAAAAGGAGTGGGAAGAAGAGGACAGAATAAGACACTGTGGGGAAAAAAAGTTCTAAGGTAATTAGAATTGGCAAAACAAGATACGGAGTCACCTTCCACTCTGGTCTTAGCAAACATGGTCATTTGTCCAATCAATCAATGATTATCTTCTTTGATTCACCCTTATCTCCCTGCTAATGTCATTTATCCTTTCCATACACAGTAAGATCTGTTCTGGGCCAGATCCTGAGCTGCAGAGAAAGGAAGGACACATGCACTGGCTTCCAGTAGTTAATATTCTGAGAGGGGAAGTATTCACAGAAAAGGACATTTGCAGTTCACGGCAGCAAAGAAAGCAATGTAGAACTTGCAGAGGCCAATCGACTGGGAGAGAGGGCCTGTGGGGTGGGGTGGAAGTTGCTGCCAGGGTAGTCACATCACTGGGGACTGACCCAAGGCCACAGGGTCCATGAATGTTATTGAGTTGATGTCTCTAGACCTTACCAAGCTCACCGTGGTGCTGAGTGATCTCTTACCTCTCGTAGCAGTGTCACAAAAGCTCAATGTTAATGCCTGAATTTATAAGATAGAAAATACCTTTCAGGTGCTGTATCAAGGAAGTAACATTAGAAATACATCACTGATAATAACTGCTGTCTATTGAAGGCTACTCTGTGCCAAGCACTGTGTGCTTCATGCGCATGATGCCATCTAATCTTGCAACCACCTCGTAATGTTGACATTTACCTCTGTGTTAGTTTCAGAGATGAGGAAACGGGGCCTCCAAGAGATTATGTTAGTTGTCTTAGGTCTCCTAGAAAATGGTGATGTTGGGTTTTGAATCCTGCAGAGTTTGATACCACAGGCCATGCTTCTCCTCAGTGTGTTGTTCTGCCTGTCTAGCAAGGAGAGGAAATTACTCCTGGAAGTACGGTGGTGAACATAGAAGCACAGAAGATGGAGTTGGATGGTTTGGAGCCCTGGTTAACTCCTGCTCCACAGTGGAATCTCCTCTCCAATGACCAGAAGGCTATTATCTGCTAGGGTCAGCGTTATCTACCTGGGCAGGGATGCACAAGCTCTGAAGAGTTCATCTTTTAGAGTTGTTTTTCTAGACTAGTACACGTTCTTTAGATAGGAGTACTAGTTCAGATTCAGAGTGTCGGAATGTTAGCTTACAACCCTGACAAATGGAGCTGTAACTCCATTTGAATATATTATATTCCAAATTGAAGCTGATTAATATCACATGGGGTGCTTTGAATTACAAAAACATATGGACCCTCTCCCTTCTCTTCACCAGCTTCTCTTCCACAATGATTACTCATGTGGATTGGTGTATATCTTTGCTCATCATTGCATGGTTACGTTCTGTTCCCCCAGGTTTGAGTTGGAAGGTGAGTCAAATTGACTGCGGAAGATGGCAGTCTCTTCATGCTGTGGGGACTTTCCTGATTTTTTTTCCCCCTGAATGGGAGCTCCTCTACACAGACTGCAGTGCACAAAGCTGAGGCAGAGGCCAGGGCAGCACGAGGAGGGGCTCAGAGGGGCTTTGCGGCCACACTGTCACTGGGGGTCTGGGGTGGGCTGTACCTGAGATGGGCCATGTGGCTGGGTTTGCAAAGTCAAATAAGAATTTTCCAGGATAAGGACATGGGGAAGATATTTCTCAGGGAGGGAATAACATGCACAAAGGATGACGACCTCAGAGACCTGAATGTTTAGGGCAGTAGTTAGCCGATTCATGTGGCTGGAAGTCAGGGTGCCTGGGGAGACTAGAAGATGCTGGAGGCCCTGTCCTCTCCCAGTAGCCAGCAAGGGCTGAACCAAAGTGAATGTTCAATCATAATTTGTTGTTCGAACAGCTTAGTGGTAGGGTGAATGAAGGAAAGAGTGAAAGCAAGGAAAGACCTATGCCCTGAACCCTTCACTTAATCAGTACCCTGTTAGATCGTAACGCGGATGGGGCCACTGAGCCAGCTCTCTGCTCTTCATCTGATGACTTAGACCTATCCGTTAACAGAGGAGGACCTTTCCCCTCACTCTCTCCCCCTTTTGTAGTTCTTTCTGTTTATAATTCCAACATAATCCATCTATCTTTTTTTCTCTTGGTTTCTTTGTTTCTCTGGTTTTGATGGAAAAAGATCTAGCTTTGGAATGGGAAGCCTTGGGCTCTAACCTCATTTTCCGCTATTTCCTGGCAGCGTAAAGTTTTGCAACTCACTTGATCAACTGATACGTTGATTTTATCATCTGTAAAATGGTAATAATAATGCTTATCTCACAGGAATACTATGAGGCTGAAATGTACCATGGTAATGCTTCTCACTGTGTATTCTGCAGATTTTTGATGGGTGTTGTAAGAAGGTGAGAGAAACATCTATCCTGTGGCTATACAAGTGTAGGAAAGTTTAGGTTGGACACAATATATAAAATTCTCAAACCTTCAGTATGTTAAAATACCTTATGATCACCAAAAGGGGAGGGTGGTGGGCAGGGTGTATAAAATGCAGTATTTTGGTGGCAGGCACTGTTTATTGCCTTCCTGTAAGGACCCCCCCTCCTTCTGGTGGTAGTTCAGGGTTTGGTGCTGTAGCTCAGTTAGCTCTGCTTATGAAGACTGCAAGACAGGAGGTGATATTTGAGCAGGGCCTTATGGGAAGAGTAGAAGCTTCCATGAAGCTTCTACCAAAGTGGAGGTAGGGCCCTCTAGAATGCACAAGAGCTGACATACCTCATCATGTCATGGCTTGTGTGTGAGTGGGGCCCCAGCTTTCTCAGACCTTTGTCTTGGATCTGAGTAATGGGGCTCTGTGAAAGTATGGGGTTAGAGGGAAATGACATAAATCATTAGCTTCCTATTCTCCAGTGACAGCGTTATTTGCTCACAAGATCATGCCCTGTGACCTCCTCTGTTATAATTGCGTGCTGTGTTTGGGGAAATGGGGCATTCCCCAGGCCACCTCAAGGCACACCCTAATCCTCTTTGCCCAAATGACACAGGGAGCAGTCGGGAGGAGAAGCTCTCCAACAATAGCGGAGGCGTTCTTTGGACTTGACTCTTCCACTCAGACACTCCCAGGTACCACCCCTGGGATGTGGGCGTGAGTATCTCCCTGTTAGTGTCTCCCTGAGAGCTCAAGCCCGACGAGGTTAGCAGCCGCTGCCACCGCTTGCACTGCCTTCAATCCCCGTGGCTAAAAGCTGACAGCCTTGCAGAAAAATACCGACCCAGTAAGCCAGTGGGGATGACAAGTGCACCTGAGAGACAAGTGCAAAGACAAGATTATGCCAAACAGATCCTACACGCTGCTGACTCCTGGGGCAAAAAGGAAAGATGAACTTGGGCACTCTGGAGCAAACGAAAGGTGATTCACTCTGCTTCTGTGGGGTGCACCCTTGGATTGCAGCCATCAGATCTCTTTCAGAGAGAATTTGTCCTGACCACCCAGTCTGGGTCAGATGTCCTCCTCTAGGTGTAACCCATGTTCTAGCACGTGTTGTAAACACCTGCCCCATTCTTCTGGTCCCTTCACTAGACTGTGGGCTCTCTCCACACCAAGGGCCTCAGTTTCCTGCCTCGGTTTCCATTTACCACCCGAACAGAAGTGCCAAATGAATGAAGGAATGCATTTACTTAAAAACAGTTCAGCAGAATTCAGGCTTGGTTTCCTAGGTTTGGTATCATCAGCAGCACTCTCCATATTCCTTTATTGCTCAAAGTGACTACACTTTTAATTTTTAATCTAGGGCTAGCTATTATGTTGCAGAGAATAGTTCCTTCGTTACTTCTAAGAAGCCGGGGCCACCCTGTTGTTCATGTCTGTCAGGCTCCACTTCAGAGAAGGTGTAATGCAAAGGCATTTCACATGCCGGCTTCTAAGTGGCCCTCACAGTAATCCTCAGGCCAAAAAGAAGCCATCATTCTGGTTGCAGACAAGGTACCCTAGGCTTCGGGAGGCTGACCACCTGCTCTGCCCAGCATTATAGGTGCGTGGGCCCCTGAAACTTGCTTTCCCCTTCTCCTAAGTCCAGTTCAATAGGCTCCATTTTGCTGCCACACCCAAGTCAAGGGTAGTTACCACACATTTATTCATGTAACAATAAATGTGACTAATTCCTAATTTTCTCTTTCTTGATGGTTATTATTCTTTAACAGGCAAATAAGCTGCTTTACAGAAATGTACCAAAAGGAAAATTATTGCTATCCTTTAAACGAAAGAGGAAGCGATTATTATAGTAATGGTGGCGATGTGGTCAGGCTCCCTTCCATTGCCTCAGCGATGTTTGATGTCTCACTGTTCCTATGTCTTGAAACGTTCTTCCCAAGTCTTCCCGCATTAGGTAATGCTACTGACAGCCTTGGAATCTCAGCGGGAGGATGCGGTATCAAAATAAAATTTAAAAGTATTTCCTTCTCAAAATTCAAAAGATTGGGAGGAGGGAAAGATCAAATACTTGAGTAAACATGGCAGAGCAAAACAGTTATAGCACATTATAATTCTGGGATTTTTTTTTTTCTTTTAGCATTTGTCAGATTCCTTATTTCATGCTCATGCTTGTTACTGAACATTATTGCCTCTGAATGTCCTGATCACATGCTGAAACCAACCTGACCACCCAGCACGAAGTTTTTACCTGGGATTCAAGACATGAGATGAACCCCCTTTCAGAGCTCCTTGCCAGTTTCTGCACTGGCTTTGGGGTGACAGATCTGGAAGCAGCAGTTAACAAACTGTTTCTCATTTTCACTCCCTTCAAGGACTAGCTTCTACTTTTATCCTAAGGGGTCTTAATGAGAAGCTTTAGAGATGCCTCTGAAGCTATTTTTTTTATATGCTGTTTTCTGGGTGAAACCAGGGGGGAGCACTTTCTAAATCCCATGGAAACTGTATAGAGTCCTCACATTCCTCCTCAGGCTCTTGACTGGCAGCTGCTAAGTGAGAGCTCAATGGAATACGCAGGTTGAGGTCATTTCCACTCTCAAGCCTGATTTCTGTTCAAGGAGAGGAGAAAGAAGTCCTCTTGGGCCCAAGCTGACAGCCAGGCTGGGGAACAATGAGGCCCCTCTCCCCTCAGGCAGCCTCTTGTGGCTGGAGGGCCTGAGCCCCACCGCGAAGCCGGCAGTCACTCCCCAGACCTCCCTGGCAGTTCAAGGGATCCGTCAGCAGCCGAGCACAGAGTGCAATGGGAACCCTCCCAGCAGCTTTGATCCTAAACCATGTGTGTTCTTGGACTGGCTTGCAGTGGAAGGAGCAGAATAATAGCAGTGAGGCCCAAAGCACCCTAGGGGGAATGGGAATCCTTTATCTCTTGAAGCCAAGGGTGAGGAATCTCAGGGCTAAGAGAGGCCTTGATGACTGTCCAGTCTGGCCTTCCCTAGCCTGCCATGTGGCATCTGGCTTGCATACCTCTAGAGACAGGGAATGCTCTGCTTGATCCCTGCCATCTCACCAATACCAGACTATCAGCAGCCTGACTCTCTGATAGCTTTCTTTAATTAAGTGAAATCCAACAAACTTGTACTGACAACGCTGGGCCAGGCACTGTGCTAAGCCCTGGGAACATGGCAGTGAACTTCCAAGATATCCACCCCTTGGTGTCCCCAGTGCAACCATCCTACTTCCTCTTCTCTTCTACAGCTATGCTAATATTTGAAAACAGGGTCATGCCCATAAGGCCCAGGCCATCTTTGCTGTAGACTTAACCTCTATGTCTGGTGCTCTACTCATGTTCCTCTTTGTCTATATCCTCCTAAATTTGCATCCAGAAGGGAACACATGTGAGCAGCCTGATGTGGAAAAGGCAATACGAAACTTCATAATGTAGCTCTATAGTGAGACTGTGCTTTGGTCCAACATAGCTCAGAATGTGGATCACAATATTGATTGGAGATACAACTGAATTTGGGGTACATTTGAAGAATATCAGAAAGAAACCTTAACCCCCTGCCACCAGTCTGACACCTACAATTCATAACTCCTTTGAGACCTTTTATAATTGACTTAATAGAAAAGTCAGTGATCAGGCTCCAAGGGGATTTTTGAGCATGCTCTCGGTTCCTACTGGGACTTTCTCCCCAGACCAGGATCACAATTTATAAATTTCTTTGCTTTCGACCCAAATGCCTCACCCACAATGTTTCCCAATCTCCTTTGCCCTTGTGTCTGGTCTGTTTTCCCGACAAGTACCTCCTAAGTGCATGCAGGGTTGGGGCTGAGGGAGGGGTGAAGGGAGTGACATTTGCTCCATCTCTTTTTCCATATAGCACAATTCCTGAGCACCTGGATACTCCTACCCTTTCTGGCTGCATCTGTACAAAGGATTCACTGGACTAATGACTCTGTGCTTTGGCCTCCTGCCTCTGAAAACGGGGAGATGGTTCTTTCTGAGTCTTTTATCTGCCTTGGGTGGTCTGGCAAGGAGTGGGATGGTGTACATAGGGTGGTGTGGGGGTGGTGTTGGCAAGGTTCCATATCTGATTACTCTCATGCATTAAATACAGTGCTCAGCACATAGTAGGTGCTCAGTAAATCTTTGCTGAATGAATGAATGAGGAATGAACAAGTATTAAACAACTGATATTGACCCTGAGGAAGCTGGTATTCTCTCTCAGTCCTCTCTGGTCACTTTGTTTTCTTTTTAAGACCAATATCCTACTCCATTATTTTATTTTTTTTAAATTGAAGTATAGTCAAAACACAGTGTTACATTAGTTTCAAATGTATAATACAGTGATTCAACAGCAAGTTCTCTGACCACCTCTTATCTTCTGATCTGGACCAGGGCTTATTAGAGAGTCTTCCTTTCTCAGCAGGGAAGGGGAGGTGAGGAACAGTCATTGGGCACTTGCTGTGTGCCAGGGAACCCTATACAGCAGGTATAAGGACTTTTACAGATGAGAAAACTGAGTTTCTTATTGGTAAATCACTTGCCGAAGGACATAAGCCAGGAAGTGGCATGGAGGGATTTGGAAAACCTCAGTCCATCTGGCTCCAAAGACTTGGTCGTCTTTATACTGCGCCAAGTTGGCCTCTTGACAGGGTTATGATAAGAACTGGCTCAGGCTTCTGTACCAGGCCTACAGTTCTCCCCAGGGACACACACCCGAGCACTCTTAGTGTCTGGCTTTTAGCACCCACTTGGTACAAGGTCATCTGCCTGGGCGGTCTTAAACATGTGGATGCCTGAGAGCTGTTGCTTATCATTGTCTAGGCAGCAGATCAACCTTGGCTGGCCATATTCTAGTTCTCTGGATGTTCAGTTTGGTTTTCCAGACTGGTGACTGTGTGGATGAAAATAGGAATCAGGTCCCTGCAATGGTGACATGTCTGCCCTTCCGTGACTGTAGAAGGCAGCTAGAGCATCTTCTGAATGTCCCTGAGGATATCTGTCTCCCCCAACTGAATGATCTGAGAAAACTCCTTGCCCCTCTCACTTCTCACCTCAGAGGAGCTTGGAGATTAAAGAGTTCTAGAAATACGTTAGGGACACATTGGCCCAGTTTATCTGTGTGTACTTAGGCCTCCTTGTGCTGAAATTCCTAGCTTTTTCTGGAGGGTCTCAGCATTGAATCCTGAGTATGGCTTGCAGGACCCAAGCAGACTCAGGTTCAAATGCTCCAGAGAGATGCTCCAGCTGCCTCAATTTCCTTTTCTGAAAAGTAGGAGTTTAAGATGCCTACTTTATGGTATTGGAGCATATTCAATGGTCAATAGATATGATCACTACTGTTGCTGAATTAGGCTAGAAGGTCCTTTCTATGTCAGCTTATGAGCTAACTAAAGTGTTTTCCAACTCATCTTTATATAGTATTTCTTTAATAGAGTTTAAGAAACATTTCTGAATCTACTATCTCATTTCATCTTTATAATAATCCCATAAGGTTGGTCTTATTGGTATTATTATTAATCATATATCTTATGGGAAAACAAAATCTTAACACAGGTTCAGTGAGTTACTCACCATCTTCCCTGTAGTGCAGACGAGTGGAGTGGTAAGGATTGATAAGGCTCTGGAGTCATGTCTACTTACTTTGGACAAGTTGGCATCTCCATGCCTCAGTTTACTCACCTGTAAAATGGGATAATTCACCTCATAAAGCATTTGGAATAGGAGCAGAGCAAGCACCCAGTTGAGCCTAACTTGGAAGGATAGATGGTTGGCAAGTAGAGGATGGCGCCTCAGAGTCAGATCTGAGTCCACGCTCTGTGTACTTTCTGCTGCCCCGGAACATCCCTCACCCAAATGCTAGTTTCATGATGAAAGACTCTGGCACAGTCCAGACACCATGGGCCTCCTATTATCCTCCCTTCTACCCCAGCTCTCTAATCCCCCACTTTAACTATTTTTAATAGATGGGGAAACCCAGAAAGGTTAAGTCTCTAAGTCTTAACCTGGTTTGTGGCAACCCAAGATTACCATCCAGGGCTCCTGACTGTTACTCTTTTAGTGAACCCAGTATCTAAAAATTGAGAAAGGAATGAGATACACCCACACACAGAGAAAAACAGCATATCTTGAATTTCATTCCTGCCTCCAGCTAACACTCATAACTCTTGTGATCAGTAATTCATTCCAACAGTTCTGATTTCTCCAAGTGTGGTTCAATATATATTAATAGTGGCAAGTAGACACAGTCTGGAGTCTCCCTGGGAGAAGCACTATTTCAGAAGTTCTGCATGACTGAGTTGCTGCACACGCTCCTCCTAGACGGTGCTCGGAATTCCGGATTACATGTGTTCAGTTTCACGTCCCCTTCTCTGCCTCCCAAAGGGTAAGACAAGTGCAGACTGGGGTGGTGAGATCCACGTGTTAGACAGAGTCCCAGTGGCTCCCTGGAGGGTGTGCTGAAGAGGGCTGGCTCATGGGCTAGAATTCCCAAATAAAAACAAACAAAAATCTATCATCATATTGGTGAAGAGTTCTTGCTTCTCAAGAATTGCATTTCTTGGAGCCTGTCTCCTCCTGCTACAGCACACAGTGTTCCCACGAGTGGGAATTTCAAGTGCCAAGAAAAGACATATGGATAAGCTTGGGAAATAACTTTGGCAATTAATATGGCCCCCTAGTATTTAACCTTAGCCTACCTTTGTAATTTTCCTTGCGTGATGTCCCCTTCTGCACCCTGTGTTCCAGCCAAAGCGAACTGCTCATCCTGTCTGTACCCAGTGGCCTCCCTGCCTTTGCTCAAACTGGTCTCTTGCCCCGGAATATTTCCCCGGAATACGTGACTTCTTCTTCTCCACTACCCTGGTCCCACCTGATCTTCAAAATGCAGCTCACACGCTACGTCCTGACATCCTATCTGATCTCTGGAAATGATGCTCCTTCTGGCCCCTTAAATATTAATTGAGCTCCTCCCACGAACCAGGAAATATTCTAGCTCCTTGACTTGGGAGAGTTTACCTTCTGGTGTCTCTCGTAGTTTATTGCTAATGCTGGACATACTAGTTCTCCTGAGAGATATCGTGCCACTCAAGAGCAGATTGATGTCATATCTGATACCTCTGTTCATCCTTTCAGTGGCTTCTATTACTGTTGGTATAAGGATATTAATGCTGAGCATTCCTTGCTAGATCTTCTATGGATCCCATCTCTCTTCGTATCATTTCCCTCCTAGAATTCTTTGTTCAGCTTTCTTTTTGTCCCTTTTACTTACCCTGCTATGGTGCCTTTGCACAGGCTTTTCTTCTGCATGGAACGCTGTCCCCACCTGTCTCCATTTGATTACCTTCAAATCCCAGCTGAAGCATTACTTCCTGGGCATTGCTGACTAAATTAAATACCTTGACACTTCATGATATCATAGCTGCCATGACACTTATCACAGTTGCCAATTCACTTGACTATTTCATTATTATCTGTTTTCTAATCCAGATGGTAAGTAGATCAAGGGCAGAAGTGGTATCTATTTTTGTTTATCATTTGCAGCCCTAGCAGATAGTAGGGAGTCAGTAACTATTTGTTGAATGAATCAGTGAATGAATATCTCTAGCCATCATGTATGGCAGATTATCCACAATGGGATCAATTTCAAGCATTCTCTTCTTGCTTGTACATTTTTAGTTATCGGAATATCTGTCCTAATTTGAGTTTCAGAAAATACAGTCATCTGACTATAGCAATGTTCTGCGCATAGAGAAGGTACTCAATCAATATTTGTGTTTGCTAACTGAATAAATAAATGAATTCAAAGTTTGGTAGAATGGGGAAGTTGTTGGGAGTGAGAATCATATATCAGAAGAAATTTTGTTCGAGCCAAAGCTGACAGTGGCGTGTCTCCGCAGATACCAATGCATGATTTTCAGAAAGGCTCATCAAAGGAGGCCAGGTCTGCTGGAGGTCTGTTTATTTTGTGTCAGCAAAGGAAAAGGTGGATCTTCCTGCAATTGTCGCTCAAGGTATACAGAGCTTTACCTAAAGACCTGGTAGTCAGTGTACAAGACTAGTCAAAATGGAAAATAAAGTTTTAAGTGAAAGAAGAAGGTAGCATCAGGTGGTGATTCTTTTCTCTTTTGCTGTTTGTTCTATTTTAAAAAATTAATATCTTAGGTTTACTTAATAAAGAAAAAAAGTTGTTAGTTTACAAACATGTTCACACATGTTAGCTTATTTTTATTGTTACAATACTCCAGAGAGAGTGGTATCATTATTCCTCTTTCTTTCTTCTTTCTTCCTTCCTTTCTTCCTTCCTTCCTTCCTTCCTTCCTTCCTTTCTTCTTTCTTTCTTTCTTTCTTTCTTTCTTTCTTTCTTTCTTTCTTTTTCTTTCTTTCTTTCTTTCTTCTTTCTTTCTTTCTCTTTCTTTCTTCTTTCTTTCTTTTCTTTTCTTTCTTTCTTTCTTTCTTTCTTTCTTTCTTTCTTTCTTTCTCTTTCTTTCTTTCTTTCTTTCTTTCTTTCTTTCTTTCTTTCTTTCTTCCTTTCTTTCTTTCTTTCTTTCTTTCTTTCTTTCTTTCTTTCTTTCTTGGAAATTGAGGCTTAGAGCTCTATGCCCAAGGACACGTGACAGTTATATCATCCAGTATTGTCTAGATTACACGACAGTAATAAGAATTCCCAAATTCTCTCTGCACAGCAAAGTTTTATTTCTTGCTCATGGGATTTGTCCATTGTGTGCTTGTTGGGGTACTCTGCACCATGCTTCAATCATTTATTTATTATTTTTTTAAGATTTTATTTATTTATTCGACAGAGATAGACAGCCAGCGAGAGAGGGAACACAAGCAGGGGGAGTGGGAGAGGAAGAAGCAGGCTCATAGCAGAGGAGCCTGACGTGGGGCTCGATCCTACAACGCCGGGATCACGCCCTGAGCCACAGGCAGACGCTTAACCGCTGTGCCACCCAGGCGCCCCTCCATGCTTCAATCAAACATACAATGTTGTCTACTACCTCTGGGCTTTTCTATGGGCTGTTCCCTTTACCTGTCATTCTAGTCTTCCTTCTGTGTCTGGGAAGCTTCTACTTGTTCTTCAAGTCTTAGATCAAACTTCACATTTCCTTGAAAACCTCCCCTGAATTCGGCTGAAGGTGGTTCTGAGCCTGGTGCCCACAGAGTTCTCTGGACTTACGCCATCAGACTATCCAGCAGTTGATGGTTTACTTGACTGTACCCCAAGTAGACTTCTTGCTTCTTGGAGGAAGGGACTGTGCCTTGGTTATTTCTGTGTCCTCAGTGCTGTTGATGGAGCCTGACTCCAGCAAGTGCTAATTGAACAGAGGAGAATGGCTAAAGCATGGTTGAGAGTTTATCTTGGGAATAAGCTGAGAATGATAGGTTGTCTACCACACTCATTCAAATGCAGCACTGTGGTTCCAGTTTTGAGAAACTGGACCCTTTGACGCAAGTCAGGTTGATTTATCTGCAGGTAATATTCCAGAGTAGTTGAGGCATGTTAAGCTATGGGTCGAGATATTTAAGATTGACCATTTAAACCCTCATGAAAACCTACCAAGTATAACAACTGTATTGCAGGCTAATTCATACAGAACTTCTTGCTCCTGGCAAAAGTAGATCATCAAAGCCAACCACATCTCAAGACCATTCCATCTAAATAAATCTGAGTAAAATTTAGCCTGTCAATTTTCTCAAGAGTTAGTTGTATCTTTTTTGTTGCTTTTGGATAGCTGGATAAATTGTTGTTTTTCTTTCCTGTTATAGCTCTGGACTTTGACAGGTCATTGTTTATAATTTGGCAAATCTCATTGGTAATATACCTGTCGAATGATTAATTACAAAGGTTTAAAATATGAACTTTCAGTGAATGGGGAGCAGGGATTGTTTTATGAATTTTCTCATTACATCTCATTAACATCAAATCCAGAATTGGGGCAGTTGCTAGAAAAACAATAGACACATGTTCCAGGCTCTCTCCAAAACTTGTGTGGGCATTTTGAGTTTTGAGGCCTACGTGTGATTTAAGCAGGACACTGCAGATACGGTGGAGTTGGACATTCCTGTGTGGACACACCCAGAATATGAATGTGTTCAGAGAAGCAAACCCCAGACTTGAACCCCAGGCTGAGCAGGGGTGTGGGGGGCTAAAATATTCATAGGGCTTAGAGGTTCTCTCGTTCTATCTCAGGTTGCTGAAGTAGGACAAAGAGTCTGGCCTTAGAGTCGGAACACCATTATCCAAATCCCTTTTCTGATTTGTCTTGTTCAAAGATTGATCATGCAAGAGGAATCTTTGCTTTCCTGCTGGCCCATAGCCTGAGGGAATGGTTTTCAACGAAAGTGAATTTTGCCATGCAAGTGTTCCTGCTGTATAGTTCTCTGTGGTCCCAGGCAAGTTGCTTAAGTTCTCTGAGAATTGGTCTCCTCACTTGATAAAAGAAAGAGGCTAACATTTACCTTACAGGGAGTGGCATTTGTGAAGTGTCTGGCCATAATTGGGCTCGCTAGAGGTCAGTTCCTTTTGTAGTCTTTCTTTAGTGTTTGGGGTAGAAGAGACTGATTTAGTAACCCTTTCTGTCTTCCCCCAAAGTTCGATACACATGAAGCCATTCATGAAAGGGACAGGAGAGTCCACCTGGGTCAATGCCAGCGCCTCATATGGGAATCTAAAGGGTTCAAAATCATTAGCCATCAAGGAAATTCAAATAAAAACCACCCTGAGATACCACCTTCCACCAGTTAGAATGGCAAAAATTGACAAGGCAAGAAACAACACCTGTTGGAGAGGATGTGGAGAAAGGGGATACCTCCTACATTGTTGGTGGGAATGCAAGTTGGAACAGCCACTCTGGAAAACAGTGTGGAGGTCTCTTGAAAAGTTAAAAATTGAGCTACTCTATGATCCAGCCATTGCACAACTGGGTATTTACCCAGAAGATACAGATGTAGTGAAGAGAAGGGCCATATGCACCCCAATGTTCATAGCAGCACTGTCCACAATAGCTAAATCGTGGGAAGGAGCCGAGATGCCCTTCAACGGATGACTGGATTAAGAAGATGTGGTCCAGTTCTTATGGACATAAGAATAGGAAGATCTGTAGGGGAAGAAAGGGATAAAGAAAGGGGGGTTATCAGAAGGGTGAATGAAGTATGAGAGACTATGGACTCTGAGAAACAAACTGAGGGCTTCAGAGGGGAGGGGGGTGGGGGAATGGGATAGACTGGTGATGGGTAGTAAGGAGGGCACGTATTGCATGGTGCGCTGGGTGTTATACGCAACTAATGAATCATCGAATTTTACATCAGAAACCAGGGATATACTGTATGGTGACTAACATAATATAATAAAAAAACATTAAAATTAAAAAAAAAAAGAAGATGTGGTCCATATATACAATGGAATATTACTCAGCTATCAAAAAGAACAATTTCTCAACATTTGCTGCAACATGGATGGCACTGGAGGAGATAATGCTAAGTGAAATAAGTCAAGCAAAGAAAGACGATTATCATGTGGTTTCACTCATTTATGTAACATAAGAAGTAGGAAGATTGGTAGGAGAAGAAAGGGATAAAGAATGGGGGTAATCAGAAGGGGGAATGAAGCATGTGAAATTGTGGACTCTGGGAAACAAACTGAGGGCTTCAGAGGGGTGGGGGATGGGGGAATGGGATAGGCTGGTGATGGGTAGTAAGGAGGGCACGTATTGCATGGTGCTGGGTGTTATACACAACTAATGAATCATAGAACTTTACATCAAAAACCAGGGATGTACTGTATGGTGACTAACATAAAATAATAAAAATATTATTATTAAAAAAATAAAGGCTGATATGTTATGGTGAAGAGTTAGTTCTTACACTAAATGTTGGATGACTGAAAGGTTGACTGACATTGGGAAACTTTAAAAAAACGATTTAATTTTATTTCTGTTTATCCTTGGCATTGTGATTTCTGATTCCACTGAAGGCCAAAATTAGAGATTTCATGGTATTACTGTAAAGATTCTTTTGAAGGTATTTTTGGTTTGGCTAAATTTTACAAGGACTATCTTAAGGACTTTTCTTCCCCCTCGTGAGATGGGAAGGTAGGTTTTTTATAAAGGATATTCATCCAAATGCCTTTCTGGCTCTTTCCAATTATTCTAACATATCATGGCTTTGGTCATCCCCCCAAAATGTTTTATTCTAGTATTTTTTTCCTCAATATGAATCAAAAGCTTAAAATTCAAAGGAAAGAAAATAACCTGAATTCTAGAACTATCTAAAAAGTCTGAATATTTGTTATTTCAAAGAGGAAAAAAATAAGATTTTTTTTTTTTTTCTGTTCAGGTTCAATCTAAAGAGATCACTTTCAGGTTAGAAGGATTTTTGACATTTTGCAGACTTTCCTATACTTCTTAAATACTTCTTAAAACATGAAGCACTAGACATTTATATATGAAACTCATTAAAACTTTTCCCAAAAACTTGTCATACCCTTCTCCCTAAAGGATTAAAAAAATCCAAATAGCAATGTATATATCAAAACCCAAATAATTTAAAAAAGTATCTTAACAATGGAAATGTAGCATATCTGATTTAACCACAGAAAGATTTGCCATTGGTGTACATCAAAACTGGTAGATGAGTAAGTTAGTAAGTTTAACTTTTCTTAATCTTAATGTTTAATCTTTAATCTTTAAGCATAGTGCTATATTTATTCAGATATTGTTAGTCTGCAATTCAAATTGCCTTAAATTTGACAAACATTGTTGAATATAATCTCTAAGTAAATACCATATTTGGGTGAATCCAAATTCTAAGCATGTAAGATAAGGGGTAAAACTTGAAATCCTATTTTCTTCTTTCTCTTTTCTTTTCTCCCTTCCTCCTTTCCTCCCTTCCCCTCTTTCTCTTTTTTTTTTTTTGGTAATTTTTTTCATGCTTAGTCCCAGAAAACTGTGCCACATTTCTAAGAAAAGATTTCTTACTCACTTACTAACTGATGGCACTGTAATATTTTCTTTGACTTTTGGTTGGGGGGACATCCTCGTATCGATGGGGATCTGAGGTCTGCATCAAGCCAGGACCTTTGCTGATTTTGTTGTAGAAGGCTTCTCAACTGGCATCTTTTAGAACCTTATGGTCTCTCTATAAAATTACTCTATTGAGGGGGAGTGAGCTGCATCATTATCCCAGGGGCCCAATGTTGGCTGGGTCTGAACTTAAACATCCTCATTTTTTTCAAGCTGCTATGTGCTTGTTTACCCTCCAAGGAACTCTCACTATGGGGGAGTAAAAGCCACTAACAAGTATGAACTTTCTGGAAGGCAAGTCAGCTTTGCAGATAAAAAAACCTTAAAACGAATCATATCCTTTGACTCCTTTATTTTTTTTCAATCTAATCTAACAAAAACCAATGGTCAGAACCATGTATACTCATTTTTTTTTACAAAATTATTCTTGGAAGTTTTTTTTTAAATTGTTTTTTTTTTAAAGGCAATATAAATATTCAAGAATAGGGGAGTGATTCAATCTTAGGTAATATCAATAGGATGGAGTCCTTATGGTATCTACAAACAATGCTTAATGACATAGGAATACAATTATTGGGTGCTCACTCTGTCCTAGGAATTTGTCTTCTTTTTCAAATTTTCTATGTTAAACATTTATTAACTTTATTATCATAGGAGTGCCATAAATTTTTATCTTTTGAAGTTTTTCTATTTTCTACAAAAATTTATTAACTAACCAGATGACTGTGACTGATGTTCAACTAAGAGACTAATTCTGTTAAGAAAGTTAGCATCTGCCATTTACAAGTCATCAGATAATTTGCTAAATGCAAATGAGAAAGCTTTTTTATTATTTAATAGGTCTGGCCTCTGCCTGACAATGCTTTAGCAGTTCTGATTACTTTACTCATTTCAAAGCTAGAGACTTATTTTCAGTTGTAAATTCAAATTATCTTCCTTGCTACTTCCCTTCAGTGTCCTTCACCTAATCGGTCTATATCAATAATGCTTTAATTTCTTTTACCTGCATGTAACAACATATTTGCAAGGGCTAATTAATTCACTGGCTGGAGGGAATTGCCACACCAGAGAGAATCTCTCCAGGCCTCCAATTCGTGTGACGGTACCTTCTCACAAATGTATAGAGTTTGTGCTGATGGCCCCTATCCAACACAGCAGACCAGAGTTGGACAGGGGAGTTTGATGGTGAGAGGTAAGGGAGTGGAAGGGGCAAGGGAGTGATTAGGAAATACATCATGGAAATTCACCTGGGGATGAAAAATTGAGAATATGATGAAGCAAAGGAAGGTAACAAATTTGTGGATCCAGTGGATGGATTGGAGCTCTAAATTGGGCCAAAGAATTGTAGATGTGGCCATGGTAGAATATGCGAGCTGGTAAGGTAGAAGATGGGCATCCAAGAGTGGAGAGTTCAGAAGAGAAATTTTAGCCTGGTGTGATATTGGTTGATAAGGTGTAACTAAGTATGGCAGTGAGAGGCCAGGCAATGGATGAGTGATCTACATGGGTGATGAAATCACCAGAACTAAGGGAAGTGGTGAGAAAAAGAGTCAACATGTTCTAAACTCTTCAGTGAATGAGGGCATCAGCAGTGAGGGGGGTCTAATGGCACATCCTCAGTGAAACTAAGGTTTTGTTTGTTTGTTCTGGGATAGGAATTCAGGCATAGGGAAGAGAAATGATGTGGAAGGAGCAAAGAGGATCAAAGAGTACATTACCCCATGAGATAAAACATACCTTATAACTCCTAACTCTAGAGACTCACCTTGGAGACTTAAACCTGGCAAGTTTTCTCCTTAGATCTCATTTGTGCTTCTTCTCTTTCCACTCTACCTAGTTAACAGATTGACATTGTTTCTGTACATGTCTGTGTGTCTGTGTCTCTCTCTGGATTCTAAATTCTCCTGTGTGCAAGGCCCCTCAGTGTGTGCCCAGCATAAATGCTTAATGAATGTCAGATAAAGAAGTCATTTGATTGAAATGTGCTGAGAGAGCTTTCAGGATTTTGGTTCACCCCAGACTGGTATACCAGTTCTCTTTGGAGACCTATGCCCCTAAAACCTCCAATGGCCTCATCAAATACCTCTGAAGTTTGAGTCTTTCACTAGATTTGGCTTAGAAGTCTGCATTTTGATTCTTACCTTTCCACCAATATTTTCTTTTCCTAAAACGACTTCTCTCATGTACCCTTCACCATTACCTGGTCTCCGATGTCCTCCAGGGGAGGGTTCAGGTGCCCTGCTCAGTCCTAGCACACCCTCCCCATGTGCAGGCTCACTTGTCTTTTGAAATGCACACCGACGGTGATGTGCAACAGGCTGCTGTTAGGCGGACTCTTCTGATTTCGAGTCCTGGCTCTGTCAGGACCTAGCTGTGAGATTTATAGAAACTCATTAACACATGAAGAAATTACAGATCAAAAAGGTTGAATAACCAGCCCAAGATCTTATAACTCAGTAAGTAGTAAAACCCAGGGTGGTAGGATTATAGAATTCGGACTTCTCTATTACCCCAAATACTTCTTGAATGTTTTCTATCAGTTGGTTTGGTGGTGGGGTCGGGGGACACTTTCTCTTAATTCTAACAAAGTATCTACGTATGGGCCTCAGTTCATTATTTCCAGTTTTTTTTTTTAACTCAAATGGAACCTGAATAAGAATGACAGTTGTAAATCAACCCCTATGCATCAGTAACCTACATATCTTCCTGTTAAGAGACTGTGACTTTAAATTACATGACTGCTGTTTTATCTTGGGTCAGCCCCTCACATTATTTCCGTCATAAACAATGTTCTAAATGATCAGTATTTGAGAGGAAACACCTTTCCTGTATGGCTTGGTCATGAGATGATGGGCAATTAGGATAACTGTGACTTCACTGCAATCATGAGTTAGGCAACTAGAAGGTCATATGTGGGGCATAGGGTGACCTGCCTGGTATAAGCCATTTTCCCTAAACTACTCTGTAGAAAGTAGGGGTTTTCAAGTAGTAAGCCTGTAATGTATGTTATGGCACTGCCAGCAGGGCAAAAAAAGAGAGGCAGCTCATTTAAAGCAGAAAGGGCATGAGTCTTGGAATAAAAAAATGTGGATTGGAATCCTGGCCCTGAAAGTGTCTGTCTGTGGAACATTGGACAGATCCCCTCATCACACTTACCTTCAGAATTCTCTTCAATTAAACGTGGTTTTGATATTCCTTGCATAGGTCAACGGTGGAAAACATAGGGAAGTATCCATGTATAGGCTCCCAAAATATTACTTTGTATAGAAAAATTTTTAGAGGCTTAAAATCTTACTATTTGTTTCGTAAGTGGTTTGGTGCAGATACAGTTTTGAATTACAACTTCCTTTCTGATACAATATGTTTAATATATTAAAGCAAAGACTGATAGAGCTAGTCGAATGAAGATGTTTTCCCTCATATTTATTTTATTTTATTATGCTATGTTAGTCACCATACAGTACATCATTAGTTTTTGATGTAGTGTTCCATGATTCATTGTTTGTGTATATTTTATGTGTTTCTGTAAGGTTCTAGATATTGAGTTCAGTTTTCTCAACAAAGAAAAACAATCATGTTCCTAACATGGTTTTGTGTATCTTACCATAGCAGACAAAAACAGGCCTTTGGTGTAAGTAAGTACTCTTAAGAAATCCAGATAATAATTACACATTGTTTTCTTACTGTTACTCGTACAACAATCACAACTCCTCACAAAAGGTATAAAGGACTTTCCGGTCCATTAACTACTTAGAGCTAAATCTATAACACTCCTGAGAGGCATGAGGATTAGTGTTTGGTATTGACCTTAACCTTGGCCTGACAGGTGAGGTATCAACCTCGAATTAAAATGCATTTATCTTTCCACAAGTTCATTTTAAAATACAAACTTTGGCCTATTTTGTAAACAAAATGGATCACATTTATTTGTGTCTTCATTATAATTCTCTGCTTCTCCTTGCTGATTTTCAACTTGCCCTCTATGTATATATTTATAAATCTCATCCATCAAAATAACAGTGCTTATGCTGCACACAGTGGGCGGTGTGTTTAGACAGAGAGCTAACAAGTGCCCTTTCATCCCCCGCAATGCCACCAAACAACTGTCAAAATAACAGTATTGCTCTGCCTGGGACATCCAAAGGCAAGTTCTTGTTTTGTGAAAGGGGAAATACAGCAGAAAGAAAACAAGCTGTGGGGTTCACCTGATCCAAGCTGTGCTCCATCCTGTTTATTATTTGCAGAGCGCTGGTGTTATTTCAGCTATGTTGTCATTTTGGATGTGCTGCTGCAGTGCTCCTGTGGCCATCGAAGTTCATCCCATTACTTGTGGGCTGATCATGGTAGCCCCATGTGCCAGGAGCAGGCTTCTTGGCTATTGCTAGCGACACATATCCAGGGGATGAAAAGAGCCTCCAGATTAGCTGCGCGTGTGCACATGTGTGTATGTGTGCATGTGCATGTGTGTGTGTGGTTGGTTAGAGGGGAGGAGGGGCCACAGCATTAGTTATTTATAGTTTCAGGTAATCAGTTTCACAGTATCATTATTGGAGGAATGTTTAAATGCCATTAAGACCGATCAACCTGTCTTTATTTATTTTAGCCTCAAAATATTATACAAACTATATGTTGACTTTTTAAAATTAGAAAACACATACAAACAAAATGGAAACAACAACTATAATTTCGCCACTCAGGAATACGTATAGTTAGGGATCAGGTGCATAACTGTTCATGTTCTTCTATGAAAGAGATTGTGCTCTTCCTTTTTTTACTTAGCAAAATATTACAAACATTTTTTCCGAATAAATAAATTCATAGCTACATCTGATTTTTATAGTGTTCCATCGTGTGGGTTTACCATAGTTTTTGTAACTACTTCCCTATGGTTGGATTTATCTTTTCCATTATGAATTGCATTAATGAATATCCTTGTACATACATCCTTTCACACCCAACTGACCTTTGAAAACCTCCTGAATTGGGAAACAGCCCCTTGCCATTGACCAACCCACAGCAGATCTAATGAGGGCATGGGTTCTAGAAATTGGACCCTTAATCTGCATGATACAGGGTCTCTGTAGCATGTTCCCTGTCACACAGTGTTCCCATGGCTCTTCTGTTCTCTTTATATTCTCTAAAATCACCAACCACATGCTTCCAGCTATGGCTTCTTCCATCAGACTATGGTTGCTCGGTCCTCCCAGGCTGCAGCATCATTTATGATGTTAACAACATCACACGATGTCAGAGGTCTTCCACCAATCTCTGAATGACAGCGTGCCATCTTTTTCCCCAACCAAAAATTTTACTGCTTTTATCAGTGATTATGTCCATGTAAGTGAAAATGAAAAGCGATGAAAAAAAGAAAGCTGACTTATAAACACAAATTTAACTGTAAAAAAATCATGGAGCCACTGAGGCTTCCCAGGAGGTGGCAGGCTGAACAGAGCCTCTGAGAGCTTCTCTGAACACTCAGAAGTTGCCCTGTCAAGGAAATCAGGGGGCGAGATCTTGCGTGAGTGCTAGAAAATGTAAGGAGTTCCTGTAGTGGGGCTATCTGGCAGGGCTATGGTATAGGTAAGATTCTGGACATCTGGCAGGACAGTGGCTAGGGTAGTGAAGTGTGCTCTGTATTTTTGGTGTCTAAGCTCACCCTGGCCAACATCCTGCTTGTAGGCGTTGGCCCAAGCAGGTTGCTTCTCTGGGACAAAAGGAGTGACCTTGGCTGATTCAGGTGGTAAGGCATGGAGAGGAGAGTCAGAACTTCACAGTCAATAGGTAGTCCAGGCAAACCAAATATAGGGACAATCCGCTAAAACCCTCCTGATTATCTGCTTATCTTCATCCTTAGTTTCCTCATCTATTTTTTTTTTTTGAGGAAGTCTTTAGATGTGGCAAAATTTGCAATTGCAGTAACAACCAACAAGAAAAATAAGTCTGGAAAATCCACATTTAGTCTTAAGTAGCTTTTGCATCCACTGTGGGTCAAAATTATTGTCAGTGTGAGTATGTGTGGGCACACACACAAACAAGCATAAAAAAGGCCGTAGTCAATAAACCACACACATCACAGAGTGCGCTCAGTTCAAGGTTGAGGGTAGAGTTCTCTTTGATACAGCCTGTTTGATAGTTCTTCTTGGCTAAAAGCATATCACAGCACCTAGAGCATGTGAAAAAATACATAGTCACAGGGCACTTTTAGATAATTACATACATATTTAATTTATTTTTAGAAAATATGTTGGAGACAAAAATTTTTATTTCATTAGCCCTGTTTAGGAATAGCATAAAATGGACCAGTGTGTATTATGTTAAAACTATTCTCCTGCAACTAATTGGTCCTGGTTCTGTCTTCTTGGGGCTACTCAGAATATGTCTCCATGATTATCAAGGATTGGAAATGGTTCCTGGGTCTTCTCATGTACCGAGGCAATAGCTGCATCTTAGTTGCGGTCAGTGTTGTAATCCAAGTGTCATATGTAAATGTGTAGTTCTCTACATCCTGCTTTTGATAAGGGCAGTGGATGATCATCATCAAGGGGCACAGACATTCTGAAGTGGTTAGTGTTGGGGTGGGACGTGGTACAGAAAGAGAAATGAAGAAGGAAGGTAATTGACAAAAGGAAAATGTCCTGGGCTGGGACCCTCAATCAGCCGTCTTTTCATTTCATCTGCTCCTGGAATGGTCCAAAGAAGAGGAGGAAGCCAAGCCATCTGCCATTTGGTGTCATACCTGGGCCCAGCCCAGCCTTTCTTACTACAAGAAGATTTCACATATAGGTGTGTTAGGAAGCCAGCAAGCCAAAGTCAATAACTAGAATGAGAGAGTCATCATTAAAAACGATTATCTCTAGATCAAACATTCCTTTTACGGATGTGAAGTCTGAACCCCAGAGAGGGGAGGGGATGTGTTTGAGGCCACTCGGTGAAGTAAGAGCAGAACTGAGAGAGAACTCCCTTCCCCCATGTTCCAGGTTGACGTCCCTCTCAAGGTAGCACTGTTGAGAACAACGTGAAATGAAGCAGTTCATGTTAGCAGCTGTATTTTGTGATTGGTATAATTCCAAAAATCATCCTAAACAAGAAACTGCGTAGATATTTGTACAGAAGATGTATAGCACATTGAACTTCCATTATTCTAAAAAACTCCACGTTGTTTTTTCTGGTTTTGCCATTGAAATTTATGGTTTGGTTACTGGTCTGGCAGGCAGCATGACGTATGGTTGTTTTGCTAGGTTGTTAAATACCTCTCTCTGCTTCCTTCTCAAGAAATTTTTCTGTTATTCCTCCGTGTAATTTTTTTTTTGGTCATTTGTTACAAAAAGCAGGTACACAAAATCATAGAATTGCAAGCAAACCTTCTGATCCCATCAACCTTTGAGTAACCATGCCTTTACATTTCTGTAAGTCATGGTTTACCAGGAGATTTTCATGCTGCTTTTGTTATGCTCTGGGAAATGGTTCTTATGATCCCGACTTTAGGGCTGTGGAAGCTGAGGCTCAGGAATGGAATTCATGTATTCTGAGCATTTGTGCAGATTCTCTGCAAGTCAAGTTTCAGAGAGGCAGCAATAGGGCCAGGGCTGGATCCACTAACATCCACGTACTATGTTCTCATTTGGAGCCCCCGCCCCCGCCCCATTTTGGGCCCATCCAAAATCTCATCCAGTTTTTCCTTCATCTCCTTTCAGTTTAGCAAACCTAATTACTTCAGCTTCCCATGCTCTCAACATTAGTTGTCCAGATGCGTTGAGAGCTTGGGTTATCTCCAGGCTTGATCACCCTCATTTCATATTTTCCTAAGATAAATGCAGTTAGCTAGGGGCTTTAGCATTCTGTGGTTTGTATCATCTATTTGAAGAGTTTGTTTTGTTGGTTAATTTGTACTTTCCCTCTAGTATTTGGATTGAAATTTTTCCCATTTTATTCCCATTTTTATCATATTTTTATTATTCTGTCATTTAAAAAATAAAACCATGTTTGAGTCAGTGTTTAACACATGTTATCTGTGGTTGGAAGACATGATTTTGTTTCCAGTTCTTCTCTGCAGATTTGTGACATTGGTTAAGACTGGTCCCCTCTCTGGGCTTTAATTTATTCACTTGTAATATTAGGGTGTTGGACTAGATGACCCATAAGAGCTCTTCCTGGTCTGAAATGCTCTCCTTGAATTTTGGTTTAGGAACGTTTAGCAGGGTTTGGTTATCTTGTTTTAGATTGAAGAATATGGGAACCAGGAGGGTTTCAGTTTGGGATGGTCTCTATGTGGTATCCAGATTTCTCAGAAATTGTCCAGGCAAAGCGCTCTCTGCTCCAGATCCCTATAGACATTATGTCAGGTACTATGGCTCCTGCATTGTTCTGTGTCATGATTTGACAGGATGGGAATATAGATGCTTTCAGTGTATCACAAAACCCTTAGCAAACTGTCAACAGGTAGACTTGCAGACTCTTTATCTGGTTGTGTCTTAAAAAAAAATGTGCTTGATAGCTTCATAGATGATGAATGATCTGTGTGAGGAATGGTCTTGAGGTCCAGAGAATGAGTGAGAAAGCTGTGATGGCCTGACTCCTTTCTCTCTTTCCCCATTTGAAATCTGTCATTTTAGTTTAAGTTTATAGAGTTAATGCCAAGACTCCTTAAGCCACATAGGTGACCTCCCCATGTGTTAGAGTCAGAGATAGAATTCAGATTAAATTCCTATTAATCTGAGAAGTGGTGTTGCTCTTCTCAAACAATCTTGCTTCACACCAGGCTCCATTTGAGGGAAGCCAATTTATCTCATGTGCCATAGGGGTATTTTGCCATTGTCCTACAGAATAATATCCAAACTCCAAAGCATGGCATTCAAGTCTGTTCAAACTTTAGTTACAACCTGTTTGCTTTAAACTTGTTTAATCCTGGCTAACTCATGGTTCTAAGTCTTCCTAGCCTGTTCTTGATCTGTTATGATTTACTCTAGTATCCAGCTGACACTTGGCTCTGTCTGCAGTAATTAATCCCACCCTAACATTTCATATTCAACATGAATACTCGATATCCCCAGTTTGGACTATTTCCTTTGGCTCAAGGACTTGGTGAGATTACCTTCATGTTCCTTAGCTTCTCTCCTGGAGAAAGACACCCTGACAGCCTTGTGGAACTTACTCTCTGGCTCCAGGTTTCTTGTCTGGCATTGTGGCTGGTCTTCCATTTCACCTGTCAGGATGGGTCAGGAGAAGGAGATTGAGCACAGCTATGATGGATTCCCTGAGTAGCTCTTCTGTGTCACGCCTTGGGTTAAACTGGGAATATAGAAGTGGATTAGACACTCTCCTGCCTTAAAGGAACATATAACCAAGTAGGGGGGAAAACTATCTAAATAATTAAAGATAGTACTATGTTGTGGTTATTGTGAGAAAAATCCATATGGAGCGAGTGAAGGGTATAGAGAGGGGACAAGTCATTTGTTCCAGGGTTGTGGGGATGGTTGGGGAAGGCCTCAGAGACAAGGGGTTGAGTCTCCAGGAACATCCCATGTGAAGAAAGTATGCCTCCTACAGAACCAAATTTCCTCCCTGAGATTGGGGAATAGATTACGAGAAAAGGAGAAGTCAATGGTTTGTTAATTATGCCTTTACAAAGTAATATGAGAAGGAAATCAGAGCCTCTTGGATGGAAATCTTTGACATTTGGGATCCAGAGTGCTCCATAGCCAGGCAGCCTGGCTGAGGGTCTAATTTGGTCTTCTTCAGAGAGGGGAAATTCCCAGCAGCGGCTGCCGTGGAAATGCTAAATATGGAAGACCAACAGAACAGACTCTCATTTTATCTGGCTGAAATGAGGGGGAAATGGCTCTTGATATGACCTTTCTTCCATGGGTGGTTGTCTTTTAGACTTGGAAAAACTGGCTCAGAAACAAAATGACAACTGAATTGATACATCCAGAACATCAGTGGATAGTAGTTTCCTCAAGACCACTTCCCTTCATGTGTGTTATGTGAGAAAGGCAGGGTCAGGTGTCCAGCCCTGGGCAATGAGCTACATGGTGGTTTAGGGATGAGATGAGTGGGGGCTGTTTGGTGCCATTAGCTGGTTGCAGAGCTGGGACAGGTCCATTTCAAAGGAGAGGAGCAGAGCAGAGAGGAGAGGGTTAGGGCTATATGCTGATCCTGTCCCACCCCAGCAGATACAAAGGATGTTGAATTCTCTGGCACACTAAGAGAGGTGTTTCTCTGGACACATTTTTCCATGGTGACATTGCCCAGTGTCCCTACAGGAAGTGGAGTGGTGAGAGGAATGGGAAAAACAATGTTCTCCAGCAGGACCATTACATTATGGAAACCCTGACGTTGATTTGCAAATGTCTCTTTTCTCCGACTACCTGGGGCTTTTATTAACATTGGACACCATGGTATTTATGATTCAGAGTTGATGAAATAACTCTACCTTCATTTAAAATACATGTGGGTTAACCTCAGGATCTTACTGTTGAGTGGAAAAACAAAGCCACGGGAGAATACAGACAGAATGATTTCATTTATATAAAGCTAAAAAAAATACAACTAAGTGTGTGTGTGTGTGTGTGTGTGTATGCATAGTACAAAGATGAAAACATGTATGTTACTATAAAATTAAGCAAGGAAATGATAAACACAAAATTTGAGATGATTACTAATTTTGAGAGGGAGGGAATGTTTGGGATAGGGTGGGACACCCACAAGGGATTTCAAGGTAATGGTAATTTTTTTAAATGTGCAGTGAGAACAGAGGTGTTCATTGTATGTAACATCTATTTTATGAATATTACTTGTATCTACCCTGTTTAATAAAACAAATCGAACTCTTCTCAGTAACAGGGTTAGGATTTGTGTAGGGAGAGAGGTGTGTGTCTGATGCTCATACATTTGAAGGAAGGACATTCGATCGGTTGCCACCTTACTATGAATCAGTATGATTTTGGCTTTCCTTATATCAGCAATTAATTTATATTTTGAATAAAAACTCAACTGTACAAATTGACCCCAGGTGCCCCTGTTGAATCAAAAGTTTATTTCCCTTCCTGACATGGGAAACAGGATGAAATAATATAAGGTGAAAAAAAAAGCAAGATATAAAACTATGCACATAGTTTCATCCTGATATTGTTACAACATTTTGTTTATGTGCGCAGATGAAAAAGACTTGGAAAGTGTCTATTAAAGTATTTAAAAGGGATTATCTCTTGAATGATTTGTTTTCGGAAAAGAAGATAGGTTTTAAAAGCAGCTGTCCCGTTGGTTTATTTTATTTCATCTCATTGCTGGAGAGGTTGCTCCATCCTCTCGATCATTCTGTGTTGCCCTGTGAGAGCAGCGCTTTCTTCTCTTTGTGTCTTGTCTGTGGAAGACTCTCCTTTCCGCTTTCCAAAAATGATGAACATTTAATTCGGTCACTGGAGCATGTTGGTAAATCCAGGAGCCGGGAGACCAGCCAGCAGTTAGGAAAACCACAGGAAACCTGTGGCCGGATGGGTCTATGACTGGGCAGAGGGTTGTCATGGGCAGTCCAGGCTGTGTGGTCCGAGCAAGCACAGCGCAGGCCAACAGGATCTCACCTCTTGTCTCTTCCTAGGTTAGGTTTCCTGGGAAGCAGACCTACACTTAAGTTCGTGTACAGGGAGTATGTATGTTAGAGAGTGTTCTTGGGACCAACATTTGGGGAAGGGAAGGGAAGCGAGAGAAGAGGTGGACAGGGGAGGGCAGAAGAGGGGTGGCAAAGAAGCAGGATTGGGTCTAGGGAGAGCTCAGGCTGGGATGCAGTCTCAGTGGAAGCCTCAGCAGACCTGCAGAAAGCTGTCAGGATGAGATAATAACCCTTCAGAGCTATTCCAAGTTCGGGGGATAGGGCTGGACCTTTATAGCCCACATCACTCAGACACCAGATGCTGGCCACCTCAGGAAAAGGGCATGGCCCTGGGTGAGGGGAGATCTTTTCAGCTGAGGTAATCCAAAGAGGGCCGACAGCCTTCCCAGCAATTTCATCTCAAGTCCTTCACTCTTCAAGTGGGATCTGGGTGGCACATTATTTCCATTCTGCAGTCAGATTATTTTTTATTAAAACACAAATTTAAGAATGTCCACTGTTGCTCAAAATCCTTCTGTGGCCCTCCACTGACAATAGGAAAAGGATCCAACCCTTACCTCAGCATTCAAGTCTTTTTGCAATCTGATCCCAATTTTCATTCTTCCTTTCCAACAGCGTTCCTCACTTCTGTCCCCGACCTAATAAAAACATAGCATGTTGCAGCTACACCAAACATTTCTCATGCGGAATGTACACCCTTATACCCCGTTTACTCTGTCTGGAATATCTTACTCTCTCAAACTCCTACTCAGTCTTTGAAACCAAGCTCAAATTGTGCTGAGCACCAGGTGATGTATGGAAGTGTTGAATCCCTATTATTGTACATCTGAAACTAATATAACACTGTACATTAACTGGAATGAAAATAAAAACTTAAAAAAAAAAGGAACAAAACCAAGCTGAAATGTCCTTTCACCTGTAATGTCTCCAGGCACAGTCTTTCCTTTCTGCAGGCCCTCACGTCCTGTTTTTCTTGCCTTCTTCTTTTTCCACTCACATTATTTTCCCTTTCCTCTCCTTCACCCCTGACTTGTGCTTCTCTTCCTTGTTCTGTACAAATGTTCCCCCATTCTTTCTGATTTCTCTCTTTTTCTCTTTGGGGCACATTTTATTCTCAAGTAGTCTCCTAGGAAAACCTGGAGGCCTGGGCTTCGTTTGTGTTACATGCCTCAAGGGAACTCCATGTTGGTGTGCAGGTTAGCTAACACTACTCCCAGAGCTCTTGATGCCGGCTCTAATACACTGCTTATCCTGACATGCTCTAATTGTTTGACTGAGAAGAGCTGGCACATGAACATCAGCGTCCCAGGGCTTCTTGCTGATCAAACAAGTTATGCAGCCTTTCTTAGAAATAGTATCAGGATTGCTCCAAAGAGCTTCCACCTCAAGGAAGAGGTGACTTATTTTCACTATTGGTTTATGTATCCGACTCCTCCACTAGATTGAGAGCAATTCAAGGCCAGAGACTTAGCCTGCCATCTGGGTGGACCCTGTGCCTAGCACAGCCCAGCTATAAGGGAGGGCTTCCTTCAACGTCTGTTGAATGAATGACTATTGCTACACATGTTTTGTTTTTCATTTGAGGAAAGGGTTGAGGGTGAAATGAAGATGAATTCCTTGCTAAGAGAATCAGCAAAGTAATACTAATAAATGGCCACATCCCTTTCTAATATGCTCAGCTTTTCATTGCTGAGTTGATGTCACTCATGAATTAATTGTGTATTTATCACAGCTGTCAAGATTTCTGCTTATTTCCATCTGTCCCTTATACACATTAGTAGAGACACTGATTGAGGCCCTACCGTGTGCTAGGCTCTGCATTAATTATTTCTAATCCTCACAATAATCCTGCAAGACAGATATTGGTACACCCATTTTGCTGGTGGAGCAAGTGAGGCTCAGAAAGGTTAAACTAAGTTGTCTCCACTGATATACTTTCAAATGACAGTGCAGGATTCGAACCAGGGCAGGTGATTCCAGAGCTCTCCCTCTTCGTGTTACTCCCTACTGCTGAAATTCAGTATACGGATACTTTCTGCACATATAAGTGATGGGAGATATTTACCTATTATGGATGGAGGACATTTTTGGGAGCAGTTGTGCTATCATTTCAAAGAAAGGCCACATAATTCATCTGTTAAAACAAGAAATACCACTAGTTCCGTGCTGACTTGAAGTGGGCAACTTCAGCTGTGTCTCTGTAATTTCTTCAACTATGGAACAGAGAGAGTAGGTGAGTGGTTGTGAAGAAGGAGTCTTGACGTTCTCTGAAACATGAGAACACGACAACACAGTCCTATGCTATTACTCTAAGTTATTATTACCGAGAAAATTCATCTGATACTGCTTCTGCTCCTAACTCATCACAGTGATCTCTCCATGCCAGGCGTGGCGCCAAGTGCTTTCTGTGTATTGTCCCGTTTCACCCTCACAGCAACCTTACGAGGTAAAGGTGATGATCGTAAATACCGTGTGACCCAGCACTCTTGCTCTTAGGTCTTTCCATGAGAGAAATAAACGTCCATAAACATCCTTGCCTAAGAGTATTAACTGTAATTTCATTCATAATAGCAAAACCGAAAACAGCCCAGATGTCCATCAAGAAGAGACGAGATAAACAAACTGTGGCATGTTGGAATATTACTGAGCAATAAAAAGGAAGTGACACTGATTTATGCAAAAACATAGATGGGTCTCAAAACCATTATGCTGAACCAAGAGTATATACTTTTTCACAAGGGTACGTACGATGTTATTCCATTTAAATGAATCTCTAGAATAGCCTTGTTTGGATGGAAAAACATCAGGAGTGTGGTTACCTTTGGGATGTAGGTCTCGAAAGGCATAAAGGGATTTTCTGGGGTGATGGAAGTGTTCTATGTCCTGCAAGGGACCTAGGCCACATGGGGAAATACATTCATCAGAACTCACTGGAAGGTACATTTAAGGTTTGTGCATTTCAATGTATATACATTTAACCTAAAATTGTGAACAAATATTGAACTCTGGTTAATCACAAGCTTGTTGAAGTGCTTAGAAGGAAAATGTACTTATGTCTTTAACTTTTCTTAAAATGCATCAGAAATAAATGGATGGATAGACAGGGATAGGTAGTTGGATATGTGATGAAGGTAGGGTAGTAAATGCCAGTAGAGAATCTGAGTGGTGGGTTTCATGGGTATGCATGATGGATTTCTTTCAACTTTTCTGCATGCTTGAAAAATTTCCTTAAAAATGTTGGAAAATCAAATAATAGATACCTAAAGAGGGAGTGTAATTAGAACACAATAAACTAAAGTGCCCTTATTTAGTTCTTATTCTGGTACAAAATAGGCTCTTTCACACAACAACACTCAGAGGACTCTTTTGCCTGTACCCTAGAGTCAGAACCTTACCACGTTCAAACCTTTTACTTTAAAAATTTTTTTTATTATGTTATGTTAGTCACCGTACAGTACATCATTAGTTTTTGATGTACAGTTCCATGATTCATTGTTTGCATATAACACCCAGTGCTCCATGAAATACGTGCCCTCCTTAATACCCATCACCGGCCTATCCCAATCCCCCAACCCCTCCCCTCTGAAACCCTCAGTTTGTTTCCCGGAGTCTGTAGTCTCTCATGTTTCGTCTCCCCCTCTGATATCCTTCCCCTTCATTTTTCCCTTCCTTCTCCTAATGCCCTCCATGCTATTCCTTATGTTCCACAAATAAGTGAAACCATATGATAATTGTCTTTGTCTGCTTGACTTATTTCACTTAGCATAATCCCCTCCAGTTCCATCCATGTCGATACAAATAATGGGTATTCATCCTTTCTGATGGCTGAGTAATATTCCATTGTATATACGGACCACATCTTCTTTGTCCACTTGTCTGTTGAAGGGCATCTTGGCTCCTTCCACAGTTTGGCTATTGTGGACATTGCTGCTAATACAAACCTCTTACTTCTTGGTCCTATCTGACATTCCAGTGTATTACCTGCCACTATCGGACAGATGTCACCCACTAGCGCCTTGAAATGACTTCTTTCTCCCTGCATTCTCTATGTACTTTTAGGCTTCTGCAACTTTGCTTTATGGTGTTTCCTGTGCATGGAAAGTCTCCATCCCTGCAAAATATTTACTTATCCTTTTGGATCCACTCACATGGTCTTACTGCCAATTCCTGTTATGGCCCTGATCACGTTAAGGTTTCCTTAATGTTTTCCTTCTTTCTTCCTCTCAGGACTTAGAGACCTTCTAGGATGAGCAGAGTCAGTATGTTACTTAATTCATCTGTGCTCAGGGCCTGGTACATGCTTGTTGCAGAAAACAAACTCAAGAAATATTGGCATAGGAAGCAAGCATAAAGCTTGCATTAGAATAGAACAGACATTAGGAAGTCCCTGTTCCATTCATTTGCAACTTTGGTCTCAGATCCTTTTCTTGTTCTTTCTTTGCATTGTTCTGTGTTATAAGGGGGCTGACCCTCATGAGTGACATCTCCCAAGAACCTTTACTATCTGACTTCTGGCTAGATCAGCTGCTAAGAGGCACTGGTGAGAGATTGGAGGGAGGAGAGGGGAGAAGCCCGGTTATTTCTCTCCTCCTCTTCCTGCTTCGGCAAGTGTTGCTGACACTAGCTGAGTCTCCTGCACAATTCTAACTGCCATCTGATAACCTCTCCTTCTTTTGGTCCCCACCTTTGCCAGGCAGCCCTGCCTTGGTTCCAGTTGATTTTTGTGACTCCGCCTCTTTCTTTTGTTCCTCTAGCCCTTGGGATGATGGTGGCTTTTAGCTGTTGATAATCACTAGTTTGACTTTTTATTCTGTACTTGGCCTTTAGGCTCTTCTGAAAACTTTGTGACTAATTTCTTCTGGAGCTATCCTGGGCTCCGTTTTCCTGAGTAGATCCTGACAGACGTAGTCCCTTATTTTGTACCCTAGTTGCTGCTTTTTAAAAATGAGATGGGTGAGATATAAGATCACCAATTTTCTTCTTGCTAAAGTTTGGATTAAGGGGAAGAAATTTTTTAGAATGCCATCAATGTTGGCCCATTTTGAATTTCAAAAAGAAAGAGAGAAAAAGAACTGCTAACACTTCTACTTAGTACCTTCTGTGCTTCCTAATGCAGTGATCACTTTGTTCAGCTAAGGCTTATCAACAGGGGACAGAAATGAGAGTCTGCCTTGGAGTTCTGCCTGGCTTGGTGATTGAAATGCTGCCTATCAGGTGCCAATTTCCAAGGAGAGAGGGACCTGGGATCAGTGCTCACCCCCCACCAGCTCTGGTACTTCCCTGAAGACAACCCAGGACCCCAGGCTTAGTGTGGGGATGGAAAGAAACCAAGAAGGGATGAGCCACTTCTCTGCTGGGACCTGTTAGTTCATGGTCATCAATTATCAGCTAACATTTTATCCTCCCATCTACTAACTCCCACCTTATCAGGCTCAATATTTTATTGTGTGAAAAGAATGACAAAAGCAGATAATATCTAATCCCTTCTTTCCAGGTACTCTCAAACAAGTGGGGGATATATAGAGACATGTATGATTCTTGTTCATAAAAATAGTTCTAATACAGCACAATTTGTAGTATATACTATAATAAGTGCAAATAACATGTTTGGGAAAATCATGAGGAAGAAAGGATTGTAAGAGTGTTTTGGAAAGAACTGATGGAAGGGTGTATTTTGAACTAGACCTTGGCAAATCATGGCCAGGTTTAAGCATGAGGGAAAAGACATTGTAGGCAGAGGTAAGAACTTGAGCAGAGGCATGGGGCAAGAAAGTTTAGGGCCCATGAGGAATACGTGAAGTGGTGGTAGTGGGTAGGAACAGAAAGGAAGAAGGCAGGGATCAAGTTCTGAATCAATCAGTTTGGGATGAGGAGTTTGGAATGGATTGTTGTGCAACTAGGAGTCACTGAAGGTCTTTGAGCAGGGATATGGCAAAATCAGGTCTGTGTTCTAGAAAGATAGCCCTTGTGTCATAGGGACATGTGGATGGGCAAGGAGAAGGAATGCAAAGAGCCCATGTAGGGGGCCACTGCAGTAACCACTTCTACAACCACTCAGATACCCCCTCAGAGGCCATGGCCTCCATAGGGCAATCAGGAAAAAACAGAAACTAGTACAGATAGCATCATTAGGAATATTTGCACTCCTCAAGAAGATTGGGAAGAATGACTAATATCTGGGTTTGCACTTGGCAGGGCTCATGGAGGGGCTCTGGGGGTCAACTAATTGGGGCAGTCATGAGAGTGCAGCTGAAATCATGGACCACAAAGCCCAGTGAAACAAGGGAGGGGTTAGCTAGAGGTCAAATGGAAGAAGCAGCTGTCCCAACACAGGCAGCCTCAACTGTAGCATCCATGAGGGGGTAAAGACAGACTATGAGATGAGTGACACCTAAGAGGAGTTCATGGGTGCCCAGTGGTCACCTCTTGTACTCACATCTCCTGTATCAGTAATGGGAGTTGGTCTTCACTGTGTTGTTCTTCCAAGTGCATGTGGAGGCCGAGGGGAGCCATAAGTTCTAGAGTCGAGGGGATTGAGTTGCAGATCTGCACTTACTAACCCTGTCGCCTCTGAAGCAGCTCTTAACCACACTCTGCCCCTTTTTGCTACCCCTAGAAAAGCAATCTGGTCAGTGTTTGATGTGGAGGGCTCTGGGGTTGGTACAACCTTGTGTAGGGCCTTGTGCCAGTGGCTTAACTTCTCAGTGTCTCAGTTTCTTCCTTGGTAAAGCAGGGATACTGGCTTTGTCTACCACTTGGACCTGTGAGAATTAAATGAGATAGTGCAAGCTAAGTTTTTAGCACAAGGTGTGGAATACAGTAACTAATTAATAATTTAAAGTAATTGCCATATTATATTATTAATGCATAATCATAATTATTACAACTGTAAAATGGGGATAAAAATCTGTAGTTCTGAGAGTTTCTGCAATGATCAAATAATGAACATGAAAGTGTTTTAAAACTGTAAAACATTGTACAGATGTAAGATATTAATTATGATGATAACAATGACCCATTCGAAGTGAGATGCTCCCCAGATGCACATACAGAATCAGTGTTGTGTGATTGCTGGGGGAGCAGCTCATTCCTGATATCTATTCTTGCTTCTCTCCCTGCCTGGAATCAGCTGATAAATGCTCCTCAGCCCCTGATGCCCTAAGTGGGGCTAGTTTGGTCCGCTTTCCCAGCAGCTGATGTCAAAGATGCTGTTATGATAAGCATAGAATGGATGAAGCTAGTGTCCACTGTGAAGGCAACCTTGGGGGTCACAGAAGCCATCTCTACCTGCTGTTCTTATGATGGAGAATACAAAGCCCAGTTGCATTTAGAGCATTAGCATTCACAGACCCATTAAGAAGCTTGCCCAAGGTCATGCAACTGGGAGGTGAAGAAGTTCGTTTGGAGGCCTGTCCTATCTGATTCTAATGCTTGTGTTCTTTTTGTTTTGCATTCTTTGCGCCTCTCATTGCCTTCTTTGGGGATGATGGAAAGGGGTTAATGAATGTGTTGGGACAGGAGAAGTTGGCAGAAATAGGGTGATGAGCTCCACAGCCCTTGTGGCTACTGATATTAGGGCCAGTCATTGAAGATATGGGTAGCAGACCTATTCTAAGAGGAGTGCTAAGTATTATGTATTTGAAAAAAAGAGACCATTCCCATTCCCAGCAGTCACAGCAAAAGCTGATGTTTGGCTCTGGTAATCTATCCAAGTAATAATGAGCACAAGGCCAGGATGACCCAGAGCAAAATTATCTTTCTCCTCCTGATCTTTTTTGCTTCCAATTTTAATGAGAAGTACAAAATTCCTTCTATTCACTGTTCCAAAACTCAGAGTCATCCTAATTCTTTCTTCTACGTCTTGTTCCACCTCTAGCCAGTTCTCAACTCTGTTGATTTTACCTTCTTAAAGTCTCTCTCTTGTAGTTCCTTCTACCCCCATCTTGATCAGGGCTTCTCATGTCTTCTCAGGATTATGGTGGCAGCTCCCTAACCAGCCTCCCTGCCATATCTGTCTGTGTCCCATTCACCCTGTGCACAGGGACCAGTGTAAGCTTTCAGAAGCAAAGCTCTTTTCACATCATATCCCTTCTCAAAGTACTTCATGGTATGTCCACAGTGTATAGAATAAAGCCCAAGTTCATGAGCATGGTGTTCAAGAACCTTCAAGTCAGCACCTTTGTCATCACTCATGCTGGCCAGCAACTCCTTCCTCACTTTCTCACATATCCTTCCAGGCTGAGCTTAAAAAGCACCTTTGTCACAAATCTTTTCTTGATTCCCTTACTCAGGTATAGTCAGTCCTTCCTCTGCATTCCCATAGTCCTGGTTTGGGTATACTTATTTCATGCTGTCTTATTTTCTGACTTAACCAAGTGCCTATCTTCCTGCCCAGATAGCAGGCTCATACGACCAGGGCCTGGGTTGTAAGCATCCCAGAAAGCATCCATCATTGATCCCACACAGCAGGCCACGGAGGGACTCAGTTAACACCTTTGCCTCTATTTGACTACAATTAACTAGTTGAGCCACATTAAAAACCAAAACCAAAAACAAAACAACAAAGTGTCTTTGCCCTAGTAAGCAATTATAGAGAGCTTTTGAACTCATGGGTTGATTTCATGATCTACTTGTGCCTAAAAAATTAGGAAAAAATTATAGGAAAAAGAGATGTTTAGGCATAAAATCAATGAGCAATACATTAAAGGTAGAAAAGCAGATCCAGGTTACTCTCCCCACTCTGTTTTCTACTAATACTAGTACCAACATTTAGAGGTGGTGGTATTTCATTTATTTGCTTATGTTATGTATTTTTGCATTCTTCTTTTTCCTCTTAAATTACATGCATTTTCAGGTGTTTCTAAATTGGGATTAAATCAAGAAAAAACTGTATAGTTTTAAAATGTTATCTTGAGCATATATTATAGTCACTCTGAAGTCAGGAGGCTGTGGTGAAGAGTTTGGGTTTTATTCTGTTAGTGATAAATCATTGGAGAGTTTTAAGTAGGGGAGTGATAAGAGATTAATTAAAAAACATCATTTAGGCTATGATGGGGAGGATGTTTGGAAAGGTCTGAGTGTGGAGTCAGAGAATCCAGTTAGGATGTTACAGAAGTGGTCCAGGGAATGATGATATTGGTGTTGACCTGAATGGTGGTAATGAAGCTGGAGAGAAAGAAACGATGATGGAATATATGGTGAAAGTAGAGTCAGTGGGACTTGGAACTGATTTGATGGGGAAGGAGGGTGTACTGGGTTGAATTGTGGCTTCTAAAAGATATGTCCACCTGGAACTTCTGAATGTGACCTTATTTGAAATAAGTGTCTCTGCAGATGTAATAAGGATAAGGATCTTGAGATGAGATTAGATTAGGGTAGGTCCTAAATCTAAAGATGAATGTCCTTATAAGAGACATAAAGGAGACAGACACACAGCTCAGAGGGGAAGGTCATGTGAAGATAGAAGCAGAATCAGAGTGATGTGTCTATGAGTCAAGGAAGGTCAAGGATTGCCCACAGCCAACAGAATGGATTCTCCTTCAGAGCCACCAGAAGGAACCAACACTGCCAATATCTGATTTTGGACTTTTGGCCTCCATAACTGTGAAAGAATAAATATATGTTGTTTTAAGCCATTAGGTTTGTGATACGTTTGTTATGTCATCTATAGGAAGCTAATATGGAGGGGAAGAGGGAAATCAAGAATACTTCCTAAGTTTTTTAGTTTTAGCTACCTAAGAGATAGTGATACCATTTACTAAGATGGGGAAGACAGGCAGAAGAGCAAGATTTTCTACAACTGGTTATATCTTCTTGGGGTGGCAAGGTGAAAGGAATTTTATAGGAAGTAGATTCAGAGCCAGCTTGCAGATCCAAAGGAGAGGAGAGGGCCAAGCATAGGGGGCTCCAGGTCTAGAGTTAAAGTTACAAGGAGAGAGAGACAAGAGGATTGCTTGAATCAAAGAGTGGTAGGGTAACTAGTGGTGATGCACTCTAATCATCCTTCCCAGTGAATTTGGGCCATTTACTTAATTTCTTTGAGTCTAATTTGCTTCATTTTAAAATAGATGTTAAAAAAAATTCACCATCAACAAAGCAACAAGGGAACCTACTGAAGGGGAGAAGACATTTGCAAATGATATATCTGTTAAGGGGTCAATATCTAAAATATATAAAGAACTTCTACAACACACCAAAAACCATCAAACAGTCTGATTAAAAATGGGCAGAGGACCTGACTAGACATTTCAGGACCTGAATAGACATTTTCCCAAAGACATTCAAGTGGCCAAAAGACACATCAAAAGATGTTCAGCATCACTAATAATCAGAGAATTGCAAATCAAAACCACAATGAGATATCACCCTACACCGGTCAGAATGGCTAGAATCAGAAAGACAATAGTAACAAGTGTTGGTGAGGACAGAGAAAAAGGAACCCTCCTGCACTGTTGGTGGAATGCAAACTGTGCAGCCACTGTGGAAACAATATGGAGGTTCCTTAAAAAATTAAAAATACAATTATTATATGATCCTGTAATTCCACTACTGGGTATTTACCCAAAGGAAAGGAAAATGCTAATGCAAAAAGATGTATGTACCCCTATGTTTATTGCAGCATTATTGACAATAGCCAAATTATGGAAGCAGCTCAAGTGTCCATCCATAGATGAATGGATAAAGATGTGGTGTATATATATACAATGGGATATTCCTCAGCCATAAAAAAGAATAAAATGTATCCATTTGCAATAACGTAGATGGATCTAGAGGGTATAACACAAGGTGAAATAAGTCAGACAGAGAAAGGCAAATACCATATGATTTCACTCACATGCGAAATATTAAGAAACAAAACAAAGAAACAAAGAAAACTAGAGACAAGCAAACAAAACCCAGACTCTTAAATTCAGAGAACAGATTGGTGGCTGCCAGAGGGGAGGTGGCTGAGGGAATGGGTGAAATAGATAAAGGGAATTAAGAATACACTTACTGTGATGGGCACTAAGTAATGTACAGAATTGTTAAATCATTATATTGTGCATGTGAAACTAATTTAACACCGTATGCTATACTTCAATTACAAAAAAAAGCACTTCTATTTCAGAGTTAAGAAGATGCCCTTTATTTACCTTTTTCCTAAGATATTTCTCTAAAGATCAACATTTTCCTCTTTTTATTCCACCTCTAAATATTGAGAGGATTAGTTGCCATGCACCAATGTCATTAAGGAGAAGAATTTGGCATCAATAGAAGTGAGCTCTTGCTACCTTGCAATATTTGGGCCCTGAAAGGTGTCCAGGCCAGCTGTGGTTTGAACATGTGACCAGATGACCAAGTGCCTTAAATATCATTTAAGTTTTTATTTTTCCAGGAATTTCCCAATTTTCCATTCAAGATATTACTCCCCCACCTCCCAATGTCTGGGCCAGAAGGGATCACTTTACTGTAATATGGTATTTATAAACACATCAAGTTATTTTATTGCAAAAGAATTTTCAAACTGCAGAATCTAAGAAAAGTCTTTCAAATCATTTGCCTCTTGCTCTCCAAGTAAGATTACAGGTACCATGATAAAATCAATGGACTTGTTCAACCCTCTTGTGTCAGTTGCCTATAAATTTTCAAGATTCAGTCAGCGATCCTCGAATGTGCTGACAGATTCTTTACGTTTTGGTTTCTGCGGTTAGAAAACATCTAGGAAGCTGTAAATAATTGTCGCCCTGTCTTTGCTGAAGCTGTTTTCTCCACCTGTAAAATCCCTGCCTTCCCCCATTGTTACATCTATCCTGGCCTCCCCTAATTCTTCCTAGTACCGCTTAAAGGTCCCACTTCCAGGAAAATCCTTCCTTTTTATTGTATTCATGCGGAGGTGGAGATATTCAGAGAACTCTAGGCATTCCTTGCCCTGCCCTGCCCCACCCCAGCCAGCTGTGGCCCCATTCTTCCCTGACCTTCCCATGGCAATTTCTATACCTTTTTTGGCTTATTGGACCCTGTCTGCCTTTAGTGCTATGGTTTCCCTTGTCTTTTTTCTTTCTTTCCTTCTCAGCAGCTTGGTCTACACTCTATTCACCTCTGCATTCCATTAGCACAGCCTCCCACAGTGAGGAATGCAGAGGGTCCTATGTGCACAGATGGATGCATGCATGCTTATGGGCATGCAAGTATACTGAACACACATACTGTCTATGAATTTTGAAGCGGCTCTTTCTTTGCTCACATGCTTGCCTTGGCAGTATGTACCGGTGCCATATAGATGAAACATTTTGGTACTGGGTCTTGTTCTTCAACTTATTTTCTGAACTTCCAGTGGCTCCTTCTTCCTTACTTCTCAATTCTTTCTCCCTGATTCATCTTGCTTCTCAGTCTCCCATTAAAAATTTCCCGCAATACTCGCAGCTGGTTTTCCCTGGATAATAATTCACCTTGTCTCTTGACCATGGCTTCTCCCAACTGTGGCTTCTCTCTCTTGGATTATCTTGGATAAAACACTTATGAATTCAGTCCGTTCTCCAGAACTCTCCTTCCGATATCCCACCGTTGGGCCTGTCTTACTTTTATTAGCAGGACATTTTTCACATTTCTGACAATAACTCAGGGAAGAACTAAACTCCAGAAACATAATCTCTCTCAAGAGAAAGATTTAGAGAAAGATATATGGTGGCCCCAGTTTATTTATCCATCAGGTTTCATGAAAATGTTTCGAGTATAGAAAAATTACCTGTGCTTTGTAGGCTCATTTCCTAAACCGCCATAGTTTGGGGAAACCCAGATCCATGTAATTACTTGGTAAATCGTAACTGGGCCTCGTGTATGATGCACGGCTAAGGAGTTTAGCTGTAAAGGTATAAGACTGTTTTTCCAAATCAAGCAGAGAAGTCAGGTTCATTACTTCTGAAATTTGTTCTATACGGTCTCATCTGTCTCCCATGGATAATTTTATTGATGATATAATTTAAAAGACATCACCATAACAACCGAGATTACTGAATATCAGAGTTCAAGGCCCTTACAGACCATCTAATCCGGTGTTTTCCAAAGTGAGGGATTGTATCCCTGGTGGCACCTGGGTCATTTTGGTGAGGTATCTGGTTACAATGCTAAGTACTATTAACTCTTGTAGTGAGAGGCATTCTTTAATTCTTCAGCCTTCTGATTAGCCAAGGAGATTTGGAGCCAAAATGTCCTTATCACCTCCCCATTACAATTTGGAGCCAAATGTCCTTATCACCTCTCCATTACTTACTAATCATCTTTATTTATTCGTTTGTTTATAAATGAGACAAAAGCAAATCCAAGGCAAAAAAACCTGTAGGTCACCCTTTCTATGGAATGAACTTCATAATGTCTCTGTTGTCACTGTGTTTATTTTTCATGGTTTGCATCTACACAGGGCAAGAGATATTTATTTTCTATTTAAGACGGCAATATAAGGTTTTCATTTACAAACACTTATATAAGTAAAAATATGAGTTAATCAAAAGGAAAATAATAACATTTATTGAGACCCAAAGAGTCTCAGGATCTGAGAAATCCATGGTGGAAAATAAAGAGGCAGTCCTCACTCTCTTCAGAATTTGGTCATTTTGTTGAACTTCACAGTCATTGTGTCATACCTTTGTCTCTGTAATTTGAAGATTCCAGAATTATTTCCACCAAGTATCTGACTTAATTTTTCCTTATGGCAAGAAACTCCTCAAGAACACTGTACATGATGCAGTGGGAAGACATGTGAGGCTGGGATGTGGCAAGGCATTTCCAGGTTGGGGCTACTGCTGTAGGCAACAGGCCTCACACAAGACTCTCTCCACCTTATGAGGTGATTTAACTCACGGCTGATCCAGGAAAGAGTTAGTCCACCAAATACTTCCATGGCTTCTGTCAGAAGATGGCTGGTTGTTGCTCTTGAAATCTCTCAGGATGTCATGTAATCCCCTTCCCCCAGCAGAAGGTGGACTGTTGCCACATCTGAGAAGTGATTGGTGATGTCTTCAGGAGCCACTTCTCCTCAATTGTCATCTTGGCTTTCACTTTTCCAAATCAAGTGGGGAGGAAAAAGATATTGGGGTCTGGTGAACATCTGGGTAGCATATTGGTCAAAGGAATCTGTTTCTCTTTTCCTCTTACAGCAAGGAAACTATCCTCCATTCCTAGGAAAATGATTAATGATAGCACACAGAAGCCAAAAGCACGTGAGCTGTTACTTTACTTTCTTTTTTTTTTTAATTTTTAAATTTTTTTTTTATCTCCTACCTGTGGACAGATACGCTTTTCCTGTGCGTTTTGCCTTGAGTCACTCAAAATTCCAGGCATCTCCCCAGCTCTGTTTCTTGAAGGGGCTGTGGATTTTGCTGATTGATTTCCTTTTTGGTGTCCTTGAGCAATTATCTGTTGTATGTGACATGGAAATTTCTGAAGCGTAAAATCCTGCCTTTGCCTTCCACTTCAGTTTCTCTCAATCAAGTGAAGGCAAACCACAGTCCAGACAGACAGGAAGGCATGTTCACAAGTGTGTGGTGACCTGAAAGAGTTGGCTGACTCACGATTGAGGTCAGAGTCACCTCCTGTGGCCACTTGACTTTAGACACCATAGAGAGAGCAGAGACCTGGCCCCAAGTCCACAGCTCACCCTTTCCCGCAGCTGTTTGAAGCCTCACAGCTCCCTCTAAGGTTCACAAGAGCTGGGAAGCATAGTCCAATTCTCTGCCTATGTGTAGGAAATGGGGGTCCTGGTGCCTTTCTGCAGCCTCAGAACACCAATGAAACATCGTCTCTCTCCTGCAAGACCCTCCCTCTGCAATCCTCAATCCTACCTTTATTTTTTCAGCTTGAAACTTCTCCTCTCAGACTCTGGGTTTCTCCACAATTCTTCCTTTTTTCCACTCCTGAGCCTGTGGGCAGCCTCTCTGTGTGATCTGTGTCATAAGGCCATTTCTTTTCTGTCCTTATGCCTCCAGATCTGTACCCCCACATTGGCTATTAACTCCTCATACTGCTTCTCTCCGCATTTCCCTCACACCCAGAGGCCAGGGAAGGCCTGTGGACGGGCCTCAACCTGCAGCCAGTCCTGAGCCATGCTTTTACCACACAGGAGGGCCTCCCTCTCATCCGGCCGGCTTCCCAGCCACTCCTGGATCATTGGGGTATTGGGCTTATTTGTGGCCCATTTGTCCTCCTCACGGGCCTGTACCTAGATAATGGTAGGAGAGCTAAGAACCTGGCATCTTCTGAAACCCATCCATCTCTGTGCTTCCATCCTCGCTCTTTGCCTCTGTGTGTGGCTGTCTCCATGCCTGTTCTTTCACTCCGTCTAGGCCCAGTCCCAGAAGCCTCTGCACCCATACCTAATGGCCTGTCTCCTGGCTCAGTTAGTGCTTGCCTCACAGTGTGCTCACCTCCTTCATCCTTTCTCTTGCCGAAGTACCTGTGAGTCCCTTGAAGGCAGAGAGCATGCCTGACTCATCTCGGTCTTCTCTCTCATTCACAGTACAGGGCCCCAGCACATAGAAATCATTCCATTTGTTGACTGAAAATGGAAAGAGGTGGTTGGGACATGACTCCATGGTGTGACATGGGGATACAATAGAGCCTTGCTTGTATGATCCTAAACATCAGTCTCCCCCAAGAGCACCTGAAATGGAAGCAGAAGCCAGTGAGGAGGAGACACACAACACAAGTCTTTATTCCAGAGTCTCTATATTCAGCCAGTATTGACTGAGTGCTTTTTCTGTGCTGAACTAAGGAGGGGAAAAAGACAAGATCTTCTGAGCTTACTAAAGAGGGATGTATAAATCTATACCTTATACAAAATAATTTAACTTAGTAAAAAATCGTTCCATTTATAAATATTAATGGATTAGAAATGGGAACAGAAAAATTATAAACATGTAGGAATGACAGAAATGATAAAATTCAGGAATAATTAAATAAGAGTTGCATAACATGTAACTTGTATAAGTTTTGTATATCTCACAGGTTATATATAACTCGTACATTTCATTACATAACATGTAATGAAATATAATGTAAGCACATATTCCAAAAAAAAAGCATTCAGTTTTATTTCAGTTTATTTTTATTTAAAAAGAACAGATGGTGCCCCCTCCTTCCAAGACTTCATAACCCAGGAGCGATCTGATTGCATCTGCAGCAGAGTGGTCATTACACATTGTGGCAATGTGCTTCTGCATCTGTGATGCCTGGCTGTGACACTGCATGTCTCTAGACTGCTCATATGCTTACATGAGCCTGTGTGAACTTCCATAACTAAGCAAAGCTTTAATAATAAAAAAAAAACCATTTCATCAATAGCATAAAATATCTATAAGGGAAAGTGGTTAACGAGCTTAGTAATAAGGTTATATGCTCATCAGGTTAACCACTTGATGACATTGGCAGTGTTTACTCTAGAGCAGAAGGGCATCGAGTGATTGGATCCACGTATACTCTGAATTATTCATTTCCTTTCATTTCAGAGACACAGAGATGGATTTTGAGCTAGGAAGACCCGTCTCTCAGGTGAGAATTACTGAACGAATAATGTACACGCCATTTCAGTGTCTCTGTGTGTGTCTCTTATTAGCTTATAAAGAGATTATAAAAATAAAATCACCTATTTTATATTACTGATGTTAGGGCATTTGTATATTTTCTTTTTTAAGTCTGACAAAGACTTTTAAGTCATTATAAAGACTTTACAAAGTCTTTACAAAGAATTATATATATTTAAGTTGTGTAACATGATGATTTGACATATGTATATAGAATGAGATGTTGCTAAAGTCAGGCTAATTAACATGTCTTCTCCTCACATAGCTACCATTTCTCTGTGTATAATGAGAGCACCTGAAATCTACTCTCTCAGCAAATTTCCAGTATTCCATATGGTATTATTTAGTACTATTGTAAGCTATTTTCTACTATGCTTTCGACTCTACGGTGAAATAGAACATTATTAAAATAGAATTTATAAGTATGCAAACTTACTAGAAATTAAATGATTCATAGTTAAAAATTGGCAACATTTTGCTTTAGATCTTAACATCAACATATTCCAAAGATCCTATCTTTTCCCACTAGCCAATTAGCAAACTTTATCTATATCTACCAGTAACAATAACAATAAGATAGCTTAACAATGCCTGCTTGAGGATATCTCTATCACTGAAACATAAATTCTTAGGTATCAACTTCTTTTAAAGGAGGGGGTTCAAGTATTCAGAATATATTGATGAAAAGTCTGAATTTTTTCAGAAACATCTAGTGAATTCTAAACTATTTTTGATATGATCTATGGAGTAGAACTTTGAACATAGGCCATCCATTCTTCTGGACACTGGAACAGACCAAAAAATATTTTTCAAGGAGACTACTGGCCCAGTCCCTAGCATCTAGCTCTCAGAAAGGCAGGCTGGGTATGTGTGTGTGTTGGGGGTATGGTAACTCACCTTCTGCGGTGGTTCCTAGTCAGGAATCCTGAGCCCGCTAGAGCAGTGTTTTTCAAACTGAGTTGCAACTCATTAGTAGATCATAAAATTAATTTAGTGCCCTGTTGTCCAGTAGAAATATAATGTAAGCACATATGTAATTTAAAATTTTCTGTTAGCTGGATTAACAAAATAATTGATGTTAATTTTAATATATTTTATTTAATCTATTATATAAAATATTATCTTTATGACATGAATTAATATAAAATTATTATGAGATCATACACATTCATTTTTTTTTGTACTGAGTTTTCAGAATCTGGTGTTAATTTTACACGTTAAGCATACCTCGATTCAGCGTAGCCACATTTCAAATTCCCAATAGTCACATGTGGCTGGTGGCTACTGTATTAAACAGCCAAATTTAGCGCTTGCAGGTTTATACATTGAAATAGAATAGAATGGGAAATTTCAGAGGGCATTGCTAATAGTAAGTAAATAATTTTTCAGGGGATGCAAAATATGTTTCTCAGTGGGAATCATGGTTTTAAAAAAATTTGAAAGTTGATGTATTAAACCAAGTTGATGTTTACCCCATTTAAGTGCCCATAGAGATGTCCTGAAGATTGCTGTCTTGGAAACATGAAAGAGTTCCGTGGAGCACTTGCCAGGTCATGCACTGACCCTTAGGCTCACTGCTTCTTGGTATCTATTCAAGGCTTAGAGATCTATCAGGGAAGATTTGCAATGATTGCTTGGAGGACATGCAGCTCACCAGTTTGTGTATGTGCTAAAACTTTTCTGAACCAAGCCAGATTAGCAGAGAGATGGGGCCTTTGACCCTAACTAATCAGGTGTTTTTTTTTTTTCTATTTGACTCCAGTATGACATTACCATAATAGGGTTCAAAGCTGCTTTATGGAACAGTGTCATCAGCATGTAATGGACATTCTAATGCATTGTGGGGGAAATGTGTGTTGGTACAACATTTCTGGTGGGCAATTTAGTGATACATATCAAAGAATTTAAAAATATGTGTTCCCTTGGATCCAATACCTCCAGGAGTTTATTTTCCCACTTCCAGGCATAAATGGAAGTGATAAATGTGTGCATAAAAATTTAGGTATACTAAATGCAATGTATTATGTTGGATTGGATCCTGGAACAGAAAAAGGACATTGGTGGAAAACTGATAAAATCTGAATGAAAGTATGGAGCTTAGTTAATAATAATGTAACAATGTTGGTTTCTTAGTTATGACAAATGTACCATGGTAATGTAAGATGTTATTGTTAGGGGCAGCAACTGGGTGTGTAGTACATGGGAACTCTCTGTACTGTCTTTGCAACTTTTCTGTAAACATTAAATTATTCTAAAATAAAAGGTTTATTAACATATTTAATTAAAAATTTAAATGTTTATTAAAATATTTTTATTAATAAGGATTTTCATTGCAGTACTACTCTAAAAACAAAAGTTGGAAACAGCTTTTCCAACCATTGAGGATTTCGTAAATAATTCTGATGCTTCATACAGTGAGATATCAGGGGTGCCTGAGTGGCTCAGTCGGTTAAGTGTCTGACTTCAGCTTAGGTCATGATGTCAGGGTCCTGGGATTGAGCCCCACGTCAGGCTGTATACTCAGCAGGGAGTCTGCTTGTCCTTCTCCCTCTGCCCCCTCCCCCTGCTCTCTCTCTCTCTCTCAAAAAAAAATAAGTCATTTAAATGATGTTTTAGAATTAAATTTGTTAGCACATAAAGATGTTGACAATATATTTAGTGAAATACAACTTCCAAAATATTATTTTATTAAGGTATGTGTGTAAAGAGAATTGGCAGAATATGCACCAAAGTATTAAGAATGGTTATCTCTAAGTCAATGAAATTAGAGAGGATTTAAATATATATATATATTATTGTGTATATGTGTTTTCTAATTTTCCTATGCGGTGCTTATATTGGTTTTCTAATAAGAATTTTTAAAGTTTTTTTTGTTTGTTTTTTGTTTTTTTGCAAAAGCAGATCAGATGAGTCAGAGTGCCCTGACATGTGTTGACAGCGATGAGTGTGTTTTCACCACAGACTTGGAAACAAGGAACTCAGATTGCCCCCTGAGAATTACACTCAGGAATCAACATTGAAAGTGTTAGCATTGAGTGGGGTGAAATCTCTTTAAAGTATCAGAGTGATTCACAGGCCAGAATTAGTCCTGGCTATAACCAAACTTGACATTAAGAAATACATTTCGAAAGTGTGTCTGTTGCAAGGGAGTTGGCTGAGATTGGATGTGTCTAGAGGAAAGTCACAGAGGTGACCAGGGCCCATCTTAGCAGGCCCAGGAATGATGTACCCTATCAGACTGGCCTCCATTTTTCTTTCTCCCTCATAGGTCCACCCCATGCTGAATTGGAAGCATCATCATGTTATCCTGGCGCTCAATTGCATTAAGCATTTAGATCATCCAGTTAATTCCCTCACTCTAATCAGGATTAGACCCCTGAAGGAGCCTGCCAGTCACCTGGCTCTCCTTGCAGCCTGTCCACAGCTGGTCAATCTGACACAAGCATCCATCCACTTGACAATGAGTTTCCTCGTGAATTAGCAGATTTGGCAGCTAATTTGATGAATATGTCTGTGAGCATTGTTAGAGTGAGTCAGTGTTCTGGGTCCAGTCAGATCTGCGGCTTTGGCAGTAGGAATTTATAAGCCCGAGAAGGGAGGGGCTAGACCATGGCCCTGTGAATTGACCAAGATAACGGTCCTCTTGGGGCCTTGTCGGGCTTCCTCTCAGCCTCTTCTTCTCAATGCTGTGAGTCACCTTTCCCCTGGCATGTGGCAGCTCACTAATTTCTTTTTCAGAGCCCTGCCCATCCACCTGGCATTGAGAAAACCAGTCTCATACCCTTGCGTAGGGCAGCAGAGCCCAGTAAGATGAGTGCTGTCGGAACATGGCCGAAGACCTCTGAGAGACATGGGAACCTGACAAATTTGCACTGAGAGTTGAGTAGTTCCAGGTATCAACCCTAGCTTGTTAGAGATTACTCATGTCACTGTACCATGGCTCTATTGTGGTGAGAGAAGTATTAAATGTGGAGTCAGCAGGTTTTGGTTCTATGGTTTTGTCCTAATTATCTGGGTGACCTTGCATAAGCCCCTTTTGGGTCTTTGACCATAAAATTAAGGATGACAATACCTATCATATAGCACTGTGGTAAGTTTAGTTGTTATGATGGATGGGAAAGTATACTATAAACTAAAAAGAACTTTACAAAGTAATTATTTTTTTTACCTATGAACTGTATTAGAATTTGTATGTACGTGAGTGATTTTTGAAATGCAAACAAATTGAAATATTTTATGTCCTAGAAACTTAGTTTATCATGTAATGTATGGAAACCCATCAATTACAAAAGAGACATAATTAAATATTTAACTCATATTAAGCATCCACTAACTAGGTTTTGTTCTAAATGATTGCTTTGCATCTAAATTAAATTTTGATTTACTATTTTTAAGATAACAGTTTCATAAAGAAGATTCGTTTGCTACCAAAATTCTAAAGCCCTGGTGGAACCTTTCCAACGTAGAAGCCCCTAGAATTCTTAGGGGTAATTTTCTGTGAACTTACAGGCATACCATCTTGGTGTCCATGTCTGGCCTATGCCCTACTTCTTAGATGAAGTTCACTTGCGATCTTTGCCTGGCTACCCACAGTACAGTAGGGAATAAAACCCCGAACAATAGTGACTAGACCCTTATGGTGTGACATCTGGTTATGTCAGTTTACCTCTCCATGTCTCAGAGTCCTTTAATAAGATGGGAAAAACACCATGTAGGGTATGATTTCAATGGAACACTGAAGGTGGAATTGCTTTGTAAACTATTTCAAGTCCTCTTATTGTTATTATCTTACTTTGTTCAATAAAACAGCAATGCTGAACATTTTGAACTTATTTTTAAGACTGGGACAGAGAGTAGGGCAGGCTGACCTCCTAACCCAGACCACTTGGTGCTTGGACACCATCCTGCCGGATCTTCAGTGCTTGGGCACGTTCGTTGGTAGACTGCTCACTCCTGGTTGAAGCTAACTACTTCTCTTCTAGAAGAGCTATACTTTGGAAATTCTTTCTATAAATAGAAATCTGCCCATTTTCCCTTGTTCTTAGTTCTTTATACTGCTGTGACAATAGAAGAAATCTGTGCCCCTTTTTTGCCATGATACAGATTTTGAGGGCAACTGCCATGTGCCTCTTTCTCTTTTCTATACCTCATATTTCTCTTTTCTACACCTCAATCCTCTCTGCTGTTTTTGCCTGAAATATTTTCTAAACTCTTCAACATCTTGGCTGAGTTTCTCCAGATGCATGGCAACTGGTCACCCAAATCTTTCATTTGAATTATAGATGCAAATGGCTAACACTTACGGAGCACCTTTCCTGTGGTAGCACTGTTCGAGAAGCTATATATAAATTAGCTCATAACAACCCTTTGAAGAAGGTACTCTTATTCTTCCCCCTTTTAGAGAAAAGGAAACAGAGGCACTGATACAAATTCGCTCACCCAGGTAGTAGGTGGAGAATCTGGGATGTGAACAGTGGCCTCCACTGTGCCATATGGCCCTGTATGAGGAAGAACATTTGTCCCTATCTTTGGACTATGAGCACTGGAGAAAGTTAGACATTATCCATTCATTAGTGGGCCCAGTGATTGGCACATACAATGCTTTACTCTACTGCACAAGCCCAATGGCTTCTTTCTAGATCTTGGTTTTCCCACATGTCATATGAAGGGGTTTGATGAGGTGTTTTCTAAGGCACCTTTGTAGCAGTAATATTTGGTAATTTTGTGGCCCAGCAATTTACAGCAATGACAACTCAAGATGCCTGGCCTGGTTCCTGGGCCACAATATGTGCTGATTTACTCATGATTTAGACTTTCCTACATTAGTTAGAAGCATTTCTCTTACTAAGAAAATCCTGTTCTGATCTTGGTCATTGTTTCTTTCTTTCTTTCTTTCTTTCTTTCTTTCTTTCTTTCTTTCTTTCTTTTTTTTTTTTTAAAGATTTTATTTATTTATTTGACAGAGAGAAAGACAGCCAGTGAAAGAAGAAACACAGCAGGGGGAGTGGGAGAGGAAGAAGCAGGCTCCCAGCGGAGGAGCCCGATGCAGGGTTCGATCCTAGGACTCTGGGATCATGCCCTGAGCCAAAGGCAGATGCTAAACGACTGAGCCACCGAGGTGCCCCTGTCATTGTTTCTATACAATGGGAATGCTTTGAAGAAAATTGGTTCTGGTGCAAATGGGTCAGATTTGTTTTATATCAAGTCTGCAGTTCTCTCTGTTCTCCTTTAGCTCACAGGACACTTACGTCTGATTTCCTCTTCTTAAACCCCAGATCTGATAGTTCAGGCCACTAACCCAACATTACGACTCCCGTGTTTACTGAATGGGGTTGAACTTTCTAGCATGCTATTCAAGACCCTCGATTCATGTTCTAGCCTTTTTCTCCATTGTGCATCTTTACCCATCATTGGGTTCTTATCTGGCTCACACTTCTCCCTTCATTTGGAATCCTCTTGAATCCTCTGTCATTTCAAAATTCTACTTGTTTTTCAGAGTCAGCATCGATGACCCTTTTGGTTTGAAGCCATCCATTTTTTTTTCAGTCACATGATCTACCACCTCCAAACTCCTATAGCATTTAAACTGTGCTTCTCTCTCACTGCACTTACTCCAATTGTCATGATAATTTTTTTGGTATAGGCAAAATGATTGTATTTGTGTAATAGAGTTCTCTTTTTGATAATTATGAAGATGCATCAAAGTTTGTATAGGTATCTGGTCTGGTAAGCCTGGATTATTTTTTTTTAAGATTTTATTTATTTATTTATTCATTCATTCATTCATTCATTCATTCATTTATTTACAGCATGCAGTGGGGAGGGGCAGAGGAAGAGAGAAAATCTCAAGCAGACTCCCCATTGAGCACAGAGACCAATGCGGGGCTCCATCTCAGGACCCAGACTTCATGATCTGAGCCAAAATCAAGAGTCAGACACTTAACTGACTCAGCCACCCAGGCCCCCTATCCTGGATTATTTTTTAATGAGATAATCATAAGAAAATGGATAATTGAAAAGAAAGTCAGTTTGAAGGAGACACTGAGTTGTTAACACTATTTTAGTAATGATAACATAGGATCCATCCTAGAAAATCTGCCTTGAGAATAAAGTTTGAGGCCACATTCTTTTTTCCACGTTACTAGCTTCCCAAAACATGGACAGACAAAGCATATGCCAAAGATACAGCTTTGTTGTGCCGTTTCGTTTTCTATAGGTGGCCATAGGATAGTGTGGAAATAAGATAGCTTTTGGAGCTTGGCTTAGGTGAATTTTGGCTCCACCTCTTAAATTTCCTCCCCTAAGTGTCTTATTGTTAAGGTGAATGAAAGGAAATTTACCCCATTTGTGAGTGCTCAGCAACATTTGGGGAACAATTTACAGTACAAATTCTGTTTCATCAAGGTAGGAGCCAGAATTCTCAGGGCACAGGCGTGGGACCACAGGCTCCATCAGTTAGAACTATTGATATGAGACTTCATTTCATTTGGAGCCACCTGAGAACCAGCTGCCATGAGAACTCTCTTTTGGTGAGAATGGTGGTGTAGCACCTGTTTTGGGATCAAAGTTGACTCTCTGTCCAGGCCCCAAAGTTGATGGTGCAAGCCATGATATCTACGTGCAGCAGCAGGGACTGAGATATTTTTGCTTGGGTGTTTGGGCAGTCTTTCTTGGTTTTCATTATTTTTACGAAGCTCTATAGTAACAAAATTTCCTGTAGATGTTATTGTAGCAAGCGATCTGGAATGAATGGATCCCAAATCTTGCTATAAAAATTTTGGTATCTGAATGGGAAGAATCATTGAATTATTCTCCCCTTCCCCGTTATCCCCCCCCCACTGCTACTCCCCTCCCCACAACATGCACACATTGACTTTAGAAATTATTTTTTTAAAATGTTTTTTTATTATATTATGTTAGTCACCATACAGTACATCCCTGGTTTCTGATGCAAAGTTCTATGATTCATTAGTTGCGTATAACACCCAGTGCACCATGCAATACGTGCCCTCCTTACTACCCATCACCAGTCTATCCCATTCCCCCACCCCCCTCCCCTCTGAAGCCCTCAGTTTGTTTCCCAGAGTCCATAGTCTCTCATGCTTCATCCTCCCTTCTGATTACCCCCCCTTTCTTACTTTAGAAATTCTGATGAATTTAGGCAAGTATCTGTCTGTGTTTGTCCAGAGTTCTTGACTCCCCCAACTCAGTGCTTGGCACATGGTGAATGCTACTTTCCTAGAAAACACCCATTGTGTTTGATATCAGTTTTTGTATCAGTAGCTGACAGCGTTTTAGCAGCCTAAAATGATGATTAATGCTTGTGACTATCTGGAGTCCAGTAATGTTATACCCCATTTTCACTGAGGCTGGCAAGGATGGAGATATTGCATTTGTCTTACAAATTTGCTGGGGCAGAGCCAGAGTAAACATTTACTGGAGGTTCCATTTAAGGCCAACTCATTAGAATTTCAAACAATTTGTAAAAATAATCTCAATTAGCACAGCTCATTAGACTCTAATTAGACTTTAAGCCTTTCTTTTAACCTGGTAGCCTTGGTGGGACTCCCGAAGATGTGTTGCCTGGGGTGGATGTCTACATGGTTGTGTACCTGTGGATGTGCCAAAGAGTTAATTTTCCCACAGCAGGGTGGAGTAATCCAAAGAAAACAAACGAGGAATCAGAGTGGCTTGACAAAAGCACTATATGATTGTAAAAGGAAACAGGACCCAGGCTTTGCAAAAAAAAAAAAAAAAAAGAGAGAGAGAGAGAGAGAGAGACACTTCTTTTTTTTTCTCTCCTATCACAGCCAGAAGATGCTACTGTTGCTATTCCATGCTCAAGACTGGTCAACAAAAATGTTTTTAGAGAACAGCCATTGCTATCTCTTTCCAGGCCAGCCTTAGGTAACCTAAGGATGACTTACTTCATGTTAAGCCAAAAATCTGTGCTGGCCCTAGTCCTAGCTAGTACCTATCACATGCCAGCAGCAGTGTCTGGGGCGACTCTTCTCTTGGGAAGGTATTTGTCAAGTGTCCAACCTGTGTTCTTCCAGTTAACTCTTTGTAAGATGCTGGTGCTTCCCTCCCTCTTACCATCCTTGAAGTTATGAAATCTTAGAAATATGTTGATTTTGGTTGTGAAATATATCACATCAAGACTCAAGAAACCTACTATCTTTTCATGTGTTTGATTCCCAGGAGTTCTTGGACTTGGAAGAGAACCCAGGAGTCCCACCCAGCAGAACTCCTAATTTGCAGTAGCAGACACAGGTGTACAGTGCTTCCACTTCCAATGACAGAAGCCTGTCCTGTCTTCCTGTCTTCCCACCCACCTAAGTCTCTTGATATCCAGAGCCACACTGAGGATGCTGAATCCAGCTCCCACATGACAGCCTTTCAAACATGTCCATGAATCCCTGACTCTGCTCTTCAGGGAAAGAACTCCATCCTCCCTCAGGTGTTCATCAGGTGGTACCATTTTGAGATCTTTCTCCTTCCTGACCTGTAATCCTCCTGCACTTGTTCCCTTTCTCACTTACAGCGTAGCGCTTAAAACAGAGAACATTCTTCCTGCTGTGTCTTACCCTCAACACTGGCATAGAATGAATTTCACCCTCTTTGCCCAGGCCTTTATACTTCTATTGATATAGCCAGCACATGGTAGCTTTAGCTTTATTTGGAGATCTTATCAGAACTTTGGCTCATACCAAACATGTCCACTGACCTCTCACACCCTGGCTTGTCCATGTGGTGGCTCGGTTGTATCTGTTAGTACTTTGACCACCCCCCCCACTGGCCCCCAACAACGGTGGTGGGGGGGTCATTTATCTTGTTGGATCTGGTTGGTCTTTCTGAGTATCTCACTCAAGAACCAAGAAATTTGGACTGTCCTAAACTGTTCCTTGAGGTCAGGGCCAGTCCCTCTTGCCTACCTATTACAGCATATTGACTTTTACTCAGAAAACCGAATTTGTGAAATTTTTAAAAGATTTTATTTATTTATCTGACAGAGAGACAGCCAGCGAGAGAGGGAACACAAGCAGGGGGAGTGGGAGAGGAAGAAGCAGGCTCCCAGAAGATCAGGGAGCCCGATGTAGGGCTTGGTCCCAGAACCCTGGGATCATACCCTGAGCCAAAGGCAGATGCTTAATGACTGAGCCACCCAGGCACCCCTGTGATTTTTTTTAAACCCCAAACTACCAACCTCTGAATTCCATATTCTTACCTATTTTCTGCTCACACAGGAGTTTCTTGGAAGTGAAGAGCATGCTGGAGAAGGTCAGAAACAGAGGAGATGGTTTTCAATTCCTTTGCTTTCTTTGCTTTCTTTCTAGGGGTTGAATAGTTTCTTCTCAAGAATCTCATCATCGTCTTTCAAACCTAAAATATAATTTATTTTTCTATCACTTACTACCTAATGGAGGCTGGGAATAGGAAGAGGAACAAGGAGAAGTCAGTGTGTAATAAAGGGCATTGGATCAGGAGCTAGGCTGGCTTCACAGATGTGTGACTTATGCAGGTACACTGGGCCCTGTGTCTGGATTAATGCTCTGTTGTTGCTGTCTTGAAATTCCTAATTTTTCAACAAGGTGCCTCACATTTCTGTGTTGCACTGGGCCCAACCAATTACGCAGCTGATCCATCCTGACTGGAAATATCTTTCTTCCCCCTTCTCCTCAATCTTGGCATATTGCCCCACCTCATATCCACTGTAAGTAAGATGAAGGTGTTTCCAACTCTGGCAGTCTATGAGTTTAAACAAAAAAGGGTAGAAAAAGGGACCAATGAACTCTGTCAAGGATTGTGGATGGAACTGAGGTTTCACATAAGGTCTTTATAACTTGTCTGGTCCAGGTCTCTCATTTTATATTGGAGGAAACTCAGTTCTTAAAAAGGAAATGTCCTCCTTAAGTCCCATAACACATTGAAATAGAGTTGTCTGGGAGGGACTCTCCTCCCCAGGGGAGCCCAGGTAGGTAAGGAATGGCCAACAGTGGGACAGGGAGAATATCAGATGATTTCCTCCTGACTCCAGTGCCTGCCTTCTTCTGCTCCCTGAAACACAAACACACATATTTGTTATAGAATTAAGAAGCTTTGGTGCAAAGTTCCATTGATAAATCCAAGCCATCCAGAGTCCTAGGTAGAAAATTGACCATCGTGTTGTAGAGGAGCATGGAGACCCTGCCCCGGCCTCACATCCTTTGGGCACTCCCAGGGCTGGTCTACCCTTTGAGTGCCATGTGGGCACTCTCTCCTAATGGCATTCTGTCTTCCTCCTTCTGGTAGTCCCCTGCCTTTCTCACATCTTTCTCAAATGCCCATCTCCCTGTCTCCTTCTTTTCCCATGACAACTCTTCCCTTGGAAATTTGAAACCCCCATTCCTTTTTGGTGTCATGTAAATACTCATGGCTCATGGCATCTGCTCTGAATGCAAGCTTCTCTCTGATGAAGCTTCTCTGCTGACATGCTAGGCCTAGAATCTAAGGGAAGAAAGATGTGAAGGTATGAGGAGGGGGCCGGGGCCCCTTCACAGTTTACTTTTCCTCCAGCTATCTTTTTTTTTTAATTTTTAAAAAGTAGGTTCCATGCCCTATGCCCTTGAACTCACAACCTTGAGACGAAGAGTTGCATGCTTTACCAACTGAGCCAGTCAGGGACCCCTCCTCTAGCTATCTTAAAAATACGATTTCATGTAGCAAAGATTTGTTTCCTGCTTGAAACCCTCTTTGGATCTCTGTACCAGTTTCATGTTTCCTGCTAGAGTGATTTTGACTATGTAATTCTAAAGGCTCTTCTCCTTTCCTGCAAACCCCCACTTTCACTCCTCCATTCCATCGCTGGACCCTCATTAAGGCATGTGAGCTGACCTCTTCACTTGGCCCAGACTCTTCAACTCCTACTGGAGGTGCTCCAGCTTCACTGCTCTTCTAGTTTCTGGAATGTGCTCTGTATTCTTCTCACAGGGCTTACTTATGCCTTGAACAATTCCCACCTCACATTTTCCCTGATACAATTACTCAGTGAAGATGTCTTTGACCATTAGACTAGCTTAAGTATCCCTGGTGTTCATTCTCACTGTCTACCACTTATGGCTCATTTCTAATCATGTTTGTTTCTAATGTAATTGTGATTATTTTTCTGATGTTTGTGTCCCTTGCTAAATTAAAACACAAAGGGCTAAAATTTACTGAGAGTTTATTATTATCGCATGGGCTTTTCATATGTTATTTAATGTTTAAAATAACTCTTAAGGGGGGTAGATAATGTTATTATCATTCCAATTTACAGATGAGGAAACTGAGACATAGATTAATTCATTTATTCAAAGTGGCATGACTCCTAGGTGTCAGAATTGGTAATCAGATCAGAGAGGTGGTCTGGCTCCAGAGCTCACACTCCTTACCACTTGGCTATCTGCCATGTCAGTAGGGGCTGTGGTTGTGTTTGCTTACTGTGGTACCCTCCATGCCTAACTCCTGGAATACAGCAGGTCCTCAATGAATACATATTGACTTATGGAAGCTTCCCAACTACATTTTCTTAATTTTAGGGTTTCTCAGCTCCTTGTTGTAGGGAGAAAGGAGGGGATGGGTATACATACACAATAATGCCAGTGGTCAAAACTCTGCCTTCAAAGCATCTGGTACCTTTATAGGCAGGCCACAGGAGCACTGGAAGAATAGACCTGACAATGGGACTGTGAATTCAGAGCTGGTGCGGTAGCCTCACTGTTTGCCTTTTAGTTACTGTGGCCTGTCCTGACTGTGCTCCACCTCTGTTTCAGTGGAAAACAGCCCCACAATACTTCCAGTGAAACCCAGCCCAAAAATCATGGAAAGGGATGGTGGGTGGAAAGCCCAGTGGACATTCTCCATTTAAGATGTGGTTAAGGGTAGAGTTTCTTCTTAGTGTGTCCTAAGCTTTGGCCCTATGGTGACTAAGGAGGATGAGTCATCAGTCATCTTCCTATTTTCACTATTAAAATAATTCTAAACCAAACCAGTTTCCATTTTCATGGAGGCCAAACCTCAACCCTGTTGAATCTGTTAATATTTAAATCAGAGGTTGGAGGGGATAGAGAACATAAAGGCAGTCCCTCAGCGACCACACAGCCTGATTTATGGTCCACTGCAGAGGTTAGGACAAGGGGTTCTGATCACACCCTCTTTTATTTCATTCAACTATATAAAAAGTGTTCTAGGCCAGGCTCTGTGGTGGTTGCTATGGATACAGAGAAGAATAAGACAAATTTACTTCCCTGTGTACATGTGTTGGGCATACATTGATACCCACTGTAATACCCAGCTGACAGTGTTGGGTTAATCCAGTTACCTGTGTTAAAATCCAGGAAGATCTTTAAAAGAAATGCCATTTGGGCTTTGCTTAGGAGCATATGGAAGACTGACAAGAAAAGATAGTGGAAAGATATTCCGTAGAAGCGGGATAGAATCAACAGGGGTCTGAAAGGTGAAAGTGTTTTTGAGGCATGGAAAGCTGTTGGTCTGGAATGGATGACCAATCAGGTAGTAAAGGAAGGCCTGGTACTAGACATGAGGTAGAGAAGGCACACCATGGAGGGACTTTACACTTCAGCTAACGGCAGGGAAGTCAAGGCAGTGGGACAGGGGAAAGGCCTTCTACCTCTCCTCTCTCCCGTCTCTGATAATCCACAGTGATAATTCAGCTTTCAGATAAGGGGACTAAAGGCAGAGAAGATGAAAACCATAGTCCCCATGACTCCTCCTTTAAAAGGCCTGACCACATCTCCTTCCAGAGATGTGGATATCATCCTTTCAACACCATTCTACCTGTCCACCAACCAGTCTATGTATTGATGCTAAATTAAATCATAACTGAATTCCTACCATTTCAAGACACTCTGTTAGATGTTGAGAAGAGATACCAAAGTGAATGAGGCAAGCAGCCTGTGTGTGTGCCAGGTTTCTACTGTATGTTGACAATAATTCTATGAGCTTGGAATAGATGATAAATTGAAGCTTTAAAAGGTTAAGTAGCTGACCCACCATCATGTAGGTATTGAGTGATTGAGCCTAGAGTCAAACCCTGTACCTCAGTTTCCTAGTCTTTGTGTGAGGAGACTATAATATAAACACATCTTGGAAGAGCTGAAGATAACATGGGTTCCCATCAGTAAAGCCCCAGCACAGTGCATCACACCTAGCTACTGTGCTTATTGCTCTCCACATGTTCTTTCTGCAACTCCACACTGTCTGCCTGCAAGATGATACAGCTTCTCCACATACAACTGAAGTTATAAATAGACTAGAGAAGAAAGTGGCTTCAAAATGATACTGGAAAAGCTATTAACAAAGTAGATGGCTAGTCTGACATACATGCCAGCCCGCCATTCTTCAGGATTCGCTAAGCTCTTTCCAAGGATCGAGTTCAGTTCCAGGGAAAACTGTCATCCAGTGACTCTGTGACTTTAGCTCTGATGGCCTGCCTTCCGATGATGGCTGAGTGACTTTGTATTCTTTGCTTCTACGGCGGTTGTCACATCCACAAAGGCTTTGGAACTTGGCTGACTTCGGTTTACAGCCCAATTCCAACACTTGTGTACTCTCTGATCATGGGCTGGTTACTTAACTTCTTTCAGTTTCAATTTCCTCCACCGTCAAGTGAGAATAATAATACCCTGTCACAGAGTTGTTGTAAGGTTATATGAAAATAAAAATTATATACAGAACTTTGCACCACATCTGACTAACAGCAGCTCTCAGTGAGTGGTAGCTTCTATTATAAGAACATTTTGCACCGTAAGAAGATTGTTGATGAGTCTTGGATAATAATCCATGTGAGATATATATAATTTATAAATGCTTCTTTGGAAGAGAGAGCCATCTCTCCCAGTCTGGCTCTTTCTGGAACATTTCACAGAGAAATGTGCAGGAAGCCAGAGGGAAACTTAGGATTTGCTGAATTTGCTGCCAGCCCAAATTTCAGTTTAAACAAACCCGCTGCATGGAAGCCCGCACTTGCGTAAAGATAAATCCTAAAGCAATGACTCCCATCATGGGGGATTTGGAAAGATTACACGAAATCTGTCTGAAAGTAGTTTGGAAAGGCTTGAATATAAAATAAAGAATATTTTATATTAGGACCTTGGGTGATGATTTGGTCTATTTTTTACTTTATCATGTTGTTTTCTAGGAAAAGATACAAAGAAAACAATTAAAAAATGTAAAAGATACTACATATTTTTAAGATGATCTTTTTTCCCCATCTTTCTGGGAGCACATAATTTTTTATGTGGAACATGTATATACTCCATTTCTCTTATTGTTTCCTTTTTTCTGTCCATTTTTAATGTCCATCATTATATTTTCATCTCAACTCCATTATTTCTTACTCTCTTCTCCTTTTGTATTTTTAGATTATGTCTTTTGAAGGCAAAACAGCTGGTTCATCTGGTCAGTTAGTCAAATAATTGTTAATTCAATTATAGGAAAAAAATTCAAAACCACAAAACAAAACCTAAACAAACAAACAAAAAACCCAACCCATCACCACCACTAACCACAATCATCAGACTTAACATACAGACTTTGTCTTAGGCACCGAGCAGATAACTTCAAAGAGCCAACGGTGCCATTCAGGTTTTGTTGGCAGTGGTGGTGAAGACACTCTCTTTTTGCTTATAGAGTCAGCTAAACCAGTCCCTCACTTATTTATTCCCCTCTAGTGCTTGGAGTTGAGTGTCCTTCCGTGGTGTTCTTTATTCCTAAAGTGGTTGTCTCTTTCAACCAGTGAAGAATTGATTTTTAATAACCTCAACATTTAGGATCTAGTTAATGGCAGTCTATGATTCTGTTTCCTTATCTGTAAAATGGGGAAGTACTGTGAGGGCCAAATTAAAAAAGAGATGTGTGAGCCCTTTTTAAGGGCAATATGATATACACATGCAAGACATTATTATCCCTTGTTGAAATCCTACCACAAAATTATTTTTTTCCCAAAGAGGTGAAATGTTCCCTTTAATAGCCTGTGTAATTGTTTGAGACTGAAGATATACATATCAACCTCTATTTATTTAGAGATATCCTAATTCGTTCTTGAATGGTAAATTATATCTGAAAAACAGTTTTAAAATTCTCACTTAGCTGCATTTAAAAGCATAGATTCTATAGATTTCCTAAAAATTCTTAGCTTCCAAAATTCTTATTCTTGAAACAATTTGGAGCCACTGTCTCTGTTCTTATAGGTTACAAATCTGATCTCTCAGAATTTAAAGACTTCGAACATCAGAATACTGTATCTGCTGTTTTTACAAATCTTTGTGAAAGAGTATCATTCAAATCTCATTTAATCCATCCCAATTCAACAAACATCAGTAGCCTTCCATTGGATGCTGGGTACCAGGGAAGGGACTGGAGAATAAAAAGTGGAGCATGGGTTGTAGAAGATAATGAACAACTATTAAGTTAGCTTGCTTGAAATGTTTTTCTACTAACATCTACTAACATGTTAAGAAAACAATAATATAACATTTGTGTTATAAGACTTCATGGTTTATAAAGTGCCTTCCTTAGTTCTTATTTTATCTTAATAATAGGTGAGAACCCCGAGATTTAACATGGTTAAATGTACTTAAGTCTGACTCCTCCAACTAATTTTTGCAAAGCCAAGATTCATACACAAAAGCCAGCATCTAAATTCTGTGTTTTCTTTCCTTCTTATACCACACTGCATCCATCCTATGGCAGATAATACATTCATCAAAAAAAATTATGGTCTCATTTTTGTGTTTTAATTTGGCCCAAATTACACCTGTTTCTTCTTGCCAAGTTTACTACTACTCATCTGTCTGTTCTTATGACATACTAGAGCTTTGAACTTCTTGGAAGAAAGGGACTGTCTAAATTCAAGGTATTATTATTGCTGTTACTATTAGCCAAGACAAATGAAAAGCGAATAGAGCATCTCTTGTCTTCCTAGAACCCTTTAATTAAGGAAATTGGTTATTTTCATTCCCTGTAGCTATGTAATGATTAATGCAACATGGCACAATACATTCAGAATGTAAGACATATCTCACTGAGACCAATCAACAAGTGTATTTCTCTAAAGAGAAAAGAATGGAGGCCAGATTGGACCCAGTGCTGACATCTGATTTCTGCAGTGAAACATCATGCTAGAGTTTGCAAATTCTAGAGAGCTATTTATTTACAGTCTAGGAACCATGAAATTATCTAGTGGAACTAATAATTTTTTTTCTTTACTGGTAGAAGTAGAAAAGTGAAAAAAAAATAGAGACAATCATTTTGGACTCTTAGAGCAGTTAGAAGATATTGTAAGGCAGATAAATAGCTAATTAATGCTTTACCATACAGTATTTCTTATAGCTACATAAAAAAGACAATACACAGTTTTCAGTATAATGTAAACAAAGTAGGATTGCAATAAAAAGCAGTTAAATAACTCACTTTGTCTTAGTTACCAAAATTACAGCAGCTGGTGGGGGCTGGGGTGTGTATATTCAATTAACTGCTTTCATTCCTCTGAGGGACTAGGCTGCTATTTAATAGCTGTGTGTCTTGGACAATTTACCTAGAGTCTCAGAGGCTCTCTCTCTTCATCTGTAAAGTAGAAGAAACAATACCCATCTCATAGGTTTCTGTGTATGAAGCGTGTGCTTGAACATAGGGCTCAACCTGAGTAAGTGAATAATGAATTTTAGTAAAGAAGGAAATGCTGAGAGAGGTACTTTGGCACCAAGCTTTCACCACCTTTCTGAATAGGTCAAGGAACCATTTCTCAACCATTGGCTTTTGGCTTTCCCTGGCAGGGGTTGGGTCTCAACCACACCTTTGGCTCACTTCTTTGGAATTTGGCTGTGGCCCATAGTCCCACATCCAGTCCTTTTCTTCTGTCCCAAGTCTCCAGCATGGCTGATGCTGGTCAAGAAGCAATGAGGGCCCTTGAAGAAGGTGTCCTATTGCTCTGTGTCCTTTGCATATTTGAATGCCAATCACCTGGTCCTTGGGCTCACAGTATCTCAGGCCTCTTGTTCTCCTGGGATCCTGGTGGAGTGTCTGTGAAACTATCACCATCTGTGGGACCACAGCTGGAAGGATGAGAGTCAGGGTCTTGATTAAACTCACTTCTGTGCTGCTGATTTCTGATCCTCAACCCTGGAGTCAGGACTTCTCCTGAGCTCTAGATAACATTGTGGGAAACATCACTGATGACTGTGAATCCCTATAGAGCATAGCAGTCTTGCATTGGAGTTAATGAGACTTCACTGTCTCCCCCGCTATCTGGACTGGACCTCTTAAGGCAGTAGGTGCCTCTCACTCTTTCCTTTGTCCTAGTGCCTGACCTATTGCCCATTGTGTTGTAGATTCTCAGTAAATTTTGGTGAATTGGACTTTCTGACTTTGGTCTTCAGCACTCTACTCAATGCTAATGGTGCTGAAGATGAAGATGATAATGATGATGATAGTGATGGAAAAAGAGAAAATGGCAGAATTAGAAGGGAACAAAAGTAGTCAACAATTATAGGATATAGTCAACAACTCAGCTGTTGGATGTTCAGGAGGGGCAGAGTATGTTACACTCACTGTCAACTAGAGAAGATGGCTGCACATTCCCTAGTGAGACTTGAATCTGAAGAAGAGTTTACTTCCATGACCCACACAAGAGCATAAAATTCATAATGGCCAACATTTGTTGAATACTTATAGTGCGCTCATCACTATTCTAAGCACCTTCATCTATGATCTCATTTAAGCCTTCCAACAACATTATGAAGAAGTGCTATTATTATTATCATCTCCAATTTATGGATGAGAAAACAAAGCATAGCAATGTCAAGTGATTTGCTGAAGGCCACAGAGCTTATAATTGGCAGGGCCAGGAGCTGAATCCAAGCAGTGTGACTCTAACGCTATTCTCTTAACTACTACTGTTGCTCGTAGGACAAAAGGCAGTAAAGTTACAGGGTCCTAGCTGCAAAGTGAGATATAATAACCTTGGAAAACTGGACATTACAAACTTCACTTTGATTGTATTCTTTATTCTTTCACTGACCAATTAAGATAAAAAAATAATATTAAGCTAAAGCCATAAATCAGCAGATCAAAAAATTCACAGGGGAAAGGTAGAATAAGATCATGGTTAAAGCAGATTGACAGATGCACAAAGTTAAAATGTTTCCTACATACAAGGATCCAGATAGAGACACAACATCATCTTGGAGCACAACTGTGGACCCCCACAAATATATATATACACATACACACACACACAGAAATATCTATTGTGTATATATATATACATATATATGTATATATATAAATAAAAGATTTTATTTATTAATTTGACAGAGAGAGAGACAGTGAGAGAGGGAACATAAGCAGGGGGAATGGGAGAGGGAAAATCAGACTTCCTGCTGAGCAAGGAGCTTGATATGGGGCTCGATCCCAGGACCCTGGGATCATGACCTGAGCCGAAGGCAGATGCTTAACGACTGAGCCACCCAGGCGGCCTATATATATATATTTTTTAGCACAGAGCTTTAACAAACAAACTTTCCTGGTAGTATTGATACCTTCCCAGAGCAAAACTCTGAGGTGTTATGTCCTCACCTCTAAGAGGTGTTAGAAAGGAGCTCACAGAGGATGACAAAAATCCTGAGACAGACAGAAACTCCATCATGCCACAGTCTATTGAAATATTGTCATAACATTAGGTCTTTGGGCATTTACACCTTACTAGTAGGCAGCATGACCTATTGGACAATTCTTTTTTTTTTTTTTTTAAGTAGGCTCCAAGCCCAGCATGGAGCCCTAAGGTGGGGTTTGAACTCACCATCCTGAGATCAAGCCCTGGCTGAGATCAAGAGTCAGATACTTAACCGCTTAACTGACTGAGCCACCCAGGTGCCCCCTATTGGACAATTCTTTTTATTATGTTTGGTTAGCCACTATATAGTACATCATTAGTTTTTGATGCAGTGTTCAATGATTCATTAGTTGCGTATAACACGCAGTGCTCATCACAACATGTGCCCTCCTCAATACTCATCGCCCAGCTACCCCATTCCACCCCCCCCCGAAATCCTCAGTTTGTTTCCTGGATTCCGTAATCTCTCATGGTTCATCTCCCTCTCTGATTTCTCCCCCTTCAGTTTTCCGTCCCTTCTCCTATGGCCCTCCATGCTATTCTTTATGTTCCACATATAAGTGAAACCATATGATAATTGTCTTTCTCTGCTTGACTTCTTTCACTTAGCATAATCCCCTCCAGTTCCATTGATGCCAATGCAAATGGTGGGTATTCATCCTTTCTGATGGCTGAATAATATTCCATTATATATATGGACCACATCTTCTTTATCCATTCATCTATTGAAGGGCATCTCAGCTCCTTCCATAGTTTGGCTATTCTGGACATTGCTGCTATGAACATTGGGGGGCATGTGCCCCTTCTTTTCACTACATCAGTATCTTTGTGGTGAATACCCAGTAGTGCAATTGCTGGGTCATTGGGTAGCTCTATTTTTAACATCTTGAAGAACCTCCATACTGTTTTCCAGAGTGGCTGTACAATTCTTGAACGAGGACTGGGAGATACTGATTTGAGTCCAGGTACTGTCACCCACCCACTATGTAATATTTGGCAAGTCATATGTCTCTTTGAGTTTCAATATTTTCATTCATAACACAAGGGAGTTGGACTAATTAATAATTTGAAAAAAATTTTTTAACACTTATAGATCCCTTTCTTTAAATAAAAGTTCTTGGGATTATAAGTCAAATATTAAAGTTCTGGGGTTTAGGGTCTTACCTATGTATACCACCTTTCTGCATCCCATGGTGACCTCTGGGGTCCTATGGTTAACAGTTCTAACACCACTGCAATAGATTATATCAAATTATAGATTATATTTTCCAGCTCTAAAGTTAATATCTGACAACCTCAAGCAAAGGCCATAGCTTAACAAAGTCAGCATATGTACAAAATCCATGTTGAGCTTTTTTAAAAAAATGGTTTCTGGGAAAAATGAGAACAAAAGCTAATCATTCCTTAATATGTTTCAGCCCAAAGTAGGATTATTCTTTAGGTATATATAGGTAAAAAACTTGCAGTAATGTTACAGACAGTAGACTTCAAAGGAAGTCAGGAGTTGAGTTTGGGAACAGAAATCATATTGTATTCCTATTTTCCATACCTCTTGTTAAGCACAGATGCTTGTAAATCAGTCCATAGGACATCAGTGGATTTGTGATTCTGAAAAGCAATCACACCATTTGCATATTTCGAAGTACAGTATTTTCATGTAGGTCTGTTCCTCTCAGCAGATTTGTATCAAAACCCCAAGTGCTTTGGTGTATTGGATACTGAATACATGGTAGGTGGCCTTGAGAGTTTTGGTTATTCTGCCAGAACTATGAGTGGCTCTGGTTTGCCATCTGTTTGGTTAATTGATATTCTGCAGTACCAGATTCATAGCTGGCCCTCAAAAATATCTTTTGAGTGAACGGATGAATTCAGTAAGATGAGTCAGGTCACTCAAGGGTCCTGGTGGCGACTCAAGCCAAGACTTAATGAGAAATAGCCTAACAGTTGACACAGACGTTTAAATACCTGGCCAAATATTGTTCTTACACACATGTGACCATGGGAACTTGAGCCTATAGAAATGTTTTATGGGGTTAGATCATAACTCCTCAAAATGAGAGGGGAGGACTCAAGGCCTTTGTCTGATGTCTATAGGTGCAAGTAATAGCTGGAAATCAGGCATTCCAAGATGATTTTTAAAATAAGTTGATAATCTGATCCATTTAATAAGTAGAAATGTATGTTCATAAGATGTTATGCTGCCCAGTCCTCCTTGCTGGGATCAGAAACTCACTAGTTCAGAATTGACTAATCCACTGTCTCCATCTTGAATCAGGGGTTAATAGAGGCAAAGGCAGGAAAGAATATCCCATGGACAGAATCTTAGTTTTTTTTCTCTCTAGAATGTATTTTATGCTCACTGGGTTGAACCAATTCTTCATCTTGTTTTGTGATTTCAAACTACATGGACTATATTTGTAATCTGAATCCAGTTTTTGAGTTAGGGATGTTTGCTAAATTCTTGTACTATGGTGGTGTAAAGTTTATAGAGCACCAGGGCAACATTTCTCTTGTATGTTCAAAGGAAGATTTGACTTCTGAGATGCTCCCTGATGAAAGGGTTTTGAGGTCAAAAAAATTTTATTGAAATGATGCAACAGAATCAGTATTGAGTTAAAAATTATTTTTAGCTATTCACAAATTAGCATGACACATATCTAAGAGTTTGCATTACTTAAAATCTTGTTCCAATTGAATGTAATCTTTAAATACTACTGATAAATATTGAATGAAGTTGCTTCTTTGACAATGAAGAAATGAGCTGCATAAATAAGTCCTACAAAAAACCTTTATATTTGAAGTGAAAAATAATTTTGATGTAATCGTTTGATGGAAAATGATCAAAATAATTAATTCCATACTTTTTGAAGGAGAATATGATAAACACAGTAGTTTTCCCCTCGTGCCTTAGGGCTATCAGCGTGAATATGGTGCAGTACTGCAGAACAGTGAGGCCTTTGCAACTATATGTGTGGGCCCCTTCACCCCTAAACCTTTTAATTCTTTGAGTTCTTTGGCATGGTTTTTATTGACGGGCTTCATCATCCCCTGCTCTGAAATTCTCACCCGTCACTTCTTATTTCTCTCTGCACGCTGATCCCCATCACATTCTTTTCTGATGTGATAATGAAGCTAGTGTGGTTTTTAGAACTATGTGCAAAATAAAATACATTGCAAGAGGTATAACTTTAGCCAAGTGTGTATTACTTTAGATTAATGATTTTAGGGAACATTTATTCTTGCTGTTCTTTCATTTCTGCTTATATGTGGATGTGAGTAATTGCTATTTTGAATGTACCATAGTCCTGCTTCTTCACATACAAAACGAATGGATGAAACCTCCCTTTTATTTTAAAAAATTCACACATTTAATTGTAAAAGACCATTGCTTTCATTCTCAATGAACCATCTATAGACTGCCTGACAGTTCCAACTAGTCTATCACTAAGGTACTTATGTTCACCCGGTAGCAGTGTATCCTAAGTACAAATGAATTAAATAGGAATGGAAGGCTCATTAAGTTCTGTGATTACAAGTGTGAATTTTATAAAAGGAAACAAATGCCATAACACATAGACATCTCAGTCACACCCAATGGGAGATTTCCAAATGACCCTAAAGTGACAAAATAAGACACCTATCACTTTCACCGAAAACCACTGGTTCAGTGGTGTTTCTACTATTGATAAAACTGACCTGCCTGGTCACATTGTACCACACTTCTGCATTTGTTCACATCTCTACAGAGAGAAGTCCTGTACAAATCTGTGAGACTGTTTTTTGTGTGGAAATCAACTTACTTTCAGATGTTCCCGTGATGTTCATAAGTAATATAGAGAATAAAGTCTCTTTATATACCTAAGGCTCTATCTCTTGAAATATATCAGAAACAATCTGGTTTACTAGGCTGAATACTACTAGGCTAGAAAAAAAAATGCCCACAAAGCTCAGCTCTAACTCGCTGAAGCAGCATGATACAAGGAACAGAACTCTGGATTTGATGTCTGGAGGCCTACACGAGTCTAGACCCAGAAAAGCCAGAGTCTACCATGAACTAGCTTTGTGACCACAGACAAGTCCCTTGTCCTCTCTGAACTTCATTTCCCTCTAAAAAATGAGGAGTCTGAATGACATGCTCCAAAGTCTTTTCCAGCTCTGAAGCTGGCTGTGTCACCTCAACATAGTAGGAGATAATGAAGTCCTGTTTTGCTAAGGGAATGGAGAGAGGGCCCACCATGGCTACTTTATTCATGATCATTGGAAGGAGGTTTAGGGCTATTCTCCCTTTTCTCTTTCCTAGGCTCAAGGCTACTTCTGCCTTTTCACAGCTTCCCTCAGCAGTGGGTGTATTTTCAAGCAAGAAATTAGCCATGAGAAGCTTTTTGAATTCTCCTCTTTCTTCCTCATAAATAATGTGTTGTTTTATGCATACCTTGACCTAGTATTGTCTGGTTCTCTGCCCTTGGGTGCCAGAGTTAACTCTTCTGACTGGTGTTCTATGTCCAATAAGTTAGAACTGACGATGCCCCTCCCTGGTCCATCTGTTATGTGCTTTCTTGGCACTACTCTGAACTCTGGTCTCTTTCTTATTTCTGATACTAACAGGACAAGAATACCACAGTCATAACATAATATAATAAAAAAATTATTATTAAAAAAGAAAGAAAATAAACTGAGGGCTGCTGGAGGGGAGGTGGGTGGGGGGAAGGGGTAAATGGGTGATGGACAGGGGGGATGATATGTGATGTAATGAGCACTGGGTAATATATGACTTGTGAATCACAGACCTGTACCCCTAAAACAAATAATACATTATATGTTAAAATTAATTTAATTTAAATTTAAAAAAATACAAATAAAAAAAGATATATATTGCAAAATGAAAAAAAAAAGAATACCACAGTCAGAAAGAGATGAAAAATTACAAATAGTTTTATTTGGCACAGTGACTATAAAAAATATACATGTTATGTATAACATATAAACATTTTATGTAAATAGTATGGTTATATTATTATATTATAAACTAATATTTATTACGTGTAGTATATTATGTATTATTTATAAATATAAATGGTATATATGTATTATATAACCATAAAAAAGAAATATATAATTGTTGTAAACTTATATAAATTATATATGCATATGGATATATGTATGTATATATGTATATATAACTGATCTCTTCTTTATATATAAATAATACTCAATTAGAAAATATTCTAAAAAGAAAGTTGATTCATAATAGCAGGAAAAAAGCATAAACTAGCTAACTTATAAAGAAAATTATAGGATCTATCTGAAGCACCTGGAGAACATGACTTATTGACAAAGGAATGCTTGAATAAATGAAGAGACACACCTATTTCTGGTTAGGAAAATTCAACTTTAGAAAATACAGAGTCTCCCTAAATTAATGTGTAATACTAATGAATTACCAATTCAACCATATTTTGGGAAATAAACAAAATTATTTAAAATGCTAATCTGGAGGCGCCTGAGGGGCTCAGTCCGTTCAGCATCCTGACTCTTGGCTTTGGCTCAGGTCGATCTTGGGGTCCTGGGATTGAGTTCTGCATCAGGCTCCTCGCTCAGTGGGGAGTCTGCTTGTCTCCCTCTCTCTGTGTCCCACCCCCTGGTTGACTCTCTCTCTCTCAAATAAATAAATAAATCTTTAAAAAATTAACTGGATGAATAAAGAGCTAATAGCTAGAAAATTAGGAGAAAAAGGTGTAATGGAAAACATATACTGAAGTATTTGTAGGTGACATAATAGGATATCTTGGATTTGCTACAAAACAATACAGGGTTGGAGGAAAGAGGGTTTAAAATTGAAATAAGGTTGTCTGTGAATTAATTATTGAATCTGGGTGACGGGTTCATTTACACTTTTCTCTTTCTTCCCATCTCTTTTTTTGTGGAGTTTGTAATTTTTAATAATTAAAAAATATTTTATCTGGCTAAAAACAACCATAAAATGTTGAAATTCGACGCTGGAAAAATATTTGCTATAAATAGCACGAGAGGTAATATTTCTCATAGATAAAGAACTATTAACCAATGTGTGAAAAAAATGTTTATAGAAATGAAAAAGAAATGTCAAAGGACATGAACAGACAATTTTCAAATGGAGAAATACTAATAGCCAATAAATATATATGAAAAATTTCAACCTCAGTGATGTTCAAAGAAAAGTTAATGAAAGCATAACTCACCTATCAGGTGGCAAAGATTAAAAAGTTTTGGGAAAAAAAAAGAATATAAATTCCTACATGGTTGCTGGAATAGAGAATTGGCACAAACCTTTAGGAGTGTAAGTTGGCAATCTTTTTAAAAATATAAAATGAAAATATACATTGACATCTACATTCTACTTATAAAAATTTATTTGAAGGAGATATTGGCACAAATAAAAAAAGTGAGCTTTAGTTTTGTTAATATAGAAAAATAGAATACAAGGCCCATCAATAAGAAGCTGGTTAAATATAATACTTACATACAAATAATAGAATGTTTTATAGAAATTAAAATGATAACATAAATTCATATTTATTGCCAAGAAGAGAAATCCATGACATTCTTTTGAGGGGAAAAAGCAGTGTTTACATATTTGTATTTTCCAATTAACAGAAAATACATGGAATTTATATACATGCATAGAGGAATGTTTGGAAAAAGAATCACCAACTTGTTAAGTATGATAGTCTCTTGTTGGTTGGATTTCTGGTGATTTTTATATTCTTCTTGTATTTTTGTGTGTTGTATAAATTGGTAATAATTAAGTGCAATTTATTAAGAACCAATTTGTTAAAAGTAATTCATTTCATATGCTTGCCACTAGGTATTGAGATGTTAAGGGCTTGTGAGAGTGTACTTCATTCATTTTTGTATTTCTGAGTCCTATTGATGCCTAGTAGGTGCTCAGTGAATATTATTGGGATTAAATTAAATTTTATCTACATCTTTCCTTGACATCTGTTCAGGTAGTTGTTCTTATGTTGATATGACATATGGTCTACCTATATTTGCTTAGCATTTTTAAAGAAGCACAGAGCATTAGAATTGAAAGAAACCTCTTTCTCTTTATACCAAAATTCTTACTTTGTAGATGAGGAAAATGTAACTCAGGTAAAATGACTTATTCAGGATCGTACAGTTAGTGGTTTTCAGAATGTGGGCTCCATGAGAGTGAGTGTTTTAATTTGTTTTATTTCTATATCCCTAGCACTTAGGGTCTGGCACATAGTAGGGAGCAAATAAATATTTATTGAATGGATAAATAAATATACTTTCTCACCACTCTGGGTCAGAGAGTTTGTCCATTTTTTTCCCTCTACAATTCTTTTTTTGTTTGAGGTATGTTCTCAAGGTTGGTGGTTATCTAAAAATCCTTCCCTTCCTCATTGAAAATCAAGATTCCCTTCTGAGGGGTTATGATTGACTGAAACCCTGATATCATTTTTACTGACAATGAAATGAGGGCAATGAACACAATTGTAAGAAAGCCTTGTTTCCTTCATCTTTGATAATTCACCATTGTAGCTCAGGATGGCTCAGACCTGATGCATTATGGATCAAGCTTGGTGACACCAGGCAATGGAGAGGGGAAAGAGCCAGAGGTGGGTGAAGACACAGTCTCGAGGGCTGAAGGTAGACTGAGGTGCATGACTGGCTTTAGAGAAGTCAGTGAACAGCCCCGGAAGAATGCCTTTGGGTCCAGTATCCCAGGAATATTTCTGGAAGCAGTTGATACTAGACCATCTCATCTGGGTCATCCAGGGGCTGGGAATCCAGGAAGTGATCACCTTTTAGTGGTAAGACGGGAGAACAGCAAAATAGCAGCTCCTCAAAGTTTGGGGGACCTGGGCTGGGGTACAGTCCTGTGAAAATGACCTGAGCAGAATCATGTAGGGTCCCAGTGTCTCACTAGATGGAATGAGACCTTGAGTTGGGCAACTCTGACTCCACCGGGTCAAACCATATGATCACAGATGGATGACAGGAAATGGAAGTACAGTCCTTGGGATGGGACTAATCTAGATTGATGGAAACTGAGAGTGAGAATATAGAGCTACACTGGAGCTCTGGAATGAGGGAATTGGAACTCAGTTATAATTTCACTTGGAACCCACATGTATTTAGTTGGAAGCACGGCTTCATTCCCAATCCCCAAACTCTGTGATAAAGTGGGAGACATGATAGGGAGGATTAGCTGACATGTTGACCAGTTAGCTGGTGCTAGCTTAGACAATGGGGCAGGAATAACAGTTTGGGAAGAGAACACTTTGGGGAAGTACTAGGGCAATCCATGGCAGAGGCTAACATCATCTATTTCCCATCACGTCTAATGAGGTTGGTTCATGCTACACATTTGTTGCTTTTTTTAGTTTCAGTATATCTAGTTCTTGTTTACTTCCAATCAACTAACCCTCGCATAATCCTTTGGACAAGAAATACATGCGCTGGCAGACGGTCAAAGGAAAATATTGTGACACTGTGTTAAATATATAGGACAGATAATTTTCATGCAGTCTAAACATAGCCTGAAAGTCTTGTCCCTTCATCTCAGGTTTTTGTGTGTATCCAAAGTAAGGCTAATATTTCTTTGTAAGTTTATGTTCCTGAGTATTATTATAATCCATTTATCATGGACAATAAGATAAAGTCATTGAAAGGAGTGTATGTGGGAGGAGACTGGAAATATTGCTTCATTTTATGACATTCTTAAAAACAAGTTTTGATCCTGTTTTTTTTTTAGGACTCCTGCTCCTGTTGTGGGATCCCCCGGGGCTTTTTAACTTTTTCCCTGGCTATGGAGTCAGCTAGTGCCCGCACAAAGACCCTGAAATGCAGTTCAGTATGGTTTCACAGAACTCTGGGTAATGACTTGAAATGAATACTGCCCACACTGTGGGCATTGAAATTGGGGACTGTCAGAAAAGCAGATAAGTCAATTTTAAGGATTCTCTAGGGGAGCTGCAAAGAGTTCCTCTCACTGTTGATGGCATATCCTGTTCACAGCTTCAGCCTCTAGAAATACTTTGATTCAGCAGCAACTTGGGGCTTTTAAACACTCCAATGGGCCTTTGTTGGCAACCGCTCTGCCTGCATGCACAGAGGGCTCATTCTTCCACGAAGGGCCAGCCGGCCTGCTGATGGGCCAGAGCAGTTTACAGTGATGTTGCTCGTGGGAGGGAGAAGCAAGCAAGCAAGCAAGGATCGGCATGGCCTATAAAAGCACCATTGATTCCTTTCCAGCTCAGTATTCTCTTCCCCAAGTGCATGCCACCTTCATTATGCCTCTTGTTTTATAGGTTTTGAGCTGCAATTCCTACAGACTGAAATACCTCTGACACTCCTCTAAAAGAAATTCCTGAATATACAACAGAGACTGTTACAAGGTGCCGTCCCCAGTGTCCCTTGGGGGAAATGCTTTGTGGAGAAAGTAATGTCATCACACGCCCCTACACAACGCCCACCTTTCCCTTTGATCTTAGTGTTTACCTGTGGCTTATTGGTATCAAGGCAAACTGGGTATTGAGCATTTGACTTTGAAATAGGTCTGGTTCTCCAATAGGCATTCTTTGAAGTCAGATCCATTATGCATTGTTTATTGCCCTTTCAAACATACCCACATGTATTTCTAAGACCAAGGCTCTTCTCTACTCATTCAAAAGGAGCACTGGAGTTTGTTGCCGTACTGGCTCTCCTTTGATATTTTTAAAAAGAGAGAAATAATATCTCTGGAGACCATTTTGTCCACTTACAAATTATTTTAACAATATATGTTCAGGGCAATTTTACATTCTCTCTATCCCATTACTATCTTCCAAAACACAATTATATGTCAATTGAATGACTCAGAACTTCTTCTGCCCAAGTAATAAATCATAAGTGTAATGGGTAAAAAGAATTTGTCATTGTTCAGTGTGTATACAGAGTTATGTGGCATATAACCTCAAATTTCTTTCAGATCATATATAAATACATAATAAAATAATAATACTCATTAGTCAACACCAAATATAAGTTCCAGATGTCTGAACATCAAAGTATTTATAGGCCTATAGGAACCGCCTTGAGACAGGAACAGTTCTTCAGAAATGGTACTGCAAGAAAGCAGGCTACAAAAACCTCCCAAATTCTCTGAAACAAAAGCTATTCTTGTTTATACATAAATTATGAATGACTTTTTAAGGGCTGACTCATTGGCCTGTGCATGTGCCTACAAATCCGGTTTCACAAGAGAATGGGAGCTGACTGGACTAACAGGAATTCTACAACAAATCATTTTTCCCAGCTTGCCTCTAAAGTGAGTCAGTTTGTCCGGGTTTCAGCCACCACTCTTGTCAAGGCACAGTGGGGCGTGTTGCTCCTACTGGGAGCTCTGGCTCTGCTCCAGTGCCACTCCTATCACCTCTCAGAAGCTGCCTGCTTTAAGCAGTCGTGGGCTGGTACCTCTTGTCTGCCAAGAAGCTTTTGGAGCTCTGCTGCTCTCAAGCTATTCCTTGGAAGAAGGGACTTGACAGCCCCCTCAAATGGTGAGATTGGTGTGGCCATGTGTGGACCCCTTGCCCGAAGCCACTGACTCACAATTGCAAGTAACTGCAATTCCCAGGTCTTTTCTCTGGATGTTGGCCTCGTGTCCAGAGATATTGCCCTGGTGGACAAGAGCGTCAGTTTCTAATCCCAACTGTGCCATTTATTCACTGCCTGACCTTAAATGAGTGAGTTGACTTTCCTCAGGTTTCCTCATCCATCAAATGGGATATCTTTCAGAATAACCTTTCAGGTTCTATAAGGCTTTGATGGGCTACGATTTGGTTTTCCTCTACATACATCAAAATAAATGAATGTATTACTTAGTTCATCAGTTTGATGTGTTGAATTCAGATGACCAGGATGGCTAATGAGGGGCTGAATTAATCGTGACTCAATATAAGGTTTCACTAATAACACAGACCTTCCGAGACTTGAAATATTTCTCCTCTTGCAAGGAGGAGAGGGGGCAGGTTATGATTATTTCCTGAGAGTTAGGTATGAAAAGGTAAAGCCCAGACAACCTGTTTGCAACATGAAAAAAAGTCCTATTATCCTTTTCTTCTTCAGATCTTCCTCTTACAGGAGTTTCTTATGGGAAGAAGGGAAAAAAGGAATACACTTTTGAATGCAGTGATTCAAACACTCCAATGACTGATCATGTATGAATGTCAAGAATTTTGAACATGAGTTATCCATCCTAATTTTCCTACCCCAAATGCTTTTGTTTGATTTCTCTAACCATGGAAAAAATGTCCCTAAGAAAGAAGTATTTGATTGTTGGAGTATTGAATAGGGAGACGAGTATTTGGATCTGAGTTTGACCAGACCTCTTTGGGAAGCTGTTCTATGTGGAGACAACCACACTTCCTTTCCTCCTTCTCTCAGAAGGAATTTGTTTTCATGGGCACACTTGTCCATATAAGGAATCCCGAATTTCCTCTGATGACAAAATTTGATCACTACAAGGTGATAATGGTGTCCACTTATCAGTTTTCATTAATAAATAAAGGACTGCAAACTCCATAGTCACCATGGAAGAAAAGTCAACATGGAAGAGAGATTACTTAGAACTTGAAGCTTCAATGTTGCACAATTAACAACAAATCCATTATTACTTGATGTATTTTCTCAAACAAAAAACACATGTAACTGGGAATTTAAAAACTGAACAGGCATTGGCAAATGTTTTCCAAATATAATACACCATCCTGACAGCTAATGCATCAGCAATGTTTACTTCAGCAAATGTTTCCAATTTGGAGGGAGAAAAAAAAATGAGTGTCTAATAATAATCTTTTACATTCAAACATGTGTATGGTGCTTTACAGTTTACAAAGCACTTTCAGTGTATACATCCACTCAACCAATCCTTGAAACCACTGTGGGAGGCAGACAGGACACATATTATATTATCTTCCAACAATTTGTACTTGCCCACTTTTGTCATGCTGTTTCATGTCTTTGTGACTCACACGTGCTCTTCCTGTGTCCTGGAACACCCTCTTCCCCCTCCTCTGTCTAAGTTTTCATCTAGCTAATTCCCAACCAACTTTAAAAATTGATGCAATCGCCGCATTTTTCAAATCCTCTGGAATCCTCCATTCTGATTGAGATGTCTCCCTTCTGTACTTCTTCCATACCATATGTAGTGTAGCAATGATCACATTGTACTGAAATCATCTGCTTGCTTTTCTGTCTCTCCTCACTAGGCTGTGCACTTACTCGATTGCATCCTCTCGTCTTATTGCCTTGACACTGTCCCTGTCACGTAATAAGGACTCAGTAAATCTCTATTGAAAGAATGGAAGCTTAGGAATTTGAGTGTCTTGTTCAAGGTCACACAGCTAGTGAGGGGCAGAGGTTGAACTTTAACCTGAGATGCTGGTCTCCCAATTCAGTAGTCTTTCCTCAATATCATGCAGCTCATTGCTACTGGAACACATTAAATGACCATGGACATAGCCCAACAGCATCTCAAGAGTTATTTCTGCAGCGCATATAAGAAACCATTGGGAAGAAATATGCTCACTTCCTTTCTTAGTTCTGTATTTGTTTATTATTTTTCAATTCTTTATTTGCTTCCTATTTTCTTCCAACAGGAATTTGAGGCAGCTTAAAATCAAGTTTATGTAAAATAAGGATAAAAGACAAGGAGCCAGCCAAAAGAGAAAGTAAGGAGGCAAAGTGTTGTTTCATAAAGATTAGGCTAAGGAAAATGACGAATTGAGCTTAAAACTTGTTTTGAGCTTTCTAGAATTCAGGTAAACAAGGGAAACATAATGCACTGTGTTGCTGTTATGATTGTGTAAAGACAGAGAGAACATCAACTCGGGAGTTCATTTTTTTCCTGAGCATTAAACTCTAAGAGGAATTTATTGCATAGATATTTATATAAGACCATGAAAAACTTAACGAAGAATGCCTTCATACGCAGCTCACGAAAGAGAAATTTCTTCATCAAATATTTATTGAACATCTCCTATATGTCAGACAGTATATTGGGACAAAAATTTGCAGATGAGTAAGATATGACCTTGCCTTCAAAAGACTTCAGGGTCAGCTAGCAGACAAAAGTGATAAACAAATAACTAGACATAAAGGGCAAAAACCTTTGACAAGAACACAAATATTTAGGCCTATTATCAGTGTTTGATGCATGGAAGGATTAATGCCTTATTTGTTTCTATCTGCATTTTTCTTTGTACAATTGCTGTTCGATATAAGAATGTATGACTTTAAGAGCTTATAAACTGAATCCATACACGGAGGCATCTTTTTCAACTCTACCCCACTGGGAAGCAAACCTAATAATAAATTGTCTGGACTCCGAAAACATGGTTAGAGTGAAAAGTCCACTTTTTGTTCCTGTAATTTGTAATGCACTCTGAAAATCCTGAGGCTGGCTCAGAACCAGCTGACGACCCCTCCAGCTCTGGGCTCATAATGGGGAGCCTATTTTTCTTCTTTTATTACTGGTAACTGGAAAAGCCTAGCAACTATTTTCCATTGACATTCCCTCCAGGATGGAGAGCTTGTTTTTCCTAGATTTTCGTATATTTTTAGGCGGTCATCTTGGGCAGTCTGGCTTTGTATCAAAAGTGTTTTTAATTGAAGAGGTTCTCCCTTGGGCTATTGGGTAGAAAAATACATTCTCTGTATCTCCAGTCTATTTTGGGGGTCACGGCTGGGTTCCAGTTCCCCATCTTTTTGCAAAGTGGCTGCTCTTTCATCTTATCCCTCAGTGTGTCTGGAAAAAGGAAAAGGGAAGGAAGGAAGGAACAGAATCTGTGATCAATCTTCTAAATGGCTGGCTTAGAAGTGGCAAAAGTGGTGACTTTGGGTCACCTACTCCATTTTCTCAAATTTATTGATAATGTAAAAAATGTTGATGGAGAAGTGGGAGTGTAGATCACTAGATGATAGGAAGATGGTTTCCACCTTCAGAATTGCCTTTGGAGGGGGGCTTATGGGAGTTTCTACTTATACTCAACTCTGCTTCCATCTCAAATTTTCCATTTGCGTAGTTCTCATTTTCTTAGAGACAGAACAGGCTTGTGCTTAGCTTTGGGCTCACAAAACTTTTTTTTTTTATTACAGAATTACAGATTTCAGAGGTTAGCTAACATGTGAAGGTCATGCAGTTGGTAGTGGTGAAACAGGAATGGCTTGAAGTCAATAATGACTCCAGAGTTTGGTGGTTCTTTCTGTTGAACAGGCAGTCCCCATGGATGCCTTGTGTACCCAGCACACCATGGATACTTCTTTAGGAAAGTAAGGGATATTGACATGTTCCCTTAATGGTTTTCCTTAAAGGATTCTTTCCACAGGGTAGGATTACCAGTGGAGCAGTTTTAGACTATAACTCCATGGGCGTCTTCTGGGAAAAACACTGATTGACCCAATTATATTATTCAGAGGAGACTAAGAATATGAGGCATCAACCGACAGCCAAATTCCTTATCAGTGAAGCCAGAGATGTCAGAGAAAAAGTACTTCATGACATTTCATAATACTTCATACACAGTGTGCTTATCTGATTCTCAAGTTCTCTTGTACTGGTTTAAGAGGACAGGGTGAAGGGTGTTACACCCACACAGTTTCACTTGAAAGACGGACACACACTAAAGTCAAACCTTTGAGGTATTTCCTGATATGGTTTGTTAGGGATTGTTTTTCCTTTTCCTTAGAGGCCATTGTGGTCCAAGTGTGAAATCTAGAGGCCTAGATCTGGCTTCTGAGAGTTTTGTAGAAAGTCCTTTTACTAAAAGTTGTTCTACTAGATGCTGGTTTTGTTTGTTTTGTTCTGTGATAATTTGCTTTCATTGATAATGAAAAAAATTCCTGAAACTCTAATCATGACTACAGTTTGTTTTTAGTTAAGCTTCTAGGGTATCCTGAATTGTTAAATCAGCATGTTACATTCTGGGGTTATGTTCAAAAATGAACCATCTGCTTTGGCGTGGCCACTGACCAGTGGAATGAACTCAGGCTCAGAGTTGCGGCTGGGTCAGCCTTCCTTGTCAGGATTATGGAAGGTTTGGGATGGGGGAGGGTCCCAAGGGAGACATCAAGTGTCTAGAACAGCAGGGAGGATCTTGGGGCTATTTACCAACTGATAGAAAATGTTTAACATTTTAACAATGGTTACTGCCATGTTTGAGCTGACTATCAGGTCTATGTGCATTGCAATCAATCTAAAATAGTAATTGAAGTTTTACATGCACCAGGTGCTGTGGGGCTAACTAAGGGAAACCCTAAAGCCAATATGAAACTTCCTTTAGGGAGTCTTTTCTAGGAATCTTGACATCTAACACTGGAAAGATGATATAATTGCATATTTAAGGCCTCAAGTCAAGCTTCCTGGATGTAATAGTTTCTTACTGCTGTTGTAACAAGTTTTATCCCAAATTCGTGGCTTAAAATAATGCACATTTTTTTTCTTACAGTTCTGGAGGCCACCAGTCTAAAATCAAGGTTTTAGTAGGGCTTCATTCCTTCTGGAGGCTTCAGGGAGGAATTAGTTTTCTTGACTCTTTGGTTTCTAGAAGCCACCTGCATTCCCTGGCTCATGGTCCTTTCATTATATCAATCCAACCCCTTGTTTGCAACATTCTATCTCCAATTACTGACTTGGACATTCTTGTTTTCCTCTTATAAGGAAGGACCCTTGTGATTACACTTGGCCCATTTGGATAATCCAGGATAATCTTCTCATCTCAAGATCCTTAATGTAATCCCATTAGGAAGGTCCCTTTTGCCTGTAAAGTAACATATTCATAGGTTCTGGGGATTAGGCAGGGATGTCTTTGGGGGGATCATTAGTCTGTCAACCACAATGGATTCCCATGGTAGCTCTGCCACTTCTTAGCTCTATGACAAATGACTAGCTATGGAGCCAGTTACTGTTCCTCTGGGTCTTGGTTTCCTAGTCTGGAACATGGGGATAATAGTAGTACTTTCTTTGTAAGATGAAGATTAAATGAGTTACTGTAGGTAAACAAAAGGGCTTAGAACCATTCCTAGGCCCTAACATGTGTGCTACCTGTTGTCACCATGGATATTGGTGCTCTTCTGGTGAATCTGCTCCTCAGTGGATTGTAGGGCTGATGTCCTTGGCAGGTCAACTTAAGGAGACAATGACTCTTGATCCTTTACGGATCTGTCATAGTACTGTGACCTGTTCTAACCCTGCAACCGCTTTAGTCAGGGAGCTTCTTGAATTCTTCCTGCAGCATCAACCTGGCTATACCTCTGGGACAGGAGAAGAAGAAGGATTGACTAGCTTTAAGCAATTGTAGCTCAATATTTCAGAACTCACCATGAAGCCACGCCCCAAGTCTACCTACTCCTTGTTTTAGTGGCCATTTTCGTAATAAGAATTTTCCAAAATGGGGTTTCATCCTTCTCTCATCCATCTTCCCAGCACAGGGTTGCTGCCTCCCGTCTGAAGGAACCCCCAACATTGCCGTCCTCTGGTCTCTCTGCCTTGCTGGTCCCACATCCTCCAAAGCCTGTAGCCGCCCACCCGCAGCATGTGCTCCCCTCTGGAAGGGGTTTCAAAACCCTGCCTTCATATCCAATGAGGGAATAAAAGTCTGTTCCTTTTATAGAGTAAATTGGATTTGCAGGCATCTGCTGTCTGGGGGTTGTCATGAAAGAAGAAAGCGGCATGAATATCAGAGGGTAGAACAGATGGCTCCTTCTAACTTGGGGGATCTATGCATTCAGGGGAAACACTGTCAGGAAAATTCTAAGATGCTCTCCTGGCAGAACCGAACCCGGAGAGACTGTGTTTCTCCCGAGTATTATAACAATCTATTCCATTTCTGGAGGGTTCAGATTTGCCTTTTTTTACATCCCTATTTGTGGAAATTTCTTGTCTGTAAAAATATATGCAGATAAATAAAATACATTCTCTGACACTAAAAATCTATCTGTTTAAACCACTGATTTCTTCCATGTCCCCAACCCCTGCCCCATTACTGCCATCTTTTTTTTTTTTTTCTTTAAAGAATTTCAGTACGTGGCATCACTTTGGAGCTTCTATTGCTTCTAAACTAGGTTGTACTATTTTGAAAAACAAAAGTATTTTACCCAGACCTATTTTCTTTGTCAACTGCCTTTGCCACAAAGGACTAAATCTGTCCCTATTATAAATAGAGCTCAGTTGCAGAGAAGTTTAACTGGCTACCTTAAAAGAAGCATGGTTTTTTTTAATGAGTAAAAGAATCTTAACGTGTTGTTTTCTTCATTTTCTGGTCCTCTTTTTAAGTTAAAAAAAGATCCTTCATTAAAAGAAACGCAAATCATTTCTATAATATAAAAACTGTACAGCTCTTTAACATTCAGCCTCTGAAGAGTAAGATACAGACACTCCCCCAAACCAAGCTTTTGGTCTGATGAGGTGGAAAGGACACTTGATTGGAAATCAGAAAGCCTGGGTACTAGTTCTTAGTTACTAATTATTAAGTTAAGACTTACATTCTATGTGCCTCAGCTCTTCATCTGTAAAACATGGATATTAATTCCTTCACCTCATAAACTTGTAACAGGCCTCAAGGGAAATAATCTTTAAGAAATGGTATTGGGTAGTACAAAGAGCCGTTTTGAAATATGAAATGCCGGCAGAGCACAGTAGAGGAAGCAAACGTTTGCAGTCAGCCCGTGCCTTGAACGCCGATTCCGTCAAGTGACAAGCTCTGTGACTTGCCCAAGTTAGCTAACCTCTCTGAGCTTGGAGTTTCTCATCTATAAGCAAAAAACCCTTCTGGATGCTTGTGAGATTGGAAAGGGAGTACAAAACAAGTGTCCAAGGATGGTGGCTCTTGTCTCCGTGGAACAAGGCACTCCTGTCTGTGTGACCAAGCCATAAATATACTTCAAGTTTTCCCTTGACCTCAGGTGCTCTTGGAACATTGGACTCAATAGCTTTTCTCCTTTTTTTTTTTTTAATGAAAAGTTGATAGCATGGACAGGCTTGTGGTTCTCCATGCCATTAAATTCAGAAACAAATGTGCTCAAACATAAACTACCATCTTGCCTCCAAAGGCAGCTCAGGTTTTCAGTCTGCACATGAGACGAGTGTGTCCTTGCCTGCAAAGAACATCTCTGTTCCTTGGGACAGGGCTTAGCCCAGGTGGGTCAGGCCTGAACAACTTTCAGTGTATTGTATCTAAGAAGTTTCCTCCCCTTCCTCAGAAAGTCCCAATATCATTTGTGGCTCAGTGTAGCACAGCCTTACGTCATGAGGTACAGACTGGAGCAAGGTCAGGGAGGAAGCCAAGGGAGCCAACTGCACACAGGGGTGTGCAGTATGGGATCAGTGGAGAGCCGGGAATGGCAACTCTCAGTCCAGCTGATGGACTGCAGTGCAGGCCAGCAATGCAGGCTGAGTTTTGCTATACCCTGTTTGTTTTCCCCCAAGAGAAGCCACAGATTGAATTTCCATATGATATTTTCCAATTTTTAAATGTTGGCAATTAATCCACATTATTCTCTAACTCCATAAATATTAGAGTTGGCTCATGGGCCCACCAGTGTGTATCCTCTGATAGACAGTGTCAGCCTGTGCCCTCTAGTAATTCTGTGGGTCAAGGAGATATTACCTTTATCTGTACAAACTTGGGTCACTTAGAATTACATTCACCTTTAAAGATTTTAGGTCTGAAATTATCCAATATCCTTTCTGTTTTTGACTATGAATAATTAAAAAAAAAAAAAAACCTTACAAAAATGTAGCTCTCTTTGACCAGTAGCTCTTGATAAAAATTAGCAGTTTTCAAATCATGTTCAAATAAGACCAGAGCACTTCAGAATAGGATGGGTAACCCACCTATGCATCCAGACTCCCAGCACCAGTCAGTTTTCGGAATGGGACTGAGAAGTCTTAGCCTGGATATGATTGCCGTCAGCATCAAGTTCTTCTGACTTAAAGACCCATCTAGGATCAACTGTTTGCACATTGCAAACCCCTTTGGAACGGAGCCCTGGGGCATCTATGGAGAGAAGCACCTTTCTGACTGCACTCCCTCTACCCCCTTAACATGGGTCGAAGGGAAGGAGGCTCACTCCCCTAGGGTATTGAGGGGTGGGGTGGGGAGTAGTGCAGCTGATAGCCAACTCCTTGTTTAGAATACCATTGCTGGAAGGGAAATTGGACTCCTGGAAAGAATCTAATTTAATGCCTTTCACACTGTGTAGTGAGGTCTCCAGAGGAGCTTGGGCAGCTTCCAGAGGGCTTTTAAATGACACTATAAAGCTTACTATAGAGTATTGGTATTGTATGAAGAGGTCATTTGAGAAAAGGGTTCTATTAATTAAAGGGAGAAAACCCCACTGGTCTCATTTTGACTTTTAGTTGAAGAACCAGCCTGGTGTCTAAATTGCCCAAGGCTATGCCGTTGATGAAAGTCAAGCCAGTCAAGAGCCTCACTCTGTAGCATATCAACCCTTTCCTGCACTCAGCATACACTTTATCTTTTTTTACACCTGATTTTTCTCTTTTCCAAGGTACTAGAAGCATTCTCATTTGCTTGCTAAAAGCTAAAGTAGCTTGAACTGTTCTTTTTATAAATTAGGACAATTTTGACATTTTTGACAAAGGCTTGGCTACCATTAGTTAACACACCAACCATGTACCATTTAGACAGATTTCTTTGGCTAATGGGACCCTGGTCACCACCAGTCTTTCTTCCTGGCCTCCATTCATAAGGACTGCAGTCAACTGGGAGGATTTGAGGGGGGTATATTCCAGTAGTGTGCTGATAAATGTCAAAGTGGCGTGCTTTCTGGGGTGGGTAGCCTTGATTTGTAACATTTGCCAATTTCCATTGTGTAAATACTCCCACCACAGCCAAATTCAAGTTACAAAATGAGACATCGCTGAGCGAGGAGCTGGGAAGATACGTGTGCAATTGGCTGCCCACTGCCTAGCACTAGCTGGCTCCAGCATGCCACAGCACTTGCTCTTCTCAGTTAGGAATTCACTGGCTCCTTGGTTAGCCCCAGTTCTCACCTCCACAGCCAGTCTGTTTCAGTCTTCCTTTACTCCAACATTTCTCTCCCTATGATGCCAAAACAAGGCTTTGGGATTGTCACTCTTTCAAATGACTGATTGAATGAAAAGCATTCTTACATCCTCTAGGAGTTTATAAATGTATTTCAGGTAAGACGGTAGGCAATTTTTTCCCTCATTCCATCCTTTAAAAATCCCCACATCTTTCATTGATTTATGTTTTTAACCATTTCTTAGTTTTGGTTTTCAAAAACCTAAGAGTTTTTTTTAATAATGATTTTTTATTATGTTATGTTAGTCACCATACAGTAGTATATCCTTAGTTTTTGATGTAGTGTTCCATGATTCATTATTTGCATATAACACCCAGTGCCTAAGAGTTCTAAGTTATTTCACTAGATGGTGCTATATATAGTTCCAAGTCAGGACAAGTGTCAGCTCAAGAATCCAGGAGCCCTCTGAGGAAAGTATTTCTTCTTATGACCAGAAGTTGTCATCAAATTGAAATTGGGATATTCTAACCGACTTTATTCTTTTCCTTGCCTTTGTCTGTGGGAGTGCTGAAAGCTACTTACCAGGACAGATTGTCAATTGCCACTTACTTTGAGCATTATTTTCCCTGGTGGTAGAAGGTGTTTTAAATTTTCTCTCGTCCTAGAGATTTTGCCATGTCTTTTGCACCTGTGAGCTCTGTGACAGGTCACACTCTATTTGGAAGGTATCTCTGTCCTCTACCCTGTGACTACTCCTTAGTCTGTATTCTTTGGGTACCAGCATTCTTTGTCTCTCTAGCCTCATGTCTGAGGGGCAGAATATGTTGCTGACTCATTGTCAAGATGGTTCATATTGATTTGCATTCTACAAACCTCATTCAGTACTTCCAATTTGTTGGAAGATATGCGTAATCTCTTCTACATATTTCATCTCATTTCATTCAAGTACGGGAACTTCGTTTCTTGACCCAGCTTTTACTGTTTCTCTCCATTCTCCATTCTCAAGAGACACAGAAAGATAAAGAATCATCTCTCTGAAGAAAAGATAAAAACCTTAACTTATCTGCATTTTACCACCTGTAAAATAGTCATCATTTAACCATGATGCCAGATCGACTGTGTTATTAATTTTTACATTTTAAATTCCGTCTTAAAAATAGGAATGGCCAACAGACTATTAATCATTGTTAAAAGCATCTTTCCAACAACTCTGTCAGCTCCACGAAGGAGTTGTGTTTTGCTTACAATTGTATCCTGAGCAGAGTACTGGGCATGTAGAATGTGATCAATAAATACCTACCACGTTGATGGCTAGGCTAGACACTTCTGGATGCTACCCCAATTATGTCTTGCAGTACTGGAAGAAAACAGTATTATTCCCATAGCATCCCACAGAATGAGAAAATGGATTCTCAGAGACTTGTCCAAGTTCCCACAGGTAATGCAAACAAAAGAGCTGGAATTTTCTCCCAGGCCTGATTCCAAAAGCCACCATCTTACTGATTTTGTGAAGATTAAATGCTAGGTAAGCTGAATTCTTTCAGGTCCCCAAACCTGGGAGAGAATTACAAAAGACTTATTGGCTTTTCTTGGGGGGGGGGTGTACAAAATGACCAAATGTTATAGCAAATAGAAACAGTATAGAACTTAATTTTGATAAGCATATCTTTGTGTTTTTCATATATATATTATTCTCCCTGCCTAGAAGGGCAAAGCATTTTACATCCTATCTTGGAAATCTTAACAACTGACCATGGAAGAATTCTTTAAAAAGGGAAATATTAAGGAGTATTTGATAAATCAGATAAGCTGATTTAATTAACAGTTCAATCTTTTTACATGTTATAGCTTCAGATAATCTATTTATTCTTTTTTAAAAAATTTTTTTATTATATTATGTTAGTCACCATACAGTACATTCCTGGTTTTTTATGTAAAGTTCGATGATTCATTAGTTACATATAATGCCCAGTGCACCATGCAATATGTGCCCTCCTTACTACCCATCACCAGCCTATCCCATTCCCCCACCCCCCTCCTCTCTGAATCCCTCAGTTTGTTTCTCAGAGTCCATAGTCTCTCATGCTTCATTCCCCTTTCTGATTACCCCCCTTTTCTTTATCTCTTTCTTCCCCTACCGATCTTCCTAGTTCTTATGTTCCATAGATGAGAAAAACCATATGATAATTGTCGTTCTCTGCTTGACTTATTTCACTTAGCATTATCTCCTCCAGTGCCGTCCATGTTGCATCAGATGTTGAGAAATCGTTCTTTTTGATAGCTGAGTAATATTCCATTGTATATATGGATACATCTTCTTAATCTAGTCATCTGTTGAAGGGCATCTCGGCTCCTTCCATGATTTAGCTATTGTGGACAATGCTGCTATGAACATTGGGGTGCATATGCCCCTTCTCTTCACTACGTCTTTCAGATAATCTATTTATTCTTGAGCCAGGTTTGATACTTGTGTTTTTTCTAGGAATTTGATCATTTCATGTAGGTGACCTCATTTGTTGGCGTATCATTGTTTATCATACTTTTTATTATCCTTTTACTTCTGTAAGTTCTATAGTAAGCCCCTCTTTCCTTCCTGATTTTAGTAATTTGAGTCATCTTTTTTCTTGGTCACTCTAGCTGAAGATAGGTCAGTTTTATTGATCTTTTCAAGGAACCAAACTTAGGTGTCCTTAATTGTCTGTATTTTACTTATCCTGGCTTTCATCTTTATTATTTTCTTTCTTCTGCTTGCCTCAGGTTTAGTTTGCTTATCTTTTTTTAGTTTCCTAAGATGGGAAATGAGGTTATTGATTTGAGAACTTTCTTCTTCCTCCTCCACGTCCTCCTGGTGAGGAGGTGACTCAGCCAAAACCTTCTTTCTAAGCTTCTACTGCATCATCGGTAGCTGTGTTTCTGTATTCCTTCATCTCAAAGTGTTTTCTGACTTATCTTTTGATTTCTTCTTCAACCTATTGGTTAAAAGTGATATACACATGGTAAGTAAGCATATAAAGGGATACTCAACATCATATGTCACTAGAAAATTATAAACTAAAACAATTTAATGCCACTATACAACTACTACAATGGCTAAAATCCAAAACACTGACAACACCGAATGCTGGAGAGTATATGGAACAACAGGAACTCTCATTCATTGCTGATGGGAATGCAAATGGTGACAACATTTTCGAAGATATTAGGCAGTTTCTTATATGTCTAAATATACTCTCCCCATATAATCCAGCAGTCACCCTCTTAGATATTTACCAAAATAAAATGAAAACTTAAGCCCATGCAAAAACCTGCACATAAATTTTTATAGCAGCTTTATTCATTATTTCCAGAAATTAGAAGCAATGAAAATGTCCTTCAAACAAACTGTAATACATCCAGAAAAGGAATATTATTCAGCAATAAAAAGAAGTGAGTTAACAAGCCATAAAAAGACATGGAGAACCTTAAATACATGCTCTGAAGTAAAAGAAGTCAGTCTGAAAAGGTTGCATACTGTATGATTCCAACTATATGACATTCTAGAAAAGACTGAACTATGGACAGTAAGAAGATCAGTGATTGCCTGGGGTTTGGGAGGAGGGAGGGAAAGATTAATAGAGGACAGGAGACTTTTAGGGCAACCAAACCATCATGGATGATACTGTAGTGGTGGTACATGCCATGATGCCTTTGTCAGAACCCAGAACTTTACAACACACCCTGAAACTATGGAATGTGGTTAATAATAATATATCAATATTGGTTCATCAGTTGTAACAAATGCAAGAAGTGAATAACAGGAGGAACTTTGGGGAGAGGAAGGTAATATGGGAGGGAACTCAATACTTTCTGTTCAATTTTTCTGCAAATCTAAAACTGTGCTAAAAAGTAAAGTGTATCAATTTTAACTTTAAAACAAGAATGTAAGCTTGTGAGTCACATACATAAACTAGCCATATTTTGGATTTTCAATGAAAAACATTTTAGGTAGTTTTATGTCCTGGAATGTTTTAGGAAGAAGGAGAAAGGGGTTCAGATGGGATTATATTTCTTCAAGCAGATGAGGAATCAAATGCATAGAATTGTTCTTTTTGTTATGATTTCGTCTGGAAAAAAGGCTAAACTTTGCCATTTTTATTTTTTTATGAGTAGATGTGAATAACATGCTTCCAAAGGTATATCTTAAAGTCGTAACTGTACCCTTGTCTGTGAATGCAGTTCCCTATCTCAACCCTTTTGAACATCCCCCACAACCCCCACCCTAAGGTTAAAAAAAAAACAAAAACAAAACAACAACAAAGAAAAACTCTACTCACAATCATTTAGTAGATTCCCTTTTTCCACAGGAGAAAATAAAACACATTATTCTAGCATATAAAGCTATGCATGATCTGGTTTTTATCTACCACGTAGTCTCATTTCTTGCTTAAGAAGGAATGGATCAATAAGCATATTTAATGAGCACCTGCTTAAAAAGGTCTTCCTGCAGCAAATGAGAGCCCAACATCAGGAACACAGATGTATTTTCTACTGCCATTTTTTATAGCTAAGTGTCTAGCACTTTATATCCTGCAACAGGATACGTTTTAGGCTATCCAAATCCTCCTTGCTCTTCCCTGCTTCCATGCCTCTGGGACGGCTAGTCCTGCAGGCTGGAATGCCCTAACCAAATCCTCCTTCCACTGTTGTCCTTCTGCAAAATATCTGCTCACCCCCCCCCACCCCTGCCCAGATTCAGTTCACTTGATCTCCTTTATGGCACTTTCTGCCATTGCATAATGGACCTGCCTCTTGTAGCAATTTTCTGGTTGTATTAGAACCATTTTTTTTTAAACCTGTATTCCTATTGGACTGTGAGCCCTTTGAGGGCAGAATTATTCACCTCTAAATCCCTAGCACCTGGAACACAGCCTTGCAAGAAAACATGGGTGAACGAGTGGATTCCTTCATTTATTCAGCAAATGTTTACCGATTGCTTTCTCTAAGGCAGTCTGGGTGTTGGGTGCTGAGGGCTCACATTCCAGCAAGGAGAGAGAGAAATAGCAAAATAACTTGAAAAGGTCAGAAGTGCTATGCAGAAGATGAGCAAGGAGAGGTGAGAAGAATGAGTGAATGGGTGAAGAAGGCAGGTTTCCCTTTAGGCAGGGTGTTGGGGGAGGGGATATTTAAGCTAATCCAGGAAGAAAGAAAAGGGGGCTAATGGGAGGGAGCTGAGAAAGTTGTTAACATGGGAAAGGCTTGCCATATTCAAGGAAGGGAAAAGTAGGAAATAGTACTGGAGTGGGGAGGTACATTCAGATGCAGTTGGAGAGTTAGCTGGGCCAGTTACCTGAAGCCTTTAAGGTCCTGATGACGACCCTGGGTTTTATTGTCAGTGCAAAGTTTGGAGCGTTTGAAATATGTGAGTGACATGATATGACACATTTCACAAATGTCCCTCTGACTACTATGAGAGAATGAATTTAAAGGGGCAAGAGGAGTCTAGTTACAAGGATACTGCTGCTGTTTGGCTGAGAGCTGTTGGTGGCTTGGATCAGGAAGAGGTAGTGGTGGAAGCAGGAATTGTCTGCAGCAGCTGGCTTCCAATGAGAACTCTATCCTGTTACTAGAAAGCTTAACTGATTCAGTTTGTGAGGGCCGAGGCCGGGTTGGCTGTAGGGGAAGATGCATGGGGAAGGATGGATGGATGGGTAAATAAGTGGAGGGAAGGAAATAAGGTACGAAGGTAGATTGGTAGGCAGGTATGCTCCATGCCTTAAACTTTTATATTATTATTATTTTTTTTGTCAAGTGGGATTTTAGAATGGCATGGTGAAATGCCCGAATTTGTGTTTTTGTGAACTTAAATCCTCTAGGGGCATATATACCACCATGTTGTGCTTATATTACACACAAGTAGTATGAGAATTTATGTCCATACATTTTTGTGGCTTGTTTTAGGCTTTGTTTTTAATGGAATCTTATTTTAAAATGGTTTGAAGACATTATCTTGCTACCAATTTTTCATTAGTACGCTGTGCATATAGTACGTATTCCATTAATATTTGTTGAATCTGAAGTAATTGGATCTAGTAGAAAACTTGTTTCAACTGGCATGCTTTGTTTTGTAAATATAAATAAATGAATATATATATTATATAAATAAATGTGTGTGTATACATATATGTGTGTGTATATATATGTGTGTGTATATATATGTATGTATATATACATGTATGTATATATATGATGAGACTGTTGCTAAATATGTATTTATTTAGAGAGCGAAGGAGCGCAGGAGGGAGAGGGAGAGAGAGACTCCCAAACAGGCTCCATGCCCAGCACAGATCCTGATGTGGGGCTCAATGTGGGGTTCAATCTCAGAACCCTGAGATCATGACCTGAGCCATAATCAAGAGTCAGTTGCTTAACTGAATGAGCCACCCTGGCGCCCCAACTGGCATGCTTTGGAACACATACTAATTAATGCCATTTTTTCTTACCTCTCCCTTCCTCTAACCCTCTCTCCTTCCCTCCCTCTTTCCTCTCTTCCCTCCCTCCCTCTCTTTTCCTTCCTTCCTCCTTTTCTTCCTTTCTTGTTTTCTTTCTTCTTCCTTCCCTCCCTTCCTCTCTTTCATATTTCTTTCTTCTTTCTTTGACTCACTCTTTCTTCTTTCTTCCTGGGATTGGTAGTCTAACATCTAACTGATATCCCAGTGTTTTGTTAGCTGTCAGTGAGTCAGTAGACCTTTAAGTTTTGGGCCAGGAATATTTTTACAAGAACCTATAAATATGTAAAAATCCTCAGAGTTACACACTCAGCTCTTCTCTGCTGTGTTGAGATGTTGTCATGCAGGCTACTGTTGGGTTGAAGAGATCCACAAATGAATTATACTTCTTTTTTTGCAATGCTCTTGAAATAGAAAAAAGTGTCAGCCCAGCTGCCAGTGGAGAATATACCACTTGTGTATGATTTCAAACTTCTTAACTATATCTCCTAGCTATTACATAAATATTTTTAAAAATACACATAGTTTCTAATTTGAAATGGAACCCTTTTAATTACAGGGTCAATTTAATCCTGGAGATGTTTCTGAGCTTCAGTTTATAAATTTTAAAGTCCAGACTTCAAATCCAACTTAGAAATGAGACTGTTGCTATGACTGTCACACATACAGAAGGTTCTCCAGCTGACAGGCTCCAGAGACATCGTTTTCACTTTGAACATGCCCTGTCCCCCATACACAGACCTCTCCTGATCTTTCCTAAAAAACTTAATTGTGAAGAATTTGATGGAAAATCCAGGGTCCCTTTTCACTTATGTTTCCCATTTAAGTCATAGCGCTACTGAGCATGGGAGACTGTGACAGATGTCAGATTGGGCCTGCCCAGTGCCAGGCCTGTACACCTACCTCCTTGCCCAGTTCTGAGTGGGCAGCATGTCTCTGAAAGGGGGCCAGGGAATGTGAGCTCAGTGAGCAAAGGCAATTTGGGGCCCCCTTCCTATTCTTACCTGGCCTGCAGCTTACACAGGGAGGCAAAAACACTCTTTTTTTGTAATGAGGAATTTTTGAGCTATCCTAAATGGGTTTTATTAAGACTATTTAAGATAATAAAGGAAGGTGGTGGAAATGAGATAAGATTTACCCAAATATGGGAAAATAGTCATTGTCCCCTCGTTCATTTTGGCAACATCGCTTTATAATTGTCCATCTCTTCATAACGGAAACCTTTCAAGGCTCGTTAAAAACTGCCGGAAAATGCCCTACAAGATAACCAGGCAAAAGTAAAACACACAAACACAAAAAGTTTAGAAGGGCATTAAAGACTGTGTTTCTCTCCAGAGATTTAAAGAAAGAGGATGATGGTAATTAAGAGTATGTTTAAAGCCAAAACAATACTTATGTTACCTGGATGCTTCATCCCAAAGGATCTGGGCCATACCTCGAATTCCCCCAAGGTGAATGGCATGGGATGTGCGCTGAAACTTTGTGGGATCCTGCAGGGTGGTTCTCCAAAGCTGTCCTCTTGTTTCAGGCCAGACGCTGGTTAGAGGATGGCTTGCCCTCCTCTCCCACGTTTGTGTCTTGGTGGCTATGCCAGGTCCCCCCATCAAGAGCATTTGGCAGCACAGTGGAGGGAGGTGTGCCAACAAAGCTCTCATGGTGTTTATGGTGCCAGCTGCTTCCTTGGCTTCCAGCAGAGTTTCATCAGCTTTTGTTTGGGATTTTCTTGGAGCTCATGCTAATTTCTTTAAGATCGTAAAAGGATGAGGTATTTCCACATCTGCAACCACCAATGCTTGCTCAGTGGAAACTGATGAGAAATTGTTTGGTTGCCTCTTTAGGAAGCCAAAGGCATGGGTCTCCCGCACTTTACAATGTGTTCTCACACCCAATGTCTCACTGCTGTCTCTTGGCAAGCCTGAGAAGTAAATATCACTTGTACCAGCAGTTTACAAGGCCTAATACGTTGACTAGCCCAGGGCACCTTAACTAGTAAGTAGCAGAGTCAGAACTAAAACCCAGGACTTTTTTTTTTAAACTAATAAACTTTATTTCTTAGAGCAATTTTAGGTTCACAGCAAAATCGAGCAGAAAATACAGAAATTCCCCATATCTACCCCCTGTTCCCACACAGGCACAGTCTCCCCCACTGTCAACATCCTTGGTTGTATCAGACTGGTATATTTGTTCCACTTGATGAACCTCCCTTTATACATCATTATCACCCAGAGTCCATAGTTTACATTAGGGTTCACTCTTGGTGGTGTACTTTGTTTGGTTTTGACAAGTGTATGGTATGTAGCCATCATTATAATATCATACAGAATAGGTTCGCTGCTCAAAAAAATCCTCTGTGCTCCACCTATTCATTCTTCCTTCTCCTCTAACCCCTGGAAACCACTAATATTTTTGCTATTTCCATACTTTTCTGCTTTTCCAGAATGTCATCACTTGTAATCATACAGTATGTGGCCTTTTCAGATCTGCTTCCTTCACTTAGTCATAGGCATTTAAATTTCCTAGATGTCTGTTAAAGAGTTTGCTAGCTTGCGTGTTTTAGGTGCTGAATGATGGTTGATGGTCAGGCGGTACCACAGTGTATTTAGCCACTGAAGAATATCTTGGTTGCTTCTAAGTTTTGGCAATTATGGATCTCGCAATAAAACCATTCTTGTGCAGGTTTTTGTGTGAACATAAATTTCAACTTCTTTGGGTAAATACCAAAGAGTGTGATTGCTGGATCATATGGTGGAAATATGTTGAGTTTTTTTTAAGAAGCCACCAAACTGCTCTTAAAGTGGCTCTACCATTTCGCATTACCGATAACAATGAATGAGGCATCCTGTTGCTTCACATACTTAGCAACCTTCGATGATACCAGTGTTCCAGATTTTGGCCATTCTCATAGGTGTATAATGGTATTCACTGTTGTTTTAATTTGCTATTTCCTAATAACACATGATATTGCACACCTTTTTATATGCTTGCTTGCCATCTGTGTATCTTCTTTGTTGAGGTGTCCAGATCTTTTGCCCAATTTTTAATCAGGCTGTTCATTTTCTTATTGCTAAGTTTTGATAGTTCTTTGTATGTTTTGGATAATAGTCCTTTATCAGATATGTCTTTTGTAACTATTTTTTCCCAGTCTCTGGTTTTCTGTTCATTCGCTTGATACTGTCTTTCGTGTGGCAGAAGTTCTTAATTTTAATGAAGTCTAGCTTGTCAATTCTTTCTTTTATGGATGGTGCCTTTGGCATTGTATCTGAAAAGTCATCGCCATCCTCAAGGTCATCTAGGTTTTCTTCTTTGTTATCTTCTAGGAATTTATAGTTTTGCATTTTATATTTTGACCTATGTTCCATTCTGAATTTATTGTTGTGAAAAATAAAAGGTCTGTATTTAGATTCAGGTTTTTTTATTTTTGCATGCTCATATCCACTTGTTCCAGCACCATTTGTTGAAATGATTATTTTTGCTCCATTGTGTATTGCCTTTGCTCCTTTGTCAAAGATAATTTGACTGTATTTGTGAAGGTCTATTTCTGGGCTCTCTAATCTGTTCCATTGACCTATGGGTGTGGTCTTTCACTGATACCACAGTGTCTTGATTACTGTAACTTATAGTAAATGTTAAAGTCAGAATAATGTCAGTCTTCCAACTGTTCTTCAATATTGAGTTGGATATTCAGGGTTTTTTCCTTCTCTGTATAAACCTTAGAATTATTTTGTTGACATCCACAAATTAACTTGCTAGAATTTTCATCAGGAGTGCATTGAATCTATAGATCATGTTGGAAAGACCCAACATTTTGACAATATTGAATCTCCCTATTCACAAATATTTCATATCTCTCCATTTATTTAGTTTTTCTTTGATACTTATCATTAGAGTTTTGTAGTTTTCCTCATATAGGTCTTGTACATATTTTGTTACCAAAGTATATCATTTTTTTCAGTACTATAAATGCTAATATGTTTTTAATTTCAAATCCACTTGTTCATTGCTGTTATATAGGAAAGTGATTGACTTTTGTATATTAATCTTGTATTCTGCAACCTTGTTATAATTGCTTATTATTTCCAAGAGGTTTTTTTAGTCAATTCTTTTGGATTTTTTAAATAGATGATCACGTTGTTTGTGAATAAAGAGAGTTTTATTTTTTCCTTCTCACTCTGTATACCTTTTATTTTCCTTCCTTGTCTCATTGCATTAGGTGGAACTTCTAGTATGATGTTGAAAAGCAGTGATAAGAGGAGATGTCCTTGCCTTATTCCTGATATTAGTAGGAAAGCTCATCATTAGTTGTTATTAGATGTTAGTTGTAGATTTTTGTAGATGTTCTTTATCAAGTTGAGGAAGTTCCCTTCTATTCTTAGTTTGCTGAGATTTTTTAAAATTATGAGTGGGTGTCGAATTTTTTCAAATGCTTTGCCTGCGTCTATTGATATGATCATGTGACTCTTTTTTTAGCCTGTTGATGTGATGCATTATATTAATTGATTTTCAAATGTTGGACCAGCCTCACATACCTAGGTTAAATCCCACTTGGTCATGGTGTATAGCTCTTTTTATACATTTTTGAATGTGATTTGCTAATATTTCTTTGAGGATTTTCACATTAATGTTTATGAGAATTATTGGTCTATCATTTTCTTTTCTTGTAATGTCTTTGTCTGCTTTGGGCATTAGAATAGTGCTGTCCTTATAGAATGATTTAGAAAGTAATCCCTCTACTGTTTTCTGGGAGAATTGTTGTAGAGAATTGTTGTATCTTCCTTAAATGTTTGATAGAATTCACTGGTATACATATATGGGCCTAGAGCTGTCATTTTGGGGAGATTACTAATTATTGATTCAGTTTCTTTAATAGATATAAGATTATTCAGATTTTCTATTTTTTCTTGTGTGAGTTTGGATCTTTAAACAAATTGGTCCATTTTCCCTCTCATGAGTGGATTTTTCTCTAATATTCACTGTGAAAACCTGATAGAACTCCAGGAGGTAAAACTCATCAAATTGTGGAGGCCCCTATAAATGTATCTTCCTGGTGTTTTAACTCTCACAGTTGTCTTAACTGAGTGTCCGGCAATGCATCAATTATAGCTCAGACTTTGCTAGCCTGGAACTGGTTTCTGAGCAACTTTCTGTTCCGAAGTATCTGTTCTGCTAAGTTGTGGTACTCTGTATCCATTGATCTGTCTCTCGTTTGGGGGCAACAATTTGCTCTGCGACCTGTCTTCTCTGATCTCAGAAGAGTTGCTGGTTTTTCAGCTTGTTCAGCTTTTTGCTTGTTGTTAGGATGGAGTGACAACTTTCAAGCTCTTTATGTGTTGTCCCAGAAACTGGAAGGAACCTAGGACTTTTGATCTGAAGTTAGCACTCTTTCCTTCACACTGCAGTGTCTCAAATGAGCTGAATTTCCTAGACAGAATAACTCTGACTGCCATATTTTATATTATCATTCATCTTGTGTGTAAGGCTAATAGCCTTACTTTGTAATTTGGAATTAGTACTCATCAACAGTCTTGTCATTTGTCCTTTCATAATTTCTTGCCTCGTTGAAATAACACTTGGAGCAATGCTAATTTCTTTCAACTCATAATAGGGTGATATGGATGCAGTTTTAAGAAAAAGCTTGTATATACAGTCTGCTTAAGATGGTAAAGGGAATATGGATTATTCTCTACTGGGTGAGTTATTTACCTTTCACATCTTGGTAAATAGTACAAATTTCTAATAGTTTTTAAGGGCATGACCATCTTTCTGATCATAAAAGTACACTTCAATTTGCTCAATACATTTGTTTATAAAATGCTATGTACATACCATTATTTTATAAATATATATTGGGTGAAAAGCATATCTATTTTAGGGAAGCCCAAGGAGAATAATAATTAAAAATGTGGGCAATATGGGAAGTTTTGTTAGGAGTGAGATTCCAAATTGATGACTAAATGCTAGAATCTGCAAAGGGAAGGAAGTAGGATAATGTCAACAATAGATATTTATTTTCTAAGTCGATGTATTTTGGAAAAGGTCATGATGGTGGGCCAACCAAATAGTATTTATTTGTGATCAAACAGCCAAATGAAACTGCCTGGGATCAGGCAAAATAATGGATTTATAAAATAAAGACTGTCAGAGGCCCAGGAGACATAATTCTGCCGGCCCACTCCCAAATCTGTTCTTAGTAATTTAGGAAGGAAATGATAATGAAGGCCCTTCTCAAATATTTCCTGAGTGCAGATTGGGTGTGTGACATCATGAAGCGGCCCCTGGTAGGAGTGCCCATGGGTTAAACAAGGAGATAAACTCTCAGCCTCCTGGAAGTCAGGAAGCAGGTATGCAAGGTAGGGAGAACAAGAATGGAGTCAACAAAGACCCAGACTGAAAATGTCAATACCTTGTCTAGGTGAGAAGGAAGATACCTCCCTGAAGGCCGAAGGCTGGGATAAGAGGCGCTTACGTTCCTAGTTGGGTTTAACGACCTTTGCGTGGATTTAGTTCACCCCCCAAATAACATAACCACTAGTGAATGCCACCAGCCCCCCAGACATGTGGGCTTTGTTAGCAAGTCATTCTCAGCATGGGCACCATTCTCAGCCCTCCCTCAGCTCTCTGTTTATTTTAAGCTCAAGCTTATTTATTTTTCCACTTGGGCTTTCAGGTCTCTGGAGGCAGGTAGAGTCCCTTAAGCTTGTTCAACTACACCCCCCTTCTCCAAGCATGCTTAGAAACATGTTCCAACGCACATAGTTTAGCAGACTATTTTCTTTAGGAAAAAAAATTTTTGTGTGTTTAAGCATTTCAAGTTGTGGCCTGTCACATTTATCTTTGAGACAATGCGAGATACAATTAACAGTTTTAAAACTCCCATTTTAAAATAAGTTTCATTTCAAGTGCTCCCCCTCCCCCTTTTTAAGCTTAAGAGCATTTCTGAAGAAAGCAACATGCATATTAACTTTACAACATCTGGGCTAATTCAATATTCTCAATTTGCCTTTTAAATTTTAATTCAGATGCACATGAACAAAAATGTTTTCCAGCCATGCCTTCAAGTGCCCGCTTTAGTATACGTTGTCACAGACTGTGCGCACAGAAAGCAAGAGAGGGTTAGGTGCAGAACGTATTCATTCTATACGTACGTAAATCGCCCCATACCAGAAACCCAAACCTGCATCCCAGAATGCACTTGGATACACAGAAGCTTCAAAGGGAAATCTTTCCCTGGAGGGAATTGGTAAAATTGGAGTTGGGTGAACCTCAAAGGAGTCTCGATTCGCAAACATTGCTTATGTTTGGATTTGGAATTGAATTTGGCTCCAGCGGTTGGCATCTCCACACTGTGCTGTGAACTACCCCAGCCACAGAGAAGGGGGAGGAAGAAGAGGAGAGGAAGACTGGAATTGCAGAGTAGAATTTCCAAAAACACACAATAGTGCAATGTTGATGCAATTAAGAACATTAGAAAATGCAGTTTAAATTGAAAAAGTCCATCTTTATCTTTTGCTTCCTTTGTGATATCCTTTCAGCCCCATATCCTCTGTCTTCTTTGATCTCATTTGCCTTCCACTTTTCCTTCCCTTTCTTTTTCTTATAAGATTGCTATTCAAGCCTGATCCTCCCTTTCTTCCAAAGTTTGCCTCAAGGGCCTAAGTTATGAATTTCAGGGCTTAAAAAGGCCTGCAGGTTACACGACAGTATGTTTAGTGTGAGCTAACTTTTGAAAAGGGGGACTGCATTTATTTGTGGGAACGTATGTGTGTGTGCACAGACAAGAGATTAGAAGAGTACTTATAAAATTTCAGCAGTGTTTTTTTCCTCCACTATGGGAGGTTTTCACATCCTTCTTCCTTTTTTTTTTTCGTATTCTTTGTAATATAATAGGTTTTCTCATTTTTCTACAAATAACACACATACTTTAGTAAGTGCAGTACATGGTCTTATTACTGATTTTTAGAAACCTATGTTCTTTCCTGTGTCCTTTTTTTTTTTATGATCCTGATTTAGTTTTAAGAAAATTCTCATCTGCCTATTACAGTTCAGTTAGAAGGGAACGTTGTTTGAAGATGTGTGTGATTGAATAGGTATAGCTTCGATTTAGACTGAGGAGGGTTTCTGATATGGTAGATGTAATAAAGGTTTAACAAATAAATTTTATTTAGAAGGCTTTAGAGAAATATGCTCTTCTCCCAAAAACAAAAACAATTCTTTTGGAAAAGGAAATAACATCACAAAATTTTCCTTCTTGAAAGTTTCATAGACCAGTTTTTTGTTATCAAATAGGTAGTAATAATGGCTCAAGTAAATAAAGAATTATCAGGGGGCGCCTGGGTGGCACAGCGGTTAAGCGTCTGCCTTCGGCTCAGGGCGTGATCCCGGTGCTATGGGATCGAGCCCCACATCAGGCTCCACTGCTATGAGCCTGCTTCTTCCTCTCCCACTCCCACTCCCCCTGCTTGTGTTCCCTCTCTTGCTGGCTGTCTCTATCTCTGTTAAATAAATAAATAAAATCTTAAAAAAAAAAAGAATTATCAGAAAGGGTATAAAAATCACATATAATTCAGTTAAAGAAATGAATTATTTAGTGCACACGTAATATGTATCCCTACACACATTTGAATAGAAAAGGATGCAAAAAGTAGATCATAAATACTTCAGAAAACACTTAAAGAAATCTATATTAAAAATATTGTTAAGTAGAAATTATTGAAAGGAACAGGCATTTTCACAAACTAAATGTGTAAACTGGTAAAGATCTCAACTGTCTTTAGCTGTGTTCTCTACTAAAAATAGACTGGATCATCATTAAAGAGGAAGAGAAACATAGCTCTCTGTCCTCTAAATTATGGTAATACCTGCATTTTAGATCTTCAGTAAATCACTGTCCTTGGGGTCTTAGCTGGGAGATTTCCTTTAAGAAGAAAACACTCTTTTATCTGGAAATAGTTTTGTATTTTACTCTCTTTGTCGGAGTCCAAGAGAGACAGGCTTTCACCTAATTGTTATGATATATGTGTATCTTGATAGGTTCTGGGAAGATCACTTACTAATTAATTGTCCTACTTATCTAAGAAATACTCATTAAACTCTTTCTACTGGCCAGGCATTGTGCTAGACGCCAGGAACGAAAGCCACTAAGCCTTCTGTTGAGACAGATTAGTTTACGGATAGGCACGTATTTTGGCCATTTCATTTAATTTTCAGAGGAGGGAATCCCCTGAAGAATGTCTGTAAGGGCTGCTCCCTTCAGGATGGGCTAAATAGCGTCGGAGAACTGAATGGCCACTTGAACTGGTGTCTGGTTTCTCTGCAAAGAGCTCAGATCTAGAGAAGAGCCACGGGGAGACATTGCCGCTCCAAACTGATTTTGTTGAGCTGGAAGGGAGGGCCTTTATTAGGGCGACGAGGGTCCTAAAGAAACACTGACTCAGACTTTTCAGCTTTCTTAAGTGTATAAGCTTCAGGGAAACTCCCTTTTCATGGGCCATGACATAAAGCAAAACTTCTTTAAATGTGATGAAGAAGCTGAAAGGAAGAGCAGTCCTGATTGAAAAAAGTCTGCATTACAGAATATGCCTAAAAAAGATGGGAGTTTGAGTATCTAAAAAAGATGGGAGTAAATGGTCCATTTACTGTTACTAGCCAAAGGGTTTTCAAGGAGAGATCCCATAAATTCTGCATCACAGAGGCTTAATTTGTCATGCACTCTCCTCTGCTGGGTGAGAGCAGGAGTTCTCGGGCCAGTCTGGATTCAATCACAGCTCAGCCTCTTACTGGGCCTGAGACTTTGGAATAATTACCTATCTTCTCTGTGCTTCAGCTTACTCATTTGTAAGACAAAGAAAATAATAGTACTGACTTCATGCGGTTGCTGTTGCTGTGAGAATCCAGTGAATTCGTGTACTGTACGTGCCTTTAGAACAGGGCGCAGCCATGGCTGATTAGCTATAATGTGATTAGCTGTTGCTGTTATTTCAATGAGGTGGCTCGATCCACGGAAGTGGATACTGGCACGGTGGCCTTGTGTGCTGGTTAGGTTGGTGGGTCTGAGTCAGACCACCTGCTCTTCAATTCCCACTTCTCTCTTGGTGGCTCAGAGACTTTGGCCAAGTTATGTAACCATTCTGTGCCTCGGTTTCCTTGCATGTAGAAGTGTGCTAATGGTAGTACCTACCTCACAGGGTTCTTATGGAGACATAAAGGTTACCGTAAAGAATTAACACATGTCGAACGCTCAGAACCCTCTATGGCACGTGACATTTGATAAATACCGCAATTATTATTACTGGCTATTTAACCCAGTTTCCGAACTTACTTTTTTTGAGCCTGGTGTTCGATTTTTTTCTGGTAAAAAGCAATGAGAACTCTCAGGCAGCTCAGTCATCCTCCTAAATCACTTGCTGTATCGGGCGACCAGTTCTTAAGCATTGTCGCTCATTTCCAAACCCACCCTCCTGTGCTCCACTTTGTGGAGCTGGGGGGGGTCTGGGGTGGGGCTGCAGACTCATGTCTGCTTTGCCAGCTGGCTCCACGACAGATTCTGTCCACAGGGAGCACTAGTGGGGATGGGTTCCCTCCCTGCTGTCTGCCTCACGGCTGCAGTGGCCATGCCGCAGGCAGAGCTGCTCAGGGGCACCAGCACAGGCCACAGGAACCTCTCCTCAGGAGCGCATCACCCAGGGGCTTCTACGTTTAATCCTCCCAACTCTTCCTGTTGTTTCCTCAGCCTGAGGGGCGCTAGCTGCTTCCTGAAATTGCTACCACCCTGATGCCTTTGAGTCCTCTTTCCACTCCTCCAGTTACCTGGTTAACAACTTTGTGCCCATTTAATGATCCTTTCTGTTAAATTATCTCCGTTCAAACAACTGGTATGGTTTTTGTCTTCTGAGTGGATTCTGACTGATAAGTTAGGAAACCTCACACTTGTTCAGGAAGCAGAGCACCTGGAGGTTGTGGTATTTGAAGCAAAATCTTATGAAAGTCTGACATATTCCATCTGCGCTAAGGGAAGGCATCATTTTCTCTTTAGCGGCTGATATCATCCTAGCTTACTACCAGCAATTAACATGAGGTCAAAGATCTAATTTACATTCATGGGAGAAAAATGGAAAATCCAGAAACCTCCCTCCACCAATGCTTTTCTCTTGAGTACATAGTTGCTACAATTTTATTTCGGCCAGGAATCACTTTGATTCAGTTCGAAGGAAATCAGTGTACCTTAGTAGCAAAGTTAAGATTCTTTACCCTCCCCTATTTTTTTTTTAAGATTTTATTTATTTGTCTTAGAGATAGTGTGCGAGCGGAATAGGGGGAGGAAGAGAGGGAGAGGGACAAGCAGACTCCCTGATGAGCAACGAGCCGCACATGGGGCTCCATCCCATGACCCTGAGATCATGACCTGAGCCAAAATCAAGAGTCTGACGCTTAACCGACTGAGCCACCCAGGTGCCCAGGTTCTGTGTTAAGGGATCATAATCCCCCAACCACCAAGCTGCCATACACATAATGGGAAGGTAAACTGCAACCCAAGCAATTATTACAAATTCTGTCTCCTATTTCTGAAGTTTAAATTTAAAAGAGTCTGCTGTGTTCTGAAACATCTTTGAAAAACAAGAAGGCTACTTGGAGAGAGGCAATAGTGTGTTCTGAGACCAATGTGGAACTGAATTCAAACCTTGTTTTCCGGCTCGGTCTTTTTAATTGTGGCAAATTGTGACTTCCTGTTTTTTTCCGGGGCAGGGACATGGCTAATGAAAAGGCCCCATAAGGATACTTGGACATCAAATGACTCTTACAAAAGAGCATTTTGATGGTTTAAGTATAAATAAATTAGAAACATACTACAGTATTTGATGTCTTTTAAAGTCCCAGGAGGTTAAAAATGGAGAGCCAGCAAAGAACTAAAAAAAATGAGAAACTTAGTGACATGAATTGTCTGACATGAATAGTCTTAGATTACTTGATGGGTCCCCAAATACGGGCTGATTTGCATATTCTTAATTGAGTGAAAGCTGTCCCAGGTTAATCCTGACCATCACATAAAGCAAGTAACAATTATAGTTGGAATCTGTTTCAGCAAAGGAGACTGTAAGTCTTTTTATAAGTAAGTCATCCTATTCTAATTAATAAATTTTAAGTTATAGGTAGTGATTCCTGTAATTCCTAACAGAAGTATTTTGTGGGAAAAGTGAAAGCGTTTTTCTGTAATATAGGGCTTGGATGGGAGAAGGAGGGGAAGAAAAAAGAAGTGATTATATTTGCTGGTTCCCAAAAGTTTTTGGATAGTGTAAGCGTTTGTTTCAATGGATCAATTTCTAAGTTAAAACAAAGTAAATTATGAAGAACATTCCCTGTTACATTTGTTAGCTTTGACGTCAGTACTTTTCATTCTATTAACACTCCTTCCCCGATTTCACAGAGATCAATAAAATCATGTCTCTTATTCTTTTTTCTTCTCCAGAAATCCTGTCAATTAAAACACTTGGCACTAAACTAAAGGTGGAAAATTAAGGAAGCACTGTATTTTCACAGCACCTGGAGTAGATTTATGACATTAACCATGCCCTTTCCCTTTTTGGACCTTTGTGTCCTGTTCTGTAAGATGGCAGTCTGGGACTCCCTGGACTTTGAGACCCCAACCTCTGGCATCTTGGGAGTTAAATATTTTACACTAAAAATTTCACCCCCTTTATTTTCTCCCTAATTTCCTTTCCTCCCCATACATGGACTTTATTAATAGAATCAGATTAAAGGTATTAATAGTTTTGCCTTCTATTTTTTATCTTTAAATAAATTTTCACAGTTGTTTTGTTTTATAGCCGTATTTATAACATTTTAACTGAGCTCTATGTTTGCTACATTTCAGGAGTTAGCACTGGTCCTTTTATATACCCTGATGTCTTTGTTCTTGGGTTCTTATTTTTCTGTTGGTTGGTGTATAGCTTCAAAATATATTTTGAAAAGTACAGATTTCCTGAGAACATGCAAAGTATATCTTTGTCTTGTGTTCACAAATGAATGAAATTTTGACTCAGTATAAAAACTCTTGGTCTAAATTTTTGGTCTCTCACTATACTTGTAGCTGTTTCTCTGTTGTTTTCTATAATTTAATGATGTGTAGAAGTCTGACATTGTCTATTTATTAATCTAATTCTTTTTTACTGTTAACCAATAATTCCACCTGAACATTTGATTGATTATTTTCTTTGTGGTTAAAATTTTAAAACAGCTGTCAGAATGTGTCTAGAAACAATTGCCTTAATCTTACTTTTGCCTAATATGAGGCAACTGGCTTGATTTCTACTCAGAATAATGTGGGTGGATGTGTGTGTGTGTGTGTGTGTGTGTGTATAAAAGAAAAAGAGAGGGGCGCCTGGGTGGCACAGCGGTTAAGCGTCTGCCTTCGGCTCAGGGCGTGATCCCGGAGTCCTGGGATCGAGCCCCACATCAGGCTCCTCCACTGGGAGCCTGCTTCTTCCCCTCCCACTCCCCCTGCTTGTGTTCCCTCTCTCGCTGGCTGTCTCCATCTCTATCAAATAAATAAATAAATCTTAAAAAAAAAAAAAGACAGAGAGAGAATGTGTTTTAATTATTTTTCTCTAATTATTCTGGTATTCTTTTGAGAAAACCTAAAATACCTAGTGTAGATCATAAGTTCATATCCATTACCTAATTTTTAGTTTTACTTTTCTGAAGTTTTTCTCCATAAGACAGATTCCATATCCATACTGTACATACATGTGCTCATGTATGAGTTATGACCTCTTTTTGCTCCTAGTGTATTTTTAAAAAATTCTGTCTTATTTCTTTGGCTTACCCTATTCTTTTGTCTCATTCTTTTCTGTTTTCATCTTGTCCTATTTTCTCCTTATAGGTTTCACTCTCCTGCTCCCCCAACCCTTTCCCCCATTTATTTTATTTTTTTAAAGATTTATTTATTTTAGAGAGAGAGAGAAAGAGTGGGAGAGAAAGAGGGGGGAGGGGCAAAGGAAGAGAGACTCTCAAGCAGACTCCCCGCTGAGAAGGCAGGCCCACATGGGGCTCTATCCCAGGACCCTGAGATCATGACCTGAGCTGAAACCAAGAGTCTGAAACTCAACTGACTGAGCCACCCAAGCGCCCCACCCTCCCCATTTTAAAACAATCATGGTTTACTTATTTTTTTTAATCCTACAAAAGATACCAAATATCTTTTAAAATTTTTCTTCTTCCTGTCATAAATCATTTTAAGGAAGTAATCTATTTTCCCGAGTGACATGGTTAATATTCTTTTTGGGCTGTTCTGTAGAATTTTTCAACAGGACTAGGTTGACTTTTCCTTTGAATTCTCATAAGGAAAGCTCCACAGAGATATAGGCTCTAATGAGAGTGATTCTGCCCGGCCAGGGTGCGAGGCTCTCCTCCCTCACCTCCCAGCCATCTGGCCCTTGGAACTGATGGAAGACATGGCCTTCTAGAGCCCAGCATGCATTGCTGTCTGGCTCCTCCTCTTTCCCACCCTGTCCACAGCACCCACGGTCTCAGAGAGGATGCTTCGCCTCCCAGGCGCACCATGCCACGAACAGACCCGCTGCCATGTTCCGACATGTGATGACTTAGATTTTTAGTCCTCAAATAGGTACAAACCAGCATTTTGATTACTTCAAAAAGCAATACCCATGCTACAGAGTGGGATTTCCAAGTTTTCTGGTTGTTCCTGTCAGGCTTAATTTTCAGTGTTGATGGAGGTTTTCCTCTTTTTCTCTGACTTCATGTGCATTTTAATGGCAGCAGCTCTGGCTGCGGCTGGTAGCCAGATGCCATTGTAAAGCAGAAATAAAATTATTGGGCCAAAGAGTCTGTGCACTTAAAACTCTCCAAACACTGCTGAAGAGCATTCCAGAAACGTGTACTGGTCTGCTCCTCTGTCAGCCAGAAATGGTTTTTCCCAGGGTTGCTTCTGGATCTAAATTACTGATATTTCACAGAAATCACTCTTTTGGGCAAACATTTTTATTATCATCTGCCAAATAGTTGATCATGCTTGGCATTTGTACCTTTAAAGCATCTAACTGGCAAACTTGTCTTTTGTTTTGTCTTTCTTCAATATGGCGTCCATGTGCTTTATGTAGAAAAGCCCAGAGTTTGTTATCAGGAGTATAAGCCTTGGTTTCCCCATTTACCTGCTGTGTGAAGAGCACAAATTGTTCAGCTGTTCTGCGCCTCATCAGCAAAGTGCTGATTGACATTCCTGCATGCACAGTTGCAAGGGGCACATGCATAGAGGGGGCTGGGAAGATGCTTTGTACCTGTGAGTTCTGTAGGAATGTTGGCAGAGTGGTTGAGTGCTCGAGCAGGTTCTCCAGTCAGAAAGGTATCACCTCAGCCACGTCTTTGCTGCAGGGCCCTGGGCCGGATTTCTAACCTCCCTGAGATATGGCCTCCTCTGTAAAAATGGTGAATACAACATGGACATGGTGATAAGAACATGATAAAATGGTTTTAAAAACATATGCATGCCCGTGGAGTTGCTATAAGAATCATTAAATGAATGAAACAAAAAGGCCATTAGATGGACATTGTTCTGATGCGTTGGCAGCCCACATAAGCAAACCAAAATCTAAGCCTGTGAGTGCCTCGAGGGTGCACAATCAAAAACACGAAGGACAACCACTCACATTGTAGTAAGCCACAGCCACTCAAATTATTGCCTTTCTTTAGTTCCTGAACTTTATAGATAAGCTTTTCCTCTGGCTTCTGCCAGAGGAGAGCTCCTAACTACTTCCAGTTTGGCTCTGCCTGATCCCAAAGTTTTGTTCGAATAAACTTTTAAAATGTTTAATATCCCTCAGTTTATTTTTTAATAGGATTAAATGGGGAAATGAACATAAAGGTCTCAGCTGAGTAAATGGCACAAAATAAGTGCTCAGTAACGTTGAGTCATTGTAATAACCATTAAATTCTATGGCAAGACATAATACATGCCACCCACAGGCATGTTACTTCTACAGGATCAGAAATCTAAGTTAGATGATGTTTAGCAATTTTATTTACTTATTTCTTTTCTGTATTAACTATAGCTCCAAAGCTATTCTGGAACATTGCTGAAGTTCCTTTTCTTCTTCCTTCCCAGTCTTCCCAACCTCCCCCTCACCCGCTTTTGTTCTCTTTTGTTTTGTTTCACAGAAAGCCATCAGATGGTTTGCAACAGTTTACTTGCAAAGGGATTTCCTTTGTTTTCTTCATCTCACTCTCACAAACAATAAAACCAAAAATTCCCAAAGAATAACCCAAAACTTCCCGCCCCCTTTCTTCTACACAAGATTCCAAATAATTCTTTAAAAAATGATCCCACCAAATTATTTCTGTTGGGTTCTCCTTTTTTAATCCCTTTGTTACGTGGTCGCAGTGAGAGTGTTTCTTGCTGATTTTGCGAATTTCCTTCTCAAGTCGCTAATAGTCTGGTGTGTTGAATGGAAATGTGTCTTTTTTTACTATGATAATATTTTTTTATTATATTATGTTAGTCAGCATACAGTACATCCCCGGTTTTTGATGTAAAGTTTGATGATTCATTAGTTGGGTATAACACCCAGCGCACCATGCAATACATGAATGGAAATGTGTCTTAGCAGAGTCCCTGCCACGTGGAGGGAGCTCACCTGGTGTGCTGCATTGTTCTGTTTGTGTCCATGAGCGGAGCACAGGTGATGCCTAGTTCTGGGCACCAGGGGATCAGCTGAGGCCTTTGTGGTGATGTCATTGCAGCCCAGGGTTCCCCTGCTCAGTGCTCCTTCCTTCATTCCACCATGGACACTGAGCCTTCTGGCACTCTCCAGTAATCTCCCTGCATGCAAATCTCTGTCTCTGAGCTGGCTTCTCAGGGAACCTCACCTGTGATACAACACCCTCCTGCATAAAATCCTCCATGGGCTTTCTGTTGATTCAGGTCATAAAGTTCAAGTTCATTAGCATGTCTTTCAAGGCTCCTCTCAGTCTAATCCCAAAGGACTTCTCTCACATCCTCCCTGAGAATGTTTCACCCCTTTCCTTGAGCTGCAGGTCAGTTCTTCCCCTTCCCAAATGGAATGATACTCTATCCTGTCTCTTTGCCTTATTCCATACTTTTCTTCTCCCGCTGACTGTTCATCTTTTATCTACCTCACAAATTCTTATTTGAAATAACTCTTTTGAACTTCGGGTTTTACCATTGTTCTGCTAAAGTATCTCATGCTTGCTTTGGCCACCACACTTCATGCCAAGGGATAGAATCAGGGGACCATGACCTTGATCTACCAGTGACCTGCCCACCCTGCAATGCAAGCCCATTAAATGCTGTCTGTGGAATTCAGTAATTGCTTATCCATCCTCATTCCCTTGGCCTAGTCCTAGCCAGTCCTCCTAGCTCTGCTCATGATATTGTCCCAGGCTTTTGGTTTCTTTTGGTCTCTGCTTAGTGTTGAGGATTCTGTTATCTCAGATTTGGAAACCGACCTTCATTCATTCACAGTAACTGCTTAGCTCAAGAAGTTTTTGGTTTCTTTCTACCTCTTCAGTATCTGTGATTTTTCTTTCTCATTTTTGCCTTTCCCATTCTGTCTGTATTGACAATTGGAATAAATCCCATTGCCATTCTGAATCTGTTATTGGGAGTAGGGGACGTTTTTAGTGTCGTGATTCCCATGTGGTTGTGGACTCCCCAAGTGGAAGGACTCTGATGTAGGTATCTTTGAATCCCCATTTCCTAGCTCAGGGCCTGGACCGAGCAGGTGACAGTACGATATGTTTGTGGGGTGGAAGATTGTGGAGGCTCCTCATAAGCTGTGCTAAAGCGAGAACGTGACACAAACACATTTATGGCGCTCACTTAATTGAATTGTTTGGAATCGGATATTCTCTCTACAAGGTGGGCTAGTGCAGTGAAGCATCATTGTTATGATGCAAGGGATGTTCAGGGCAATTGGCAGTAAATGGTTCTGCGAGAGGGATGGCCCATACTTCAGACACTGGCCAAGTGTGATGGTGATTTAAAAATAAACCCTACAGGGATTATATGCCCAGCATGCTCACAATCTTATGGAGCTGGCAGGAAACATCTGAGAAACTGATTAGAAAGCTGCTAAGTTTTGAGAGAAAGCTAGTGGTCATAGGACCTGGGAGCTGGGAGAAAGGAAAGAGGATGGGGATCCAGGAGGAAGTGGAATCAGGACTGAATTTTAGTTCATCACCAGACTCACTGTACTGTGCTTCTCCAAGGCAAAAAACATGTCTTATTTATATTTATAAGGGCAGTGCCCCCTTGCACACCTCCAGCTAATCCCCTAGTAGAGAGCCTGGCAGGTGGTCAGATTATCATAAATATTGGACGAAGGACCATTGAAAAGCTAGAGAATCAAGTTCAGAGGATGGGCAGGAGTCCCAGAGGACTAGCAATGGCCAACAACCATGGGAACAGTCTCCTTAGGCTTCCATTACTGACATCACTGACCCTGAAACTTCAGGTCTGTTCCTCTGGATTATCAATGCTCTTGACTCCTTTGTAGATAATTTTCCAAGTGATGCTGCATCTTTACATCACCCGTCCCCCCCACCAAAATCCAGACTTCCAGACTGGCATATTCTATCTTCTTATTGGTGAGGCCAAGCCTAGGTCACATGCTGATGTCCCAGCATATGGGATTGGCAGATAGGAAGATATGTTGACTTCATAGTGGAAGCAAATTCCTGCCTCTCCTGGGGACTTATTCTGTGATTATTCCCTCTCCTACTCCCCATACCTAGATAGAAGGGGCATCTAGATGCTGCCTAGCCAAAGATGACAAGCATTCATCCAGGGATGACAAGTTATGAGCTTAGGCTTTTGGGCAACTTGTGTAAATTTTCTAATTCTGCCAGTTGACAATGGGCTGCACCCACAGAAAAGGCTTAGAAGTGGATAATTAGTCTCTCACATCTTCACCAGGGCTCTGACAGTTGGCAATATTTAACTACTCTTAAAAGAATGATCCATGAAACTTGTCTGGATCTTTTTCAGATATGAAAACTAAATCCAGCTTTCTCCTGTTTGCCTGCACATCTGTGATATGTATTGTACAACCACAGAGATACCTCTGTAGTATGAGGAGGTTTCCTCAAGGGAGAAACACACACATGGGAAACAAGCGAAACAGCCAACACTGAGTGGGCAAGACAGTTAAAATTTGGCTTCATGACCACCCTACACCTTCTGAATCATTGGAAGAGTCAGCTTCTAGTGGTAACAGACATGGTCAGCTGGTTATATCAGCCATATAATGTACCTTTTGTATGGGATTAAACATTTCTTCATGTTGGTGCTTATGCCGTGTTTTCTTTGGAGTTCAAAGTGAGCCTGGTGGATCTTTGTGTCTCCAATGAAAAAGAAACCATTTTCAAAGATTAGGAAATGGGTTATTTCTCTGGGAACTGATCATTGTGTGCAAAGATTCATTAATGAGCATATCAGCATCTTCATATTTTGCTCATTATATTATGAATCCTCCTACACAAGGACTGTGTTTTTATTAACTTCTCATACTGGTTCACATTGTGAAGAGGGCTCATTTTGTGGTTCACGTCTGTATAGAGTCCTACTCTTCATATCTAACAGTCATCTGTCTGGCCCTCATGATGAAGTTCTGAAGCAGATGGAGCGCTATCCTATTTTATAGGTGAAGAACGTAAGGCTCACAGAAGTTAAATGATTCGTTAAAGTCACATTATTGGTAAGGGGCAAGTTTAGGTCTAAATCCTAGATTTCCTCTCTTCAAGGCCGTAGCGTTTGTAACTAACATTGTAATGAAGCCAAATAAAGGAACTGGTCTTAAAATGATGTTTGGGTTGACACCTCCTGTTTCATTTTACAAGGATTTAATAATATATTTTAACAAAAGATATATTTTTTAAAGATTTTATTTATTTATTCGACAGAGATAGAGACAGCCAGAGAGAGAGGGAAAAAGCAGGGGGAGTGGGAGAGGAAGAAGCAGGCTCATAGCAGAAGAGCCTGATGTGGGGCTCGATCCCATAACGCCGGGATCATGCCCTGAGCCGAAGGCAGACGCTTAACCGCTGTGCCGCCCGGGCGCCCCAACAAAATATATTTTTTGAGTGCTTTTGGTGGTATTTAAACAGAAATGTTACTGGATAACTCTACTCCTTCCCTTTCATGAATAGTGGAATGTGTCAAGTCCAAAAATTTGCATGCTCAATCACTGGGCCACAGCAAGAAAGAACCTAGTTTTATCTTGTTTTACTTTAGAGGAAGCAGAGGCATGTTGGTGATCTTAGCATCAAGGATGAAAAGCAAATTTAGGAGGTCCCGAAATCACAAGTTCTACCTGGATTAATATTTATATAACTGCATGCTTAATAACGGAATATTAAAGACATCTTATTCATATAGGTCACTTGAGATATAAAGAATAATTTCATTAAGCTGTTCTGTTGCTCTTGAGAAAGTAACAAATATTATTCCATGGCTGATATAAGTTTAATTAGCCATGAACAGATTCAGCCAAGTTTGGTTCCTTTGACCAACTCAGAATTACATAAAATTATAATAAATATGTTTACATACTGAATTATGATTAAAATAGGTGACATATATCTATTACCTGCTGTGGAAACTTACATTAGTTCTTAAAAATTAAGTTACTCTTTGGAAATTATACAATGCATGCAGTCCTCACAACCTATCTGTGACCTGACATTGTAAACATTTGTAAATTACTAGGAATTGTTTTTTTCCGTGTTCACTCAATGTTTGTGTGTTTATTGACTGAAGTGATTCTGTGAAAGCTACACTCAGCTGAACCTTAGCCATGAAAATGAAGACTGTGTAAAACTGAACTTAGAAGAACTCCTTCTCAAGCATTTTATATAAAGAGAGGCCCTACTTTAAGTATGGAAACATTCAAATTGTTATAGAAATATGGATATATACTTCCTTTCTTTAAAACTTCATCACTCTTTTTCAATGGCTACTAAATATGGAAAGAGGTTTTAGCAGATAATTAGTTGATATACTAATCCTAGTACACTGCTGGTACACTACGAGGGCTTTTATTCATCCGCTTTTCCTGGCTCTCTAGGACTATGACTTGATTTGAAACTTTACAGCTATCCTTCAAAATACAAAACAGCAAAAATCCATGGATTAGTCGCTCATGTGAATGGTTTGGGTTTCGTTTCCTCCCTGGGCTCTCCTAGTGCATGGCAACACTGATTCAGGTGGTTAAAATATATGTTGCTCTCCAGCTGTCTTAGGTGGTTGATCATTCATTCATTAAAAAAAAAAAAAAAGTATTTGAGTACCGACCATGTTCACTATGTTTGAGCACTGGGAATGAGACAAATATATACCCTCAGTAGAGTATATATTCCAATTGATTGGAACATACATGAAAATAAAGTTAATGTATCGGGGGTGAAAATTCCATGGAGGAAAGTAAATCAGTAGAAGGGGATAAGGAGTGCCAGATGGAAGAAGGTGAAGTGACCAGGGGTAACTATGTTAGGAAGATGCTGTTTGATCATGGACCTGAAGGGAATGAGAGAGTGAGCAAAAGTGAGTATCTGGGGGAGGGGTGTTTCAGACAGAGGGAAAAGACCTTGACACACATTTTTTCTTGGATGTTCAAGGAACATAATAAAGAGGCTGGAGTGGCAATGCAGGTATGGTTATGCTCACCAACAGCATGGTTCAAATTTTAGTTACCAAGTTATATTAATTGTTAGTAATTGCATAAAGTGCAGACTTTGCTCCTAGCTCTTCATTCCACAAATCACTACGTAAATAACAGATGCATGTCATAATTGGCGACCAATCACATCACTTCTTTCAAAGGCTGTCCGTGATTGGACTCCATGAATATGCCTAAGAGATTTCTCTTAGGTGTGCAGCTGTGCTGTTTTCTTGTTCCCCGGTGGTAAAACCACGCATATACTACCATATAAATCTCGTGAAAATATGGGAAAACACACAAATAATCAATAGCATGGGAAGTTAAGGGTATTAATCTTCAACGTGGATGGGTGGTTTTGGGAAATGGTTGGGCTGGTTCATGTCTAGAAACAGAACAACTCCATCAGCCGGAAAGGAATTAGAAAATTTTCATCCACGTCAGTTGTACGCCTCAGATGTGGAGAGAGTCTCAGATTAGAAAAATCTCACAGTCGTTCCCAGGTTTGGAGGGAGAGTGGCCTTTTGGCGCAGCGGCAGTTACACCCCATTCCCTACCCTGCTGACCATTGAGGAAATTCCTGTACTTGCTCAGCCTTTCTTAATCTACGCTACAACCACAATCCTGAGATAAATGTTATTAGTCTTTTAAATTTGGAGAGCTTAGGACCAAACTTAGTAAACGATGGTATACTTTTTTTTTGTTTGTTTCGTTGTTCATTTTAAAATCTTTAACTCCTTAAAAAAACTAATTGGAATATGTTATGAAGCTAAAAGTGTTAGCATATTATTTTTCCTCACCATTTTAATGAAAAATGTTATATAAGTTGAAACAATAATATAATAAACACCCATATATTCTTAGATTCATCAATTACTAACATGCCATTCTGTTTACTCTCTCTCTTGCTCCATAAAATTTTCTGTACCATTTGAAAGTACATCATGACACTTTTCATCTCTAAATACTTTGAAACAGATATCTAAAGAGATGGACAATTTCCTACATAACCATAATACTATTATGAGTCATAAGAAAATTAGCAATAATTTCATAATATCATCTAATATCCAGTCCAGATTTAAATTTGTCCAGTTGTATCAAAACATTTTTTGGAGCTTTTGAAACTGTTTTTGGAAACAGAAACCAATCTAGGATCCCACATTGCTTTTGGTTGTTACTTCTCTTAGACCCTTTTAATCTGGAATAATCACACTCCATACCCCACCTCTCACACTGTCTTTTTTTTCCCCTGACGTTTTATATTATGGTGAGCCCTGGCTAGCTGTCTTATAGAATATACTACATTCTGAATTTTTCTGATTATTTTCACTTGGTATCATTTAACTAATTTCTCTATTCCTTTTATTTCTTGTTAAATTGAAAATTATGTCTAAAGGCGTAATTAGATTCAAGGCAAACATTTTTGGCTAGAACACATCATAGGTAATGTTACATATTTCATATTGCATCACATCAGGGGGCACAAAATACCAGCTTGTCCCACTATGAGTAGTTAATTTTAATTAATTGATTAGGTTGGTCACTGCCAGATCAGACCAACACTAAAGTTGAAAATGTAGTACAAAGAATTCCTATACCCTTCACTTGGATTCTCCAAATGTTGGTATTTTTAAATATTTGCTTTACCATTTCGTTCCTTCTTTATATTTATATCTATATATGTCATATGTAGATATATATATATATATGTATTTTTCCAAACTATTTGAGATAATTTACAGCAATGCTCCTTTATTGCTGTATGCTTCAATGGGCATCTCCTAAATTCAAGGGCATTCTTTTATATAACCACAGTATAATGGTCACAGAAAATTAACTGATACAGTATTATTATCTAGCCTACAAACCTTGTAATTTTACCAATTGTCCGACTAATATCCATTAGAGCAAAAGCATGTATTTTTCTGGTCTAGGATCCAATCTTGAAGTATACATTGAGCTTGATTGTCATGCCTCTTTAATCTGAAACAGTTCTACAGTATTTCTTTTTAAGCATGGCCTTGACATTTTTGAAGAGTCCTGGTCAATTTTTTTGTACAATGCCCCTCAATGTGGGTTTCCCTAATATTTCTTCATTATGAGATTCGGGTTATGCATTTTTGATAGCAGTACCACTGAAGATATTTTTGTGCCCTTCTCAAGAAGTTCCTCATATCAGGAGGCATAAAATATCTACTTTTCCAATTACTAGAAATGTTGTCTTTGATCTCTTGGTTAATGAAAGTGGGTTATGTTAGCCTTCTTCAGAAAAATCCTGTGGCTAGAGTACTGGAATGCACTGATTGACTAAAGCCTGAGATACATTCTCTTTCCCAAAAGTGGGTGTTAATTTAGCTCTTTCCAACTCATTATTTTAAATTAATAAGCATCTTTTGGGGAAAGTACTTGAGACCACTATATAAATATCCTGTTTCTCTTCAAACTGGCACCTACTAATATTAGCCTGTTTCAATGATTTTTGCATGAACAATTAATACCTCAGTAGTTGTGAAGTGCTGATTTTCTTTTTTTTTTTTTTTTTTTTTTTTTTTAAA